>NC_060251.1:27949197-28258354 GCF_921293095.1 Ischnura elegans | reverse complement strand
TCAGTTATTGAGTCATCTTGTGGGGTACTATGTAGATGATATAGCATTGCAATTAGTGTACATACCTTGCAGGAATATTTTTACGATAGATATAGAGCTGGAGAGTAGCGAAAGGAATAATGAAAAGGCATGAAATGTGTCGGAGAAACGCAAGGGGAGGAATACTGTGCATGAAATAATAATATTAATAAAAGTAATAGCAGTAATAACAACAATTATTAAAAAGTTGATCAAATGATAGTAATGATAACAATATATGACTTTATTTCATTCTGTTGAATTAAAACTTTTGGGCTATGTCGCCGCGTCAGATTTTGGGTGGCCCCAACGTTTCCCGACCGATGCTGGTCGCTTTCTCAAGGGAATCTGAAGAGGTGGGATTTAAAATTGGTATATATAGGTATACGTGTCAGGTGGTGGGGGGAGGGGAGTGAGAGGTTGGAGGAGTAGGTTGTCGATTGTTTTTGCCGATTACGGGTTGCCAAGTACGGCTGATTTTAAGGCCAGTGTCTCTGTTAAAGTTGTTTTTCTCCTCTTTAGATATTTCTATTGCTTCTCTTACGAGTCTCTGTTTAAAGCCTTTCACTCTCGCCACAATTTTTGCTTCCTTAAGGTCGATTGTGTGGCCCAGCGCTGCGTGTTCGGCTACTGCGGACTTCGTTGACTGCCCCAGTCGAATTGCTCTCTCGTGCTCCTCTAGACGTGTTTTAACCGATCTGCCAGTTTCGCCGATGTAGTTCTTCCCACAGGTCTGGCAAGGAATTCGGTATACCCCTTCGACTTGTAATGGAGTTCTATCCTTGACGGTTTTCAATAGATGCTTTATCTGTACGTGAGGCGAGAATATTGTCCTTATCTGGAATTTGCGTAGGATATTTCCTATTCTGTCAGTCGTCCCCTTAATGTATGGCAGGAAGGCTTTCTTCTGGTCGCTGAGGTCATTAACAGAGGAGTTCGCTGCTTCTGCGGTGTTGATTTTGATCTCGTTGTTCTTTCTGATAACTCTATTAAATGTTCGAGAGATAACTCTGTCGTCGAATCCATTTGCCCGTAGAATGGCCTCTAGCTTCTTCCTCTCTTCGGCAAAGTTGCTCTGGTCGCTTATTTTGTAGGAGCGGTGAATTAACGTGTTGACCACTCCATTTATTTGCGCTGGATGATGGTGAGATAAGGCGTGCAGGTACCGATTTGTTGCTGTAGGTTTTCGATACACTGCATGCCCCAATGTTCCGTCCTTCTTCTTTTCCACGAGGACATCTAAGAATGGAAGTTTTCCGCCTTCCTCCACCTCCATTGTAAACTTTATGTTGCTGTTGATCCCGTTCAAATAAGTAAAAAATTCCTGAAGCTTTTCTTTGCCGTGCGTCCAAATGATAAAAGTGTCGTCGATATATCTCACCCAAATCTTCGGCTTGTAGGGGGCGTTCTGAATGGCTGTATCTTCTATGTGCTCCATGAATATATTTGCAATTGCTGGGGAGAGAGGGGAACCCATCGCTGCTCCAGACGTCTGTTGATAAAAATTATTCCTCCACCGGAAGAAAGTGCTCTTGAGGCAAATCTCTGTCATCTTGGCGATGTTTTCTCCGAACCTGTCTTTTATGATATTTAACGCCTCGTCACAAGGAATATTTGTGAAGAGCGATGTTACGTCAAAGCTGACTAGGATGTCTTCTTCTTTGACCTTGACGCCACTAATGATCTGAAGAAAATGTTGTGAGTTTTTCACGAAAGATTTAGCGTCTTCTACTGCGGGCTGTAAGATCGGTGCCAGATATTTCGCTAGTTTATATGCTGGTGAGTCAATGGCGCTGACTATGGGTCTAAGGGGCACTCCTTCCTTATGAATTTTCGGCAGGCCGTAGATACACGGAGTTTTCGGATCCTGTGGGTTGAGTCTTCTTCTATCGGCGGGATCTGGTATATACGTCTTGATTATTTCTGTCACTATCCTCTTGTATCGGGCGGTTGGGTCTCTGTCGATCTTTTGATAAGGTCCTTCCGCGAGTAAATCTTCCATCTTCTTGTCGTAGTCTTCTTTCTCCAGGACGACCGTCGCGTTGCCTTTGTCGGCTGGTAAAATCACGATGCTCTCATTTTCTTTCAATTTTCTAAGGGCTTCTCTCTCCGCCATGGTGGTGTTATGCTTCTGGTTTTTGCTTTTCATTCTGAGGATTCGGCAGGCGTCCTGTCGAACTATTTCAGCCTCGCTGGGGGGCAAGTGGCCAATGGCGCTCTCTACTCCACTGATGATTTCTTCTACTGGAATTTTCTTCGGCGTCAGCGCGTAATTGAATCCTTTTTGAAGGATCGACTGGGCGGCAGGGTCCAGGGGAAGTTTTGAGAGGTTGACGATGACCTTTGCCTCGCATTGTGGATTGTAGGGTTTCTGCGAAATTTCCAATCTTGTAAATTTCCTCTTCTGCTTCTCCGTCGTAGTCTCTGCTACCGCGATCATGTGTGATGCTGTCATCCTGTCGAGCCTCTCGAAATCTTCCTTCTTCATGGCATTGGCGAGAATGATGTGAATGTTGAAAAGTTCCTTGCCGACGTGGTCCAGTTCACGGCGGGTCTCTTGAATAGCTGCTCGTAGTAATTGTTTACTGGCGTTGTGAAGAATCCGGGGTGTGCGTTGAGAGCGAAGATGGTGACGTAGTCTCAGGAAATTTGGCAGAATCTGCTGGTCTCGGCAACGTAGTAGAAAGGATAGTTGGCACAGAAGCGATGACTTCTTGGCTCGGAGTTTGTCGAATTTCTTCGATCGATGTCGCAATTCCTCCCCATAGAGGCGTCGTAATTCTTCGTTAAAACTTTCGCGGGTGCTCGTCATGTTGAATTAAAACTTTTGGGCTATGTCGCCGCGTCAGATTTTGGGTGGCCCCAACGTTTCCCGACCGATGCTGGTCGCTTTCTCAAGGGAATCTGAAGAGGTGGGATA
This sequence comes from Ischnura elegans, assembly GCF_921293095.1. NCBI lineage: Eukaryota > Metazoa > Arthropoda > Insecta > Odonata > Coenagrionidae > Ischnura > Ischnura elegans. Next base: position 28,255,416 of record NC_060251.1, on the reverse strand, counting down.
AAATATCCCACCTCTTCAGATTCCCTTGAGAAAGCGACCAGCATCGGTCGGGAAACGTTGGGGCCACCCAAAATCTGACGCGGCGACATAGCCCAAAAGTTTTAATTCAACATGACGAGCACCCGCGAAAGTTTTAACGAAGAATTTATTTCATTCATTTACACTATTCATAGCGGACATTAAGTATCAGCTATAATAGAATGAAATTAGGCACCCAAGAAGAGCTTTCTTTTGGTGGGCTTACTGTCCGATGTATATGGCAGCACAAACGAACTAAACATCCAAGAATCAAAGCAATTTTAGGCACAGAAAGTCTCAATTACAACAAAAATATCAAAACCGGTGCTTGATAACAACAAAATGAAAAATAACAAAATTTTTATGGATACTTTAATTGCTTGTCAAATCAATCCTTAAAGAGGAATATTAAAAACACTTTCAATATGTTACAGAAAAATATCAGGATTATAGCTTGAATTCAGCGCCAGCATTCGGAATACCTAAACACCTTTCTCCGCTTCCATGGAAACGCCGCAGCCTTTGGACATGTCACCCGCGAAAACGGTCCATGTCCTTCCCCTCTGACACATAAAGGCAAAGGCGACCTCAATGCACAACGCCCACGAACCACGGAAGCGAGGAATCCATTGTTCTCCAATCTTTTGCAGTTATAAGCATGTAAAGTCACGAGGGCAACCGAAACAGACCATGAAACGACTGCACTTCACCTTAAATAGCTTATCTCCAATTGTCACACGGAAAAGATCATAGGCGAAGCTGCGACTGAGTGTGAGGTTAACAACGAGATCGATACGGTGGAGAGAAGCAGCCGTTGTCAGTAGAGCCGTGCAAAACGGTCTCCGTTTTCCGTCCACAATCGGTCGGCTGCTGGTGATTCATTTCCCATTCTACGTTTATGACGGAGAAATGGCCGAATAGCCCGCACTCTGGTGGAGTGATTGAAAACTGCGGCCGAGTTTGACTTGGTACGCTCAAAGAGGAAACGTCGATTACATTCATACTCGACCGCCCGGCCGAGAAATCGTGCCTCATTTTTTTTGTTCCTCAGAATGCTCCAACTATTGTACGCTCCATATTTAATTGACAATACGGGCCTTATAGAGGACAGTGGTGCCAAACTTCCGCTCCGCCGTCTCCTCCAATTATCCGTCTGATATCATCGTCGCCGCCTCATTCAACATCGCCTTACATGAAATACAAGCCAAACACCATAAAGCAATGCATTATTGGGAAGGAATAGACATTTTTTCGCATTCAGAAGTGGCGATACTTCACTTCATTGTTATTTTTTACATTACCAATTTTTAACTTAATTACTTGGCTAGTGCATATTGAATCAGTAAAAAAATACGATAGCAAAAGATTTTTAGAAAATATTTCAGCTAAGTAATTGCCATTTACACTTAAAAATTACTTTATTTTCGTCGCCTTTCGTGGGACTTAAAACTATATTTTTTAACTACACCATCTCGGCACGCTGTTATGGGTTGCTGCATATTTTGGCAGGATGCATGCCGGCGGAGCGGAAGTTTGGCACCACTGTTCTCCATAAGGCCCGTAGTGTCAACTAAATGTGGAACGCACTATATATACAGATTTGAGCAAAGCAAATTCGTGAGCGAACATCCAAGCAGCTGCCGAGCCGACCGAGAATCCTTTCATACGAGGCGGTCGATCGTGGACTCGAGGCGAGTGAGCGGTCGAGTACAGCCGCACTCGGTTAACTCGAGTGTAAAAATTCGATTCCACTGCCAGCCGAGTGAAAAATGTCGAGTTCGGGAGGCCCATTTCACGGCTCTAAAAAGTTATCAGGTACCGCAACCATACATTTAGTTCGGGCTAGGTGCCTATTAGGATTTATGTCATGATACAGTATCTTCCTTCTCTACCTCTTGATATCCATTAAAAATATCGAGTGTAGGTCATCAGTTAGGGTGATTAAATAATCATTCTTTGCCAACGTGTCGCAATTTTATGAATTCCATACTTGGGGCTGATTTCTTATATGGGTATATCATTTTTGCTACTTCATATTAGGATGAATCCTCCGACACTTATAGTAAGTGAAATAAATATGAGAATAGAACTTTGAAAATACGTTAGTATAATATCTCTTAGAAACACCAAAAGTAGTCATTCCTAGTGACATTATACTAATGATGAGGCATGGAGGCATCACATTTATTCCACTTGAGTGGCAATCTAGTCAAAATTCTAGTCAAGAGTTCCCTTTAAATGCTGATAGAGAATAAAATCCAGTGACCCATAAATCAATTTAGAGTGATAATTCGATATAGTGAAATTACATGCTTATAAAAACTGCAAGTTTTTATTCAAATCATCACACGCTATATAGCGTTATGCTTAGTCTGTTGCTAATAATAGTTTCAGGAAAGATGAAGAAACTGAGAGGTCCCTATGATACCATCCCTGCCTACATGCCTGATTTAATATCCATACCTCCTCGGGTTCAGCAAAAGAAATATAATACATGCATTTAGCTCCAAAATATTCAGCAACTATCTGCTATCATATTACCATCGAAGCATACGCCTGCGCTGGGGTATTACACAAGTGAGAGTACAAAAAGGGCGACGATATTATCAGAAATAAAGGAATAACGGTAGGTCAATGAGAAACATCTAACTAATCTTCCCGGCTTGTTCTTATACCGCATGAAATTTCCTTCAGTTGATGAGTTTATGTTGTTTTACAAAGTTGATGAGAATTAAAAATATAAAAAAAAACTTTTAATAACACTCTGAATTTTTGGTTTCGTTGCATTACTATTATACAAAAGGTGTTCCATTAGTTTTAATATGGTGATCGAAAAATATTCAATAAGTGCAATTTTTGTGAAATTTGTCCAAATTTGAGGCCTTGTATTTTGTAAAAGAAAGCAACCTATACATTATGATATGCGCAAAAAAATAAACTTACATATTGAAAATAAATTTGCAAATTTTTTATTTCCATTCACAAAAAAAAATTTTTGAGGTTTTAACCAGCTTATTTCTATTTCTGCCCACTTCGCGCCGCTACAGACCTAAGAAATATTTCATTCCAAGAAGCGGAAAAATTGGAATCAAAAACTAATGAACAAAAAATGAGCGCAGCCAAGCGAGAATTTGCACCAGCTTGGGAGAGGCAAAGGAAGATAAATGGACCGGAAATTCATGATGGGATTTCAAACACGGCGAGCGAACGCCCCAGGGACACACGAACCATGTTGACCCTAAACTGAGTGACGCCGGGGGCCGCGGAACTGCTTCGCAATGCAGCGATGCTCTGCCATTCTTTCAGCATGGGAAACCACGATAATCCACGTCAATTTTGTCGTGGCATCAGAAGAAAACACGTTTATTTATCACGAGAAAAACGAGATTAAACACTGAAAAGCAGTAACAATTACATCAGAAATTATTACGGAGGCTTCCGCGGTGAGTTGATTGGTGGTGGTTTTTCGGGTTTACACCGCGTTGATTCATGTTTTTGCGGACGACAGTTTCGGGCGTGTTCCAGCTCCCGTCTTCGGGTCTTTGGTCTTTGGACCCGAAGACGGGAGCTGGAACGCGCCCGAAACTGTCGTCCGCAAAAAAAATGAATCAACGCGGTGTAAACCCGGAAAACCATCACCATACATAAGAAATTATTTAAAAAATACAGTGTCCGGCGTGATACGGTGGAAATCTTTGATATTCCTTGATAATAGCACAAGTTGCCGAAACCATGATCGGTGAAAATAAAAGAGTGTGGAAACAGACAAGTTGTTTTAATAAGCTGAACAGAAATTATTTGACCAGCGAAGATTCAAACTTTCACTATTATTATAATTATTGCACTCTACGAATTAAGGTAGGTTTATATAGAGTATTTAAGAAGTGTTCTGGTCGTCTTCCCTCCCTTCATGTACTTCCGTCTTCAATCACAATAAGGCCTAATCCCATTCAATACATCTAAAATACCTATTCTTCTCCTTCCCCTCTCTCGTTTACCCAACATTCTCCCCTCTAACACTGTTTTCAACATCCCCTCCCCGCTAGATACTCGTTCCATCCATACCTTCTGTCTCCTCCGCATCTTATCCAAAAGTTGCCTCTCCTCAACCACCATGTCCAGCTCTTCGTCGTTTCTCCTCCTCTCTGTCCACTTCAACCTATCCATTCTCCTCCGCACCTAAATCTCGAATGCCTCCTCTCTCCTGCCTAATCGTCCACGTCTCCGCAACGAAAAGCGCTGCACTCAAGATCAGACTATGCACTAGCCGTTTATTTAAAATCTTACATAACGATCCTCACCTAAGCTCCTTTCTGTTCATGGAATAAGTGTTCATGGAATATTTATGCGTTTAAATTACTGTAATTCTTGGAATCTGTTTGAAGTACGTTTAATTACACAGGCCAACAATGAAAAAACTTTTTTACTGAAAATACCTTATTCTTATGTTTTTAAAGTTGCTGAATCCAAATATGATGGTTTTAAAGTTGTATCACCCATCATTCATTTACATTTTACAGTTAAATTTATGAAATGAAACAATATTTTTAGAATTTAACAGCTTTTTTATACTTGTAATAAAATTGAAAAAGTAGGTGTAATGAACGAAGATAATGGGGATTACTGTTGGTACTTCACCGAGAAGTTCAGCAAGCAATTCATCGCAGAAAAAGCTACACAAGAAGCTTCAAGGAAAAAAGGGAAAGAAAATGTAGACCAATTCCAGTTGACAAGTGAACCCTGTATTATCACGCTGTAGTAAATACAAAAATTTTTATCACGATGTAGTGAACAGTAAATACAAACAATTTTATGATGTAACACAGTGTTTCATTGATTTCCCTGTATACCGTATAGGGGTATTAGAATAAATACTGATATACATATTGCTTGGAAACTATGGGTGACACAAAAAAACCAACGCCAGGTTTGTATTCGGCACATCAAAATCTATAAAGATCAGCTATTAAAATAAAAAAAGTTTTCAAACAATTTTTTTTGTTGGCCTGCGTTATCGTTATTTTTGTATATTTAAACGTTTGACTAAACGTCATTGTCGGAAATCAGTTCCTAGGAAAGAGAAAACGTGTTCTTGGGGCAGAACGGGTGGGGCGGAACGGGGAAGTGAGAAAAAACGGAAAAGAGAATGATTGGATGAAGAGCTCTATGCTTATACTTTGGCGATTTTCATTCAAAAAAGTGGAAGGCTTGGTCATTTGTTCCATTTTTAAGGAAAGAGGTCACTACTGATGTCCAGGAGTGGATAGCGAAGAAGATGATTATGTACTTTTGTGTTAATGTTGTGATTTGGCTCCAAAAAAGACTAAACAAAAGTGTACTGCACCTAAAAATTCATTAAAACCAAAAGACAAGAACATATAAATTGAGATTTTCTTTTTTCTCACATATTTAATTTTGCTTTTGTAGTTCATTTTCACGCAACCCCGGCCCTGAGGCAGAACTGGCAAATGACATAATTTCTTGCTTTTGGGAAAAAAATAAATTAAGATTTTTTCCAATAAATTATTGTATTTTTATGTTACATGCATCTCAAAAGGTCTATTTAAAATGCGAGGTAGTTTTATTAAACCGTTATGTGCTTGTTTTTTAATGTTTTGAACTTGATAACCCATTCTTCCGCGGGATCCCCTACCTGATGAGGCGGGTTGCGGCGTAGTCTGTAGATGTAGATGACTATGGGTGAATAATCTTTTCTCTAAGTGAAGAATGTAGAAAGGACAGTTCCTTGCATATTAACCTTTCCATTCATGAATAATTAATTTTTGTGTCAGATAAAACTGATGATTAGGTTGTGTATAACAGTCGGAAAATTCAGAAAGGTCATAGAACTCCCACCGAGGGTCATGACACAGAATCACAACGATACGCAATTCAGCGGTGCTTTGTCATCCTTTCACGAAAGGGACCCTCGGCCACCCATAACAATTTGGCTGAAGGGTCGAAAGCCAGAGCGTGTTCCGTTGTCGCTAGTAACTCGAGAGAAGGTTAACACACAAAAAACATAAGCGTAAAGCAAAAGCATTCCATCAACAAGAGAAAAATTCTCAGGCATTTCCGTCTAAACTCAGAGGTTAGGATTGGGGATTCTGTGAATATTTAAAGAGGTTCAACTTTCGGCTTCTGCATTTACGATCAAGTTTGATACGAATAAAAGCAGATCACGTAATCCTTCACTTGTTCACATCTCACCTCTTTTTGTTTGGGAACATCGATGATTGGGCGATTTCGACGATAGCATTATTCGAATGTTAGCGGCGGGTTTGTTTACATGCCGTTTATTTCAATGGAATATTATATGTATTTCTATTATTTTTTGCACTCACGGAGGTAGCTAGGGAACAGTATTTTAACAGAATCTATTCAAAGTATTTAAATGACTAACTTTTTATATTATCCTGAAAACTATTGTACTTGTTGTACAAATGCTGTACCTAGCTCTTGTCTACTTGCGTAGCTACCTGTCGGTGCTTTGTTTATTTATATCTTCTTCGGTGACTGAAAGTACTATTACAATGGAATTAAAAATTAATTGAAATCTTTATAGACGATATGTTCTCCTGAATAGAGTAAGCATATGTAAGTTGACATAGAGGCCTATTTATCTGCAATATATTATTGAAAATAATGATATAATGCTGTATAAAAAAATTTTGTCAGCTTTTCAACGACAAACGACAACGAAGCTAAAGTATAAGAAATATGACTTTTCCCAAGGAGAAAAACATGCTACGATTTACCGATGATTTAACTGTCATGGCAGAGTCAGAGAAGGAATTTAAGAAGTTACTGGTAAATATGAGATATGAAGATGAAGACAATCGTCGAGGGAAAAATGGACGGAAGAACGGAAAAGGAAGACCTCGAATGAAATATATGGAACAGGTACAGAAGGATGCGAAAGAGAATAAATACGTAGGCGTGAAAATATTAGCTGATAGGAGAACTGAGTGGAGAGCTGCGTCAAATAAATCTTGGAATTGTGAACTGGTGGTGATGATGACCCCGAAATTATGTTAGCCATTGACATATTGGCTACGAAAAATCAACCAATTCTCCTTGAAGGAAAAGTGTGAGATAACCCTGAGAAAACTCATTTAAAGAAAATATTTTTTTAAACCGTAAGTCACGTAACTTAGTCAATACCTCCATCCGCTTTTTTACATTTTTTATTATTTTCATGTTGAATGCGTAAAATTGGCCATGCCAGGAAAAAAATTATTTCCAGGTATGGAGTGACACGATTTGGCGCGAGATATATATTCTCGGTCATTGCAAAGATTTGATAAAAAACCTGCATAGCGTACACAGCATGATAGGTAAAGAATTCTAGTGAACGAGATAGACCATGGGTGTAACTAAAGCGTAAGACTTTGTCTCTCTATTACCTCAGTCAGAGAGGTAATGGTTCTTATTCATCCGAATTCTGAATTATTGCATCGGAATTTCACCACTGGTTTTCTGGGCCCATTTCAGCTAAGCCATAAACAAATCCTTCCTTTTGCATCCATCCGCATTTTCCTAACCGTTAGTGCAACGAATTCGTCGCATTTTCTAGCATGGTATTTGATGCCTATTTTCCTTATCCTCGCTTACTCGTAGACGTAATAGGTATCAAATGCTGCTGCCGAGATGAAATTACAGCCACCCCATAAGGACTGTGAAAGGCATCGTGTGTCGCCATCTCACCGTCTCCCTTAGTTTCCGAAGCGCGTAAAAAACAAAATTTCATGCCCGGTTATTGTTGATTTATTTTTAGAGGGATACCGAACTCTGCGATATAAGTTCGCTTTTTCCCGTGTGAATGAATATCTGTTCCCCTTATATCCGTTGGTCGCTTCATCGGAGGAGAAAGGACTGGTACAAGGCAATTAAGGCGATTGGTGTGGGAAATTGTTTGATGTGACGAGGAAAATATTTCCAGGGAACGTGATGAAAATAATTTTACATGAATAGAGTGATTATATTTCCAGGTATAAATTTGTAGAAGTGTTAATAATTCAAGAGGATATTCAAAATTTTTATTTTTTGCACCAAATCATATTTTATCTAGAAAACAAAACACAGAGACCTGTTTTACCTTTCGGCGGATTTCATCTCTTTAAGAACAAGGGATACTAATGCTTTCACCAAATCATCTACCCACTCCCCGTCTTCTTTTATCGCACGGAAAAATTAATAATGACTTCTTCCCATCCTTGAGACATCATGAGGTACATGTAATACGTAAATAACGTAAAATAGAACGTGGAAATAATTTGCCACAATTTCCTTTTTTGTGATGTCATTCGGGCGCTTGTGGCCTTCAAATGTTCAACATATTTCTATAGAGGGAGAAAATTCAGAATAATTATGAGAATTAATAGACTAAATATCTCTTTTTAATTCTTCAAAATACGTCTTTTGATGCAGTTATTTTTATCTTACTGTGAAAGGTACACAGACTTAATACAAATGTTAATATTCGTATGGCAACAGTAGGAATTAAAAACTTTGTGAATGTAATGCTTGAATACCAGATACAAATATATACATACTTGAATACACATGATTGAGATGAAAGATCAGATGACAGTTTTTTACTATTTTATTTATTTTAGTATTATACCGATTAAGGTAGGTTTCCATGGCGTACCAAAGAAGTAATCAGGGAGCCTCCCTTTCTGTCCAGCACTGCCTTCTTCAATTCACTGTAAGGCCTACTCCCTTTCAATCTATCTAAAAATCCTGTTCTCTTCCTTCCCCTCCCTCGTTTCCCTAACATTCTACCCTCTAACACCATTTTCAACATCCCCTCCCCACTAAGTACTCCTTCCATCCATACCTTCTGTCTCCTCCGTATCTCATCTAAAAGCTGCTGTTTCTTTACCAACCATATCCAGCACTTCGTCGCTACTTTTCCTCTCCGCCCGAATGGCATTCTTTTTGTTTTAATGTGCACCATTTTCTTCAAATATATTAACAAATACTGAGGAGTTTTTTGGCTAACATTTCATCGGAGTTAGTTGAGTTAGTTGAATGAAAACACCATTGAAAGTGAATTCGTACAAGCCATGTTGTATATTTGCATTAGAAAAGCAGTTTATTATAGAATTCCACCGATTAAGGTAGGTTTCCATGGACTACTAAAGAAGTGATCTGGGAGCCTCCCTTTCATTCTAACGCTGCCTTCTGCAGTGTACTGTAAGGCCTACCCCCTTTCAATCTATCTAAAAATCCTATTCTTCTCCCACCCCTCCCTCGTTTCCCTAACATTCTACTTTCCAACACCATCTTCAACATCCCCTCGCTAAGTAATTCATACAATTTGTGTACAAATGTTGGAGTACTAATCGCCGCTATTAGAGAAGAGCGTGCTCGGTTTTCTGGGTGCATGAGGGGAGAAAACCGTTAAAAGAGATGAGGATGGAGCAGAGTGGGAAGTGGTGGGTAGTGTTGCTGAAGGTCGTGACATTGGAGAGTCCGAGCAGAGAGTGGAATATCGGAGAGGGCCTGTTTTGCGGTTGAATGAAGGCTCGCAGACATTATCCGCGCCTTGAGCATGAAGAGAAACATTCAGTACGAATGCAGCTTGGTGTCTGGGATGCATAATGCCACGGAAACCTGGCCAGAAATTTGCTCCGTGGAGCGAGGGGGGTTGAGTTTGCGTGGTACGCGGTTTCGATATACTGATATCTTGTCAGCGTTTCACACGCGTCAGAAAACCATTAATATTTAATCAAATAGGCTATTAATTTCGTGTGAATTATGCATAATAATGCATCGCTTGTTTGTAATCGCTCGTTTTGGAGGTTTTGGCCAGCTTTTTTCGATTCTAGCCCACTGTGCGACGCCTTGAAGTTGATGATAACATTAGAACCTAGGTCCTAATACATTTTATAATCGTGGAAAATTGTAAGTATTATTTAAACATAAATTATTGAATGATATGCATCAATCATTGATACATCAATTCTATCATGTTTTTAATATTAATATATCGCATACGTATTTATATTCACTCCACCGAAAACAACTCAATACGGCCTTTAACATCGGGGTTATAACATGTTAACAAAAAACCACGCCCTGTATATGGGTAAATAACCTAAGCGGGGTAAATAACCCAAGCGAAACCTCGACCTCCTAATTGGCAGGCGAGGACTTTACCCCGGCGCCACCGAGACCGAGAGGTATCGCATTCTTCCCTATAAACGGCTGTACAGATAGCCACCGAAATCTTGAGTACTTGATTATTACATTCAAATTATGGCGAAAAATCTCTGAAGCATCATTGTCAGTCTTCCGTTTATTTAGAATCGATGAATCTGAGGTTTCACTGCATATAAATTTGGCCACTTCAACGACGGCAAAAGATTTCCCATTCCGAAGATTTCGAGCCTCTTTTAACCCTTGCATATTCGCCATGTCGAGCACGTCGAGACTGCGTGACCTAATTTGTTACCAAATTCCAGCCCACCCTGAAAATCAGCGTAAAAAAGTATTTTAGCTTAAAGACACGGTTCTCGATACATAACCACATGTGGTCGAAAGATTCAAGTCCACTGATTTACCCAGATTTTTTCCAAATACCATCTAATATCTTCGCTCAGATAAAATATAATTTACAGTTATGACAAGAGTCCCCCTTCCAACGTAGGTTATAAGATATTATTTTACAGTTATGACTAGAATCCTCCTTCCAACGTGGGTTCCCCACATCTCTTAAGTTGTATCTTTTCCCACAGTCTCCACTCTGTACGCCTGTTCCCACCCCTTCTTCAAAGATGTCAAATGCCTCCGCAACCCCCTTTCTCAAGGGTATAAAGGTGATTTTCAAATGTTTTGCAGTATCTTGTACCAGATGATGACTCAGTGAGCCGAAACGCGTTATTTGCCCCGAGTGAGTTTCGCGGAGCAGATGATGAAGGATGCCGAAGGAAAGAGAAAAATAATAGCAGATAGGTGAATTGAGTGGAAAATTACGTCAACCCAATACTAGGTGAATAAATCCCAATTTAAAAAAATAAACAAAATTGTTATTTCAAATGTTTTCAATAAAATATTTCATAATAAAAACTTCATATTTTGAATCAATCACATTTTTTCATGATTTTACTAATTTTTTGTCTCATTTTCGACATTTTTAAAAATTTCGTTCTATAGATCACACACGCGCATTCAATCGTTAAATTTCTCTATTGCAGCTAAAATACTTGCTGACTGCTGATTTTGAAACATAAATTTACGCAGATATCATTAGTTCGTAACTTAATTTCTAGGTTAACTTTTTAAATGAAAGCTATTCCATCCTACATCCACTGTTTAGGCACGCGTGTACAGGAGTTTAGATCCATCACTTCGAACCACATTACTCACTGATTGTTGGCAATGAAACAATTTGACACGGTTAGGTGTCACATTGATAATGAGAGATATTTCTATAGCAAGAAAACTCAATACTTGAGGCCTATGACTTCAGAAATGTTACGCGTATAATCGGATGCTCCAGGTCTGTTCGTAAGACCCATGGCGCCCTCCACCTGCTGACAATGAGTTGGCGAGGAAGACCGCGATGAGGGACGTGCTTGAGGGGAGCCCACTACTAGCAAGAGTGAAAGGCTCTCAACTTCCCTGGGATCTCTCTCCTCGTCAACTCGTTCAGTGGTATAAATTTCAGATTCATCACCACCATCTCCACCATCTTTCACGGCCTTCCCCGCCCATTGTTTGGCAACAATGACGCGGACGACTCGTGGGGGTTGCGCGGGTAATAACGGAGAGAAAAGGAGGAGGAGGAGAAAGGGAGGGGAAGGGGGGAGAGAGAGGGCATTGACATCACGTGACGACGCCAACTCTGAGGGAAAAAGTGAATGGGGAGCGCACAAGTGGAGAGATGGGAGTTGTGTACGGTAAAAGGAATTTTTTTTAAAGGAGCGAGAAGAGGAAGACGGGAGAAAGAAGTTTTCTGTTTTTATTTCCCTTTATTCTCTCATCTCTCTGTCTCTTTCTTTCCCTTCGTTTCTTGCACAGGCGCCTCCGCATAATCGACGAAACTTATGAATGCGCGCGCGAGGCGTACGGATGGAAAAAAATAAATAAACTTAAGAATACATTGGAGAAATGAGGAAAAATACGAAGAGTGGAAGAAAAAGATTTTTATTATAATTACGATTCATTTATTATGTTTTCCATTCTCTCACTCTCTTCGATTATTACGCAGGCGTATCCGCAAAATTTGCAAAACTTATACATTCGTGTGCGCGGAGCTATTATTTAAGTATTAAACCGGATAAGGTAGGTTTCCATCGAGCTTTTGGGAATTATTCTGGCCTTCTCTTCTTCATACTCCCATAATTCATTTCCCGCTTCAGCTCATAATTAGGCCTTTTCCCTTTAATTCTATCCATATATACTTATATCTTCCTCCGCTTACCCTGTCTAACAAGAATTTTTCCCCAATAGGGTAGTTTCCTTCATCAAATAAAACGAAAGGCATTGATTGCGATTCGTTACCCACCATTACTGTATTCATAATATACAAATTATTTGGTTTTAGAAATACCGGTTTAGATGAATGTTAATGGTCAATTTTTAACCTCATTTGAAAAAGGCCAGATTGGCGGCCATACGATGCAACTCCACGTGACGTCAGAGAGTGACCTAAATGCTATAAGAGTAGCCAAGCGTTTTACATCTTCTGAGATTACCAATGCATGCATGCAGCACAGAGCTCAGGGAAACATCTCTTAATAATCACCTATTAAAATGGCTTACGGTCGGAAAGTTTCCTTCGTTTGATAGGGTATAAGTAATCCTTATTTAAGCCCAGCGCTACCTGCTAGCAGGGTACTCTGCTACCTGCTAGCAGCTTGCATAGTATCGGTGCTCATAGTCTCGCACCAGGGTGGCCTCACACGGCGACAGCGGGAACCAGAATGACGTCACACGGGCTTTTCCCAGCATTCATACTTAGCCGTCGCGTTTTCGCGCGCTTGAAAATTTTAACATTTCATTTAATCGCGAAAAATAGATATCGTCATTTAAAAATCTAAAAGGGTGAAATACATACTCCAGGAGTAATAATCTTTCGATTTAGGCAATAAAAAAAGTAATAGGAAACCACCCTATTGCACTGTTTTTACCTCCCAGATCAGTACTTCCTCAATCCAAATTCTGTCTTATCCGTATCTCATCAAAATCTCTCTCCCCCCTCACCCACTATGTCAAGCACTTCGTAGTTCCTAATCCTCTCCGTCCACTTCACTTTCTCCATTCGTTTCCACACTCACATCTCGTACGCCTCCAGTCTCTTCTCGTCCTCCATTCTCAACGTCCACGTTTCGAGTACGGAAGGAAATTAAAATAATAATATATTTCATAAATAAGGTGCAGATTGAAAAAAGGGATTTTTTAAAAAATAATTCAAACTCATTCTTTATCTCTCTCCAATTCTCTTAATTTCCTACACAGGCATCTCTGCTGAGCTGTCAAAAATTCTGTGCACGCGCGCGTGGCAATCGGAAGAAAAATCAATAAACTTAGATTTTATAATGAGTGAAAAATAAAAAGAAAAATTTTCCATGGTTTATATCATTTTTTTTTCTTTTCCTCTTCATTATTCTCTTTAATTTTACACAGGTATTTCCTCATTACTGAAAAACTTCCACACGGGTCGTTTACCGTAGGAAAAAAATTATTTTCACATAATAAAAAATGAAAAATAAAAGAAATGATTTTATTAATATTTAAACTTATTTTATTTTCCTCGTTCTTCCCGATTCTTACGCAGGTGTCCCCACATATCTGAGAAAATTCCTGAAAGCGTGCGGGAGGAAAACATGATAGAAAATCATAACTTACGCAAAAAAATTAAAAAATTGGAAAGATATTTGTTTGTCAACCAGCTTTATTCTTTTTCTCTATTACTCTTCATTTTCATAGGGCACCTCTGTATAATCGAAAAAGATGCTCATAACGCGTTGGTGGTGCAGAGAGGGAAAAATTAATTTCATTAATAAGATAAAATATGCAAAATAAAAGAACAGAAAATTTTGTTTTTCTAACTATAGCTTCTTTTTTTCTAGCTTCACCAACTATATTTTTCTCTTATATTTTATTCAGGCGTATATTCATAACGTAAAAAATCCTGAATACGTACGCGTGGCGTACGGAAGGAATAAATTTAAAAAATCAGAATTTAGACGAAAAACTGGAAAGAAAGTGTTCTCCTACCTCGCTTAATTTATTATTTCCCTCTTTATTTGCTTTGTACAAAGTTGCCTCCGTTAAACTGACAAAAATTATAAATATGTAGGAGTTTTGAATGAAAAAATAAAAAAATGAAATAAAATGGAAAAAAAATATTTGAAGTGAGATCAACTCATACGCCTCCAATACCCTGCGTCTCCGGTGCTAGGATCCATTCAAAGAAATGACACACACGCCCCTAATATTTTTTTCCGGCCAATTAAAAAAATATTTCATGTTTATTTAAAAAAACAATAATGAGACGGAAGATGGAAGAAGTAAAATAAAGGGAATTCTCTAGTCTCTCTTTATCTCCTTCCACTATCTCATTTTCTCTCCTTATGGTGGAGTCTCCGCATAACTTGAAATACTCCAAAATACATGTGCGTATAAGTGGAGGTGAAAAAAAAACAAAAAAGTAAATTTGACATTCAAAAAATATCAAAAAACAATGATCATAAAGTAAATTGTTACCAGACTTTGCTCTTCATATCTCTCCCGCCTTTCCATTCTTCCACAGCAGTGGCGTAACTAGGCCTTGGCTTTGAGGGTGAGGAAAGGCATGAGATTGAATAGCAAACTACATCAATTTACGTGAAGATTTCTCGGGATCGCCACCGGCTCAGGAACTGCATTACTGCCATGCAGTAAACTTTAAAAAGCGTTAAAAATTTAAAAATCATAACAGCATGGCAGTAATGCAGTTCCCGACCCGGTGGCAATCACGACAACTCTTCACGCAGTCAATTCGCCGGGAAAGCACTATTTCTTTCCTTACATCATACTTATTATTTAATTATTCTGCCGGTTGAGGTAGGTTTCTATGGAGCATTTGGGAATCAATCTCCCCTTCGTTTTTTATATTTTTTGTGAAAGGAGAAAAAAAAGGAATTTTATTTTTTTTATTTTTTCCATAAGTTATAATTTGTTCTTGTACATTGTAAGTTTGAAACGAGCAAGTATTTACAAAATATCTTGCATGCTCATGTATTTTTCCTTTTATTTGTTTTCTTATTGTTTGTTTGTCACATATCGGATTCATAAGGATAATGTTTCAGAAAATTATACATATTTTCTTTGTTTTCTGGCTTGCCTTGAATTTAATTTTTTAAGGATGGTAGCTTCCATGCTGGGTTTTTTTTACCATTGAAGCTACATATAGCTCCTTTTATTTGTGTTGTTAAAAAAGAGTACATTTATGTTTGGAGTAATAAATTCATTAATTCATAGACCTCCTGCATCAATTCACAATCAGGCCTCCTCCCTTTCATTCTAGCCTATTCACTAGCCTTTTCTTCAAATTTCTCTGATGATCCTCTCAATTAATGATGCAGCTGTAAATTTGACTTGAGAATATTTAAAAGACATGGAAAGGCTAAATACTTCCGAATAACGTTAAGCGCGCGGCGAATTGTAACATTAGAAGGCGCGTGGGGTGTCATCGTCACCCTAAAGAAAATATTTTTTTGTCTTTACTTGGAATGATATAGTTATGTTGTGTCCTTTTTTAAATAGGTCGACCGAATTAAATTGATACTAATAATTATTCTTATTAAAATTACTAGTTGCGGGAGTAACTTGGTGTAAATCCATAATCGCAGGAATAAAAGGATCAACAACTTTGCTATTTCACATGGTAATTAATTGAGACCGACCATGGTTTCGTTACAGAGTAACATTATCAAGGTGAATAATGCAGGTAAATTTACAGTATATATAGCAGAAGGTTGGGTAGGGACCCAACCCAAACCTCCCTACCCAAAATTCGCTTCCCAAATCCCTTCCCTACCCAACCTTCTGCTATGTATGCTGTCAATATACCTGCATTCTTCACCTTGGTAATGTTACTCTGTAACAAAACCGTGGTCGGTCTCAATAAATTACCACGTGGAAATAGCAAAGTTGTTGATCTTTCAATTCCTGCATTATTCTTATTAAACATGGGGTGATGTACACCCCGCGCGCCCTTTCCCGGGTTAAGGTTAACTCATGCTCTCAAATGGAATAATTCATTAACTATCATTTTCATTCTACGAAATATTATGACAAGACGTTATAAAACAGGACCTTAAAATTTAATGAAAACTACTTTTTTCTAGATGGAATATCTTGGCGTAAGGAAGCGGACCATTTAGCGCGCAACAGGAAAAGGCAACATTAGCATCGACCACGGCGGGAAAAAAGGGAGGAAAGTAAAGGGAGGCGGGGGTAATGGGAGAGAATTCGCTTTCGTCGTTGAAGAGCAGAACTGAAATCGCTTTTCCGGCGACGGGATATCCTGGCGCTGCTTCGTATACGTACATAAACTTTATGGATACATATATATGGGAGTGCGTACGTTAAGGGTGGTTATGAGTGGTTCATAAAAATATCGGGTTCGCGTGTATCATTGCATGAAAGGATTTGTCGCATCGGAGAAGGAGGGTTCTGGAGAAGGAAGCGTTGATCTTACTCCAAATATTTTTCGTTTTATTTTTTGTTTCAATTATTTTGAATTTATTTTTTCACCTGCAACTGGAGTGCGTATTTAGATGCTTTGTCATACATATGGAGACTCCTGTGTAACAGCAGAGCAACTATAGGGACAAAATGAGAGGTTATTCATAGATTAACGCAAACCCGGTATTAGAAGTTAAGCGAATTAGACTGGGAGCCGCTAGAGGTTCGGAGACTGCGCGCCAGGCTTAGATTGCTTGAACGAGAAGAGATATCTTTAGTGACGACACGGAGAACATCATCTTAGCGCCCACTATATTTCCAGGTCCGACAGAAACGATAAATTAAGAGAGATATTTTGCCTAACGGATAGATATGGGAATTCGATTTTCCCCTCAACCATTATGGATTTTAGGTGTTGTAATTTTGATTAAATGTTAAAGAAACTCAAGTCGCAAATAAAATAAATGCTAGTCTTAATTTTATTTTTAGTATTTGCTTTTTATATGTGAGAGACTGGCGTCCTGCCCTGCCACACGCCTTTTTAGGCGGGGTAGTATGTAGATGTGTAGAACCGGCTATACAAATATCTTCGTTTAACTGTACTATGTAGACCGCCGAAGCACAGTTTTTCCTAAATTATGTTCCCAAGGCTAATTACTGTCTTACGGAATGGGCTTCGCATCGGGTCCCCCACTGGCGTATGGTGCTGCACAGTTTCCTCCTTCTATTCTATTTTTTCGCCCATGCTAAGGCGGTACTTTTGACCAAAGACGGCAACTTTCCTCCGAAAGCATATAACACTGGAGACAAGGAAACAGTATATGAAAAGAATCGTGTCACTTTGAATTGGTCATTATGGCCACAAACAGTTGGTCCTACTAAAGCGATGAGAAAAATGACTTCACAACAATCTTTTATCAGCGGAGGGCATTTTCAAGAAGAACTCCCGTTGACCAACATATACTAGCTGTAATGTGTCGGAATTGATATGAAATATCAATAGAATACCCATTTCAATAGCACTCTAAACGATTAAAAATCCAAAATCGTGTAAACACGCAATTATTTTCAAGCGGTTGATCACTGATTTCAAATCACGGTGGGTTGCATTAATCGTAGTTTTTATTGTTTGCAATATTCCTTTTCCCGAAATTGTATCGAGGGACTATACCTACCAGCGACATCACCAAGGGCCATTTTTATAATATTTATTTAATATTTTGTGGTGTGTGAAAACTGAATTTGACAAATTCTTCCATTTAAGGCCACTAGTGCAGCTGATATTATTCCAAAGTACTTCTCTTTAATGTAAGTTTCAACCGTTTTTAAGTTAACGTTACGGTTGAAGCCAACTAGAAATTGTTAAGCATGCCCTTAGTGGGTATTCATCACAATAGGTTAGTTTCCTTCATCAAAGAAAACGAAAGGCATTGATTGCGATGCGTTACCCACCATTAGTGTATTCATAATATACGAATTGTTTGGTTTTAGAAATACCGGTTTAGACGAATGGCAATGGTCAATTTTATCCTCATTTGAAAAAGGCGAGATTTGCACCCATGCGATGCCAATACACGTGACGTCACAGGGACCTAGTTTCTATACGGGAAGATAGGAGTTATACATCGTCTGAGGTTACCAATGCATGCATGAGGCGCAGAGCTCAGGGAAACATGTCTTAATAATCACTTATTAAAACTGGCTAAGGTCGGAAAGTTTTCTTCATTTGATAAGGTATTAATAATCCTTATTTAAGCCAAGCGCTACCAGCCAGCAGGGTACTCAGCTACCCGCTAGCAGCCTGCGTCGTATCATTGCTCAACTCGCCTCAAGGTCACCTCACAGGGCGGCAGCGGGAACCAGAACGACGTCACACGGAGAGATTTCCCGGCATTCATACTTAGCCGTCGCGTTTTCGCGCGCTTGAAAATTTTCACTTTTCATTTAATCGCGAAAAATAGATATCGTCATTTAAAAATCTAAAAGCGTGAAATACGTACTCCAGGAGTAATAATCTTTCGATTTAGGCAATAAAAAATAACAGGAAACCACCACGTTGACATTTAAAATTCCTACTCTGAGCCTTTTTTCACACCATCCTCACTTTACAATTAGCAACTGTCGTACACATTAGAGTTATTCCCTGGGACCTATATACTCTCCACGGTTCTAACATCAGTTCGCGAGCTCCTTTTTCGTGAAGATTCGCAATTCTCGTCACGGCTACTTTGCCGCTGGGCACCTTAACGGAGGGAGTTGGTTGCACCGGAGCGGAGCTTAATGAGTTGAGACGCATTCGTAAGAAACTGACTGAGAAGAACGAGAGTTTTTGTAGACGGTCTCCTCTGAAAAGCCAGAAGCCCGGAAACTTTTGTAAAATAAAGAAAAGGTTTGGCGAACGACTAAAAGGCAACGCTCTCCGAGTTAACACGGACCGTTAGCAATGCGTGAAATTTGTGGCGTGAGGCGGGAAGGAGAGTGGTGACTGGGATTACTATTATTAAACTATTCTAGAGATTAGAGGTTGACCCCACCGACACACAAAACTAGCTCACGCCGTCCCCTAGTCTGCTGAAAATCTCCCGCTATCAACTCACCACTGGGACATTTACTGATAACTTAATTTTAGTTTTATTAACAGTTGAAGCTAACTTCTTGATCGTTAGTGACTAATTCGCGCCATGTGAACGCTGGCGAGCACTGTTCACCCCAAAAATACGCTCTCACACGGCCGCCATCGAATTTTTAAAGAGTGATACACTGTACACTAGGGCGGATCGGAAAAATCGATTTTTTTTCAAATCCATCTGGCCCATCAGTAGGAAAGCAGTTAATTGAGTAATTCTTACGTGATTGTTCCTCCACAGAAGATGCTGAAACATCAATTATTAGTTAGGCTAACGAAGAAAGACGAACTGGGTGTGAATTTTGGTGCATTTGGGGCGTGGGAGAGGCGAGCGGGTGGGGACGCGAGCGGCTTTCGCTCAAAATCCATTTAGTCCTAGCTGTCGGACAATACCGGAATAGAAGCGCATATCCAAAGTTTGCATACCTTTATAGCCGCTCGAGAGGCCTTTTCATAGAGTGTAGGCTCCTTTCCTGCGTTCTCGGATCTAAAAATATTTCATCACTTCTCTAAAAGTTGGTAACATCGATTTGTTCAACGCCAACGAGGCGCCAAATAAGAGATAAGTCTTCTCACTATGCATCTTATTTTACTTTCTATCGTCTTCCGATTCATATTATCAAAGATGAACGCCCTCATAGCAGCACGCGCGGGATGAATTTTGTTGTACACGAGGCGTGAGAGAGGGAAAAGCGAGCGGGGAGGGGACGGGATCGGCCTGCCGCTCTTGTATTCGCGGGCGTTGGCATATTTTCTTCGCGGACGCGGACTCAAATTAGGCATTTTGTTGCTAAGCGGAGGTAGACGTCAAAATGCACGAAATTTTTTGGTTGAGAAGGGCAGTAACTCGGCAAAATCTACAGGGAATGACCATAAAATATTTTATTTTTAGAATTTTGACTAGGTATCCCCACCTCCCCCGAAATTGCATTTTAGCGAGGGTCAAGGGTTCACCTAGAGGTCTCAAAATTTTCAGGCTTTATTTTTGATCGGTCCCACAACTTTTTTTCATTGGGCCAGAAGGATTTGAAAAAATCGATTTTTCTGATCCGCCCTACTGTACACCTCATATAGGGACAGAGCCTATGTTGCAGACGTGGTTAGTAATGTCGCAGTTTTTTAAATCTTGAATTACTTTTTAGGATACCATGGTTAATTATTCATATTTCAAGATGTAATTCACTGTCAGAGTAAGTTATTTTGGCTGATAATCTTCTATATAAATAAACGTGCTGAAAGTCTTTCTTGTATGCATCGTGTTTTGGATTATTACGTCATTCCGGTGAAAACGATATTTTTCATATGGTTCAAAAAGCTGCTCACTGCATCGCGATAATAACGCAAAAATTCCTGATTTGTTTGCATCATTCACCTATTTTTATAAAATTATAGCTGCCATTAAATCCACATCATTCTTAGTGCATCATTGAGGAAAATAGGCCATATTCTAAGATTATTAATTAATTTATATTCATCAACCCGAAACAGCTCTATTTGTCCTTTAATCCTTGGCACTAGAACAAATAACAATGACTTATCACAAAAATCCATGTCATGGATAGGGACAAGCTACCCAGGCGGAACTCGACACCGCTATCTTCAGTTAGTCAAGCATTATTGTACCCCGCCGCCACCGAGACCGGAAAATTATTAAAAATGAATAGAATAAACGCATATGTTTTCTCGTGGCATGTGCTTGAAAAATGTAAATTCTGTCGGGCAGTAATGAACAGTTTGCGCAAGTGGAGAAAAAAAACTGCCTGTATTCACTCACCCGTGGTGTTTAAGTTGGGAGCGAGTCCAGGAGTTCCACGAAATGCGGAAGTTTATCCAAAAGTCTTCATAAATCCAGCGAACATATTTACATTTGGAATTCGAAACAAAGGGGGTGAAATAATACAGTCGCGCACAGTGGAAGAATTTAAAACGAGAATATATAATAAACCTCTGGTGAATTTTTAACATCTCTGCACATAAAACAATCTCAACATAAAACCAAACATTTTATTACGATTTATTTGAAAAGACGTGAAAATGGACGTGAAATTGATTTCTATCGGATTTTCATTCAAACGCATGAATCATCTAGAGTATGGAAAGTCAGCACATGTTTTAAGTAAAATCATGCAGGAACTAACTTTGCACATTATTTAGTCGTATCGTACATCGCATTTACTGCTCCTAACTTCTATCACAGTGTTAAGGACCACCCTAACGCAATCACATAACTAGGAGGAGGGACGACGACGAGATGGACGTGAAAAGAGGCAGCCTCTAGATGAGGAGAGAGAAGGTATGGATGGAGCGAGTGTTGAGCAGGGAGGGGATGTAGAAAATAGGGTTAGACGGGATAAGGATAGGGGAGAAGTAGGGATGGACGGATCCAGGATTTTTCCGGATCCGGATTCGGATCGAATCCTTGATTTTCGGAGCCGGGTCTTTCGGATCGGATATTTTCGGATCCAAATGCATTTTAAAATTCTTGCAATTAAACGGAGCAATTATTCAAGTTTACTCTGGGTACGTACAATCGAAGGAGTGCTTATTAGATTTTCATACAAATTTTAATATTTTTATAGGCGTTCAAGTTGTTTTTTTTAAACATCTTTACATGCTAAGGACCTAAACTGTTACGCTTGGGTTTGGATATGAAAATAGGAAAAATTTTCGGATAAACCATTGACCAGTGGCGTAGGACAAGAATCGCATGCGACGGCACATTCGAAGAGAGAATCGGAATCTTTCCACCCTTATTGCATTCACTGAAGCTTTTATTAAAAATTTCGAATCCGATGTCTCCGCGACTTTGGATCCGATGTATCCGATGAAGGGCAATATCCGCGGATATTTGGATCCAAGGTATCCGATCCAACCATCCCTATTTAGAAGGAAGAATGTTAGGTGAACAGATGAAGGAAGAGTATAGGAGTATTTCGATAGGATGAAGGGTGATGAGCTAAAGTGTGGATTGATGAAGGAACTCAAAGGCGGAGACGGGCAGTGGTGATCGGGAAAATGCTCCTTGTAAACTAACTTTGACCGGTAGAATACTTTAAATATAAATTTGGCAGCAATTAGAACCTAGTCGAAATAATTCATCTATTTTTTGAAGCCGAGAAAAGTCATTTGGAGTCGTGAGGACAGACTCTGGAGACGGAAATGAACGCAGATCATCAAACCACCCACCCATTCATCTTTACCGCGGCGTAGTCTTAACATCCGTCAGATTGCTTCCTGAAAAGAGACGTTCCTACTCTTCTAAAGGAGGTGATTCAGCTTTCTTTTCAATTTCAGAGACGCTTTTCCATGAAATGCGAAAGTCACTCGATCCGAGACTCTTATATGAGGGAAATAGAAAATAAATCTTCCTCCCTTTAAGCGAAGCGAAACTTTTGGCTTATCTATCGCAAAGTTTCCGTGATAATTTTCCCATTTTCAGCTCTCGGAGACGACGACGTCCAATTTCAGATAACCTTCCAAGGTAGGCCAGAAAAACTAATTTTCCTAAGGAACATTCAAAGAGAAAGATGCACTTCCTGCCCAAGAGAAGGATTTTTCTAAGATAGAGGCAGTGTGTCGCCTTAATAGTTGAAAAAATCGTAGATATTACTCATATTTGGACCAGTGGCGTAACTAGGAATTTCATTCGGGGGGGGGGGGTCCAAAACCAGGGGGGAAAATTTTTGAAAAACCGGGCACTAAGTAATGGGTTTTAAACTAATGTTAACTCTTATCATAATCGAAAAAACTTCATTTGTTAAAGAAACATTTTGTAAATTCCTGATTTTTCAATATTTTAGTTTCTTTTATGAGGGACAATTATTGTTTTTATATTTCGGGGGGGGTCTACGCCGCTGATTTGGGCTTCAAATATAAACAATACCTGCAACTTTAACCGGTAATAGACATTTTCGGAACACGGAAATATTTATTGACTTAAATTTAAATTATTTTGTCCCCAAAAATTATGTCAGCATTTTTATTGCAAATAATTGTTGATGACTCTACGATTTTAAGCGTAAGATCCTTCCCAAAGAATTAAACACGCTGGAGTCGAGTAAAGTTCACTTCCTTCAAGTCTGAGAAAATATTGAATACAACTCATACGTATTTGAAAATTGTAACTTGATTCGAGTCTTCCTTGCATTTCAATATGAGATAATAATTTTACCATTCACAAAATCTTACAATTCAGCGAATGCATTTGTAGCCTGTTATATAATGTTGCGTTACAATTTTGTGGAGCATTAAAAAATGACTTTCAAAGTATCCCATGGACATTTACTACAAGTAAGAATTTTAAAAGAACATTATTTTGGAGAAATTTGCTTTTTCGTGCATATAAAAACCTTCTCGAGTTACGAATACGTTTTTTATCATATTTTTCTGATGCACGTCAGAGACAAAAAAGGACAAACAAAATTGATGTTCTAAAAACGCCAAATCCAAAGAATTTCTTCAACTTAAGTCTAAAGCTCCGCTCACAATAACTTAATATGGCATAACGTAACTATTAATTTACAAGACCAGTGAATGACATATTCCTCCAATGCCATAAACCACTCATAAATCGTGAAACACACTCTAGAGAAATAGAGTTTGATTTTCTTTTGCAATAGACAAAAACTATCTTCGTTGCTACCGATTAGTTCCAAGAAATATTTCAGCTTTTCTCAGGAAATGTTGCCTCATCAAAGTGCTGCGAACCAAATGACGCATTTTTTTAAATTTTCAACTCAAATTTAAATAAGTCACGCCTTTTTTTGCAATGTGCCTTGAGA
Source organism: Ischnura elegans (assembly GCF_921293095.1). Classification (NCBI taxonomy): domain Eukaryota; kingdom Metazoa; phylum Arthropoda; class Insecta; order Odonata; family Coenagrionidae; genus Ischnura; species Ischnura elegans. Next base: position 28,231,305 of record NC_060251.1, on the reverse strand, counting down.
ATACAACACAAGAAGACAAAAGTTAAAGGGCTTTGTAAAGAATTGCGAACTAGGCTAGTGAGGCTCAAAATAAAAGTAGCTACTTTTATATAGTAGCCATAACCTTTATCATGTGGAGCAGATCAACTTTTTTCGCAGCACTCTACAGGGAAACGGATACAGCGGTAAGGACATCAGGAATATAATTGGGCTATCAAAGGAGGCGCTCATAAAGAGAAAAGAGCTAACGTTAGGGTCGATATGTAAGTGAATAGAGATAAGGCTAGAGAAGGTCTGATCTGGAGTACAGTGCTTTGTGGTGTAGAAACATGAACACTAAATAAGGAGGACGAGAAAATACCGGAGGCCTTCCAGATGTAGGTGAGGGAAAGAATGGAGAAGGTGAAGTGGACGGACAGGAAGGGGATCGACGAAGTGCTAGACATTGGGGACGATGAGAAATAACTTCTAGATAAGATTCGGAAGAGACAGAAAGTATGATTTCTTGGAGAGGGGATTAAAAAATCCGCGTTTGAAGGAGAATTGTCTAGTAGGCCAGGGAGGGTAAGGAAGATAATAGGATATGTTTGTTAGTATGGAAGAGAGTAGGCCTTATTGTGTATTGAGGAGTAAGGCCTAAACTGTGATGGCTTCGCTAACTTGAAAAACCTCTCAATGTAAACCAACTTCAACCCGCAGAATTCTTTAATCTAGAGCGTAGGTTTCCGCGGCGATGGTCTGATCTCTGCATTTCTCCAGGGTTTTCTTCCGCGTCAGGTTGTTGGTTGATTGACAACAGTTTCGCTGGCTGTCCTGCCAGCGTCTTCAGGTCGAAGGTGTCGGCTGTTGGTTTCTGCCTCGCTTATATACTGTAGGCTGGATGGGAGCTGCACTGTGATTGGCTGTCTGACTGGGTGCTTCTCTCTGATTGGCTCTCTCTTTGATGACTCTTTTCTAGGCGCTGTGAAGGAAGTATCCATCTTCTCTATTGAAATTCAAAGGTGTTTTTTTTTTTTTTTTTTTTTTTTTTTTTTTAGCATGACGTGGTCACCAGATACAACTGTGTGACCAAGATAAGAGACTTCCTCCCCGGGCCCAAGGATATCATTCCCCAAGAACTGTATGAGGGGGTATACAAGGTGCCCTGCTCCTGCGGAAAATCCTACATAGGGGAAACTTGCCGCTCCATGCATGTGAGGATTAAAGAACATCAAAGGGCGACCAATAACAAGCAGTTTCAGCTCTCTGCCATCGCCGAACATGCATGGTCGGAACCTGGCCACGACATAAAATTTGAGGAGAAGAAACTTTTAGTTAAGGAGTGCCGATACTTCCCTAGACAAATCAGGGAAGCGATAGAAATTCAAAAAACACCTTTGAATTTCAATAGAGAAGATGGATACTTCCTTCACAGCGCCTGGAAAAGAGTCATCAAAGAGAGAGCCAATCAGAGAGAAGCACCCAGTCAGACAGCCAATCACAGTGCAGCTTCCATCCAGCCTACAGTATATAAGCGAGGCAGAAACCAACAGCCGACACCTTCGACCTGAAGACGCTGGCAGGACAGCCAGCGAAACTGTTGTCAATCAACCAACAACCTGACGCGGAAGAAAACCCTGGAGAAATGCAGAGATCATTCTTTAATCTAGTTTATACTTTAGAGCCCACTTCCGACTACTCACTCACTCACTGACTCCCTCATACAAATGTTTGGGCTAAAAGAGGTGAGATAAATCACATGATTACCCCCTCTAAAATCGTCTGAAACCTTGGGAACAATTGTCAAAACACTAAATTTTCAATTGTTTTATTCCGATAATCATTTACAATTGAATGTGGGGACTATTTCAAAAAATGACCTCCAAAATCCGATGCCGGCGCTGCGATCATTACTAGGAAGGCAACAACAAGCCATCATAACAACAAATTAGATTTTGGAAACCAAAGAAGCAGATGTGAAATAGGAAAGGGAAAAAGGGGAACAGGAGGAGGTAAAACGAAAAGATGATAAAGCTAAAGGTAGGAAATATAATACTGAATTTTTGAAAAGTCAAAGTCTTAAATGCTTGTTACCATATGAACAAAATTTTTTAATATCAAAGCGTGTTAACAAAATGATTGAGATTGTTGTGTCAAATTAAGTAAAGTAAATTAACAGTAAATATTAAGCAAATTAATTCTGCTATGTAGTCAGAACATCTCCCACAGCATTATGAGGGACCTTATTTTGAACAATCAGCTGGCTTTCGTATCAGCTCGTTTAATCCTCTTGGCGAGGGAGAGATCGCACACTCATATGTCCTCATCGTGCGCCACTCTCCATTCAATTGTTTTCTGCGAGCTTTCCAAGCACCCTCCGCCCTGCTCTTATCCTCAAACTCACGGTGGTACTTTCACTGCCTTTCCTTTTCATAACCAATTATACCACATTTTTCCCTTCCCACAATTAAAAGGGAATATCTTTCTCCATTGTCAGGGTTTGGAAATAGCTTTCCTTTTCAAGGTTCAATTCGCGAAAGCAATGACCTAAAACCGCTTCGGTTTATTCCCACAAACGTCATGCATACTTAATGGGTTACGAAAAAGGATGAAGGGAGCAGTGCTTTGTGCGTATCGTTTACTTCGACATCATTGGATCTTAGAGAACACAGCCTCATACATTATCAAATCCACGAAACGAATTATCCTCTAAATGTGAACTTGAGGATGGGAATAACATCATGTCACAAAACATGAATTGGAAGAATAAAACGAATGAGTTGATTCTTTGTTACTCATTGTAAAGATGTGCCCAAAATGAGAAAGGCCCCAGCCTTCATGATTCGTATGATGACATTTAATTTGCGAGATTATTGGCACTCAAATATGATATTGAATTTATAACATGCTGTTAATTGTTCAAATATTAGAAAAACTCTCAGTGTGTATATTTAACACGATATCCTTCCAAAAAATGACCATGATCTCTGAGGAGGCCTCCATTGAGCTGCTGTGGTAAATAGTGTCACGCACTCATCAAGTTTTCATGAGAAGTTAAAAAATTAATCTTTTAAATTTCATTCAAAGGCTACTGGTGTAATACTATACACTTCGCAATAATATATCCGATGAATTAAGTGTACAAAGGAATTAGATTCGTCTCAATAGAGATGAAATAGTTCACGGAGAGGGAAAATATGGTTTGGTTAAATTTATAATGCGAGGAATAAGCGACAAAATTCGAGTGCCAGGAATGAAACACGCGTCATAATTTCATTCTGACAGGCAATTTAAAAAGTAAAACCCTTAACGTACGTATATGAGACTGGATTCTTCGATTTCCTCCATGGAGCAAACAATTCCTTTTAATGGAATGAAAAATAAAATACAGCGAAAAAAAATACTCAGATCTATATGCAGTAAATTGAACCAATGTATAAGGGGAAGAATAAATTATTTAAAGCCGAATAAAATGCCTTTCATTTCGACTAGACCCACCATCCCTAGTCTCAACGAAAGTCAAATTCACTGGAGAAGAAAGATTACTCGAGAAGAGGGTTCTCTTGTTCCTGAAGTGAAGATGCGGCTCAGAGTGAAGGGCCGGCAAAAGTTCTGGATAATATATTTTATTTCCTAGGATAGCGGGTAACGTGAGGAATACTAAGTGGTTAAGAGAGTCTCCGTTTCCATCTTAATGGATCGAGATGACGTTCCACCCTTTCCAGCTCTCCAGGAAAAAATGGAAGGGATGCATATCATCTGAGGGAGGAATGAAGGAGATTATTTGAGTGGACGATTTGCTGGCAATCTACATTACTCCCCACGAAAATGCATGTTAATATCGGTCACCCAAACCGCTTGCTAAAATTATGATGAATATCGAATATACCTGATGAATTAAAAATTGAAAGTATAAAAAAAGCAATATTTAAGCCAATTACCTACAGAAGTTATATGTGAAGTAAAAATGCAAATCTTAGATAATTTAGTTTGGGTATATTAATTATTTTTATTACTATTATTATTATTATTATTCCTATATTATTTAAGTTTTTCTTTTTCCAATGATATGTGTTTTGAGTTCTATTTTATGTATGTTAATATTATTTTCCACTATGTAACATGCCGCTGGTATGAATACTACGCAACCTTCTGACAAGCCATGTGGCTTAGAAGGTTCTGATTTAAAAATGCAATAAAGGCAAATTACAAATTATACTTAATTTGTTATCACTCTAGTATCCAACTCAAATGGCGAGGGACAAGTAGATAGCAAGAATGGAAAAGTAAGACCTCGCATGAAATATATGGTAAGGAAGGATGTGAAAGATAAGAAATACGTAGTTGATTGATTGGCTGATAGGAGAATTGATTGGAGAGCTACGTCAAACCAATCCTAGGATTGTTAAAAAGTGACGATGAGAGTTAAATACAGTAAATAAATTCATTAAACACTATTTGAATAAAATTGGCGATGTGTAATGGGTACTCGCACTGCCTAAAAAGTATATTATATATCTAGAGATCCACAGGAAAATTTGAAATATCTTCGGAAAATTTCGTATCAGGACAACTTTCTTACCACACGTGATGATGAAAGATTTAGTAAAAAGCATCAAGGACATAAAACCGCTACAAGCTGAAGAGATCCACCGCATTCCTTGACCAACCTGCGGGAAGAATTTCATTGGCGTTACAGGGAGATCGATGAAAAGCCAGCTCATGGAACACAAGAGATCTTTTCGTTAGGGGTGCTCAACAGAATCCGCAGTAGCAGAACACGCAGCACTAGACCACGAAATCGATTTGCAGAATACGTAAATCGCCGCCAAAATAAATGCTTTAAGTAATCACCGATGATAAAAGAAATACTAAAGGAGGACAAGAAAAATTTTAACCGGTACACCGGCCTCAAAATTCGGCATCTACTTGTACATTCTGGAGTTCTCTCGTCGATGGCTCAAAACACAAAAAAAACTATGCATTAAAAAATTAATTATTCTTGTCTCCTCTCAATGTAGTGCAAAATTAAACTTAGCGTGCTATATAAATTATAGCCTACAAAGTATGAATTTAGTGAAATTTAAATTTTTGTTTCTTTGTAATTAGTCTCGTATCATACAGCTATATAAATTTATTTATGTTTTATCTATTCTTGTTCTATATCAACAACTATTACAATGTTTTTTTTCATGTACTTATTGCTATTTTTGGTGAGCCAATACCTTCTTATTTGTAAATTGTTTTACTACAAGGGTGATACCCAGAGCATTAGGGCCGCTATACACGGTGAATGATCATGCGAATGATCATGCTGAATGATCACGTGATCATTCTCAGGATCATGCGAGCAAAATAGAACATGTTCTAATTTTCACTGAATGATCATGCGCATGGCGGTCCATTCGCGAATTTTTCCGCTATACACGGCGAATGATTTCATTCGCATGATCATGCACATGATCACTCACCGTTTATAGCGACCTTTATAGATATGTAAGTATTCAATTCTATTCTAAAAAATAGTCAAAGATGGCAGTCGTCAATCATGAAAAAAAATTTCTAAACCGACGACTGGTCAATAACCAAAAGATATTTATCGCAAAAATATATTAATTGTGCTATGAAACGAGAGTATGAAAGTAACATCAACGGATGTTTCGAGTTAAAGAAGAATTTTTAAAGATATTTTTGAAGAGTTGGGTTTCAAGCTATACACTAAGCTTTTCCATTTGCTTTGCGTGGTCACGACGAATCTCCTTATGGTATTGTGACGACTGCTGCCTTACCTTGTTTCAATCCACGACTTATATCCGCTCACCCCAACCCTGCGTGTAGAACCAGAATTGAATCAAGCAATCCAATCTCCTGTGGAAGATTGAAAAGGCGCGGCTGCGCGGTGTGCGGATAAAAAAAATATATACGGAGCGATCGACAGAAATACTCCCCATGGAACGCAAGCGATGGATTTGGCACCGTGGGATCTTTACTGGCTGCTTTGGTGATGCGTATCGCACAAGGATAAGAGGGCGCCACTTGACAGCCTTCCATCTGCCCCACTCGTGACGATTGTAATAACGGCACAAATGGTCCGAGGCCGCATAGCTATAACTGGTCGCATTAGCCAATGTTGAAGAGCGCTTCGATTTCGAGATGCTTTATGCGTAGAGCTGATTCCGATTTTTTTTTACACACGCGGATATCAATCTATTTTAGGTAGTGAATATAACATCCCCATGTGAGAGTTTAAAGAAAAGGTTAGTGAAGAGTTTGATCTGGAGTGTAGCGATCTACGGTGCGGAAACGTGGACACTGAGGAAAGAAGACGAGAGAAGATTGGAGGCATTCGAGATGTGGGTATGGAGAAGAATGGAGAGGGTGCAATGGACGGAGAGGAAAAGGAACGACGAAGTGCTGGATATGGTTGGAGAGGAGAGGCAGCTTTTAGATGGGGTACGGAGGAGACAATGTATGGATGGAGCGAATACTTAGCGGGGAGGGGATGTTGAAAATGGTGTTAGAGGGTAGAATGTTAGGGAAACGAGGGAGGGGAAGGAAAAGAATAGGATTTTTAGATAGATTGAAAGGGAGTAGGCCTTACATTGAATTGAAGAAGGTAGTGCTGGAAGGAAAGGGAGGCTCCCAGATCACTTCTTTAGTACTCCATGGAAACCTGCCTTAATCGGTAGAATACTGTAATAATAATAATAATAATAATCTGGAAAATTGGAATCAGTGGGATATGTTTTTATCAGGAAAATATTCGTAGCACCTTGGTTCCTTTGCAACATCGGGTTGGTGTGATGGCTAGAGATTTGGCTTCCGACCCCGTGGTATTGGGTTCAAATCCTGACGGTAGTAGAGAAATTTCAGAGAGGGCCCGATCCCTGCTTTAATGCAGAGATGGCAAGTGAAACTAAACGAAAAAGTTTCGTTTCGACCCGAGACGAAACTTTATTTCCAGGAACGAAACTAAATTAATCGCAACTACGCTGCTCATATTTAAGTTTCGATCCCCGAAGTTGAGTGGAGGGGGAGGAGAGGGAATAGTTTCGATCCATTACGCTTGACATACGTGTAGAGAGGTTAAAACATCCAGCTAAAAATCGAATGGCCAGTTCGCGTTCACCGTTCTCTTGCTGGTGGTAAAAATATGAGTGCCCCATGCATCTAATGGTGGTAGGCCGAACCTCTTCTTCGTACTCGGTGTGTGGGTTGAAACTAAACTGCTCGAAGGTACATGAGGATTGAAAACTCCTGGGAACGAAACTATTAACAATTTTACTGGTTTTGACATTACTTTAGTTTCTATTTCCATCACTGCTTCGATGTTGTGCGGAGGACATTTCAAGCGCAACACTCCGTTCATACACTTCCTTAATGGCACAAATGACCTCAGGGGTCGGTCGTCTCCTCCAAATACCACACAATACCAGCAATATATTTCATGAAAAAATTTAGCTCGTGTATTTCAATCCATTTTTTATGTTTTAAAGGGGAGGGGATGTTGAAAATTGTGTTAGAGAATAGAATGTTAGGGAAACGAGGGAGGGGAAGGAAAAGAATAGAATTTTTAGATACATTGAAAGGGAGTAGGCCTTGCAGTGAATTGAAGAAGGCAGCGCTGGAAGGAAAGGGAGGCTCCCAGATCACTTCTTTAGTACTCCATGGAAACCTACCTTAATCGGTAGAACACAGTAATAATAATAATGGATAGTTTCAGTGATTTGGTTATTTCGTGTTTTGAGTATGGAGAATTGTATTGTAGCCTTTAATTGGCTGAATACTATACCATAACAAGTAAATTGGAACAATGAACAGAAGCTACACTCCATATCAGTACAGATAGGTAAGGGTAGAGTTTATCTGGAAATACTACAATTTTAGTTTACAGATTCTTAAGGTACAGGCTGTAGGATTTCATGCCTTCAGAGCGTTGGGGGAGGTTCCTTTCCCAGAGTGAAATAACGCAAAGAGGATTTTTGGAAGAGTCCAAAGTCTTTCTTTTTAATATCAAAATGTTTGAAATTTAAAAGAATGTCATCCCTTTAGAACGCCCGTTAAGTATAAGAGCCAGTAAAATTTCATTGCGGTATCAAATGAAAGGCAAAGAAATGAAAAGGTATGATGCGGGAAAAATCACCAAAATGATTTCAACTCGTAAGCAAGCGTCGGGATTTTAGCTCATAAGTTGGAATTTGAGGTAACCAATACCCGAATTAAACGTTCACGCAAAGATGGAAAGAAGATAAAAGAATTCATCTGGTGTATAATGCGCGAGTTCGTCATTTGCGTGAATCGGAAAGAGGAATACATTTTGGAACCAGAGTTCAATCTAGAATATCATTCGATCACATGGTGAAATAGTTTTCTGCTCTCAAGGCCGTTGTACATGGTGAATGATCATGCGAATGATCATGCTGAATGATCACGTGATCATTCACAGGATCATGCGAGAAAATAGACAATTTTCTAATTTTCACTGAATGATCATGCGCATGACTGTTAATTCGCGAATCTTTCCGTTAAGGCCGTTTTACACGGGGCACGGAATTGCGCAGGTTAGAGCTGCATTAATTTATAAAATGGCGTGGAATTGCGCGAATGCAGGAACGAAATTAGAACAGGGGCTATTTTGCCGTCTCGCAACCACGCATTCTCGCATGTGTTTTAGCAATTCACCGCTTTACACAACGCAATTTTGATTGCGCTTTCGCACGTACGTCAGATCCGTGTACCGTGTAAAACGGCCTTTAGACACGGCGAATTATTTCATTCATGCATTCGGCATGATAATTCACCGTGTATAGCGGCCTTATGACACCGCGGATTTTAAAACAAATTGCACCGTAGCGGTCTCGGACTACTGGGACGATACTGATAAAAGTTAAACTCCAGATACAGAGTAACGAGATGATAGGACGTCAAAATATTGTATCATTCGGATGATCCCCCGAAGATGAACAGCAAGTCGCTGCTCGAAACATGGAGAACATTAACCGGTGGAAAACCCGAGACATTTTTCTGCACCTCATACACCGGGAAAAGGTCATGCATATTGTATGACCTTTTCTTTTTGCCCAATGAAGCGAAAACCCAAAAACGATTACTATCATTTAAAAGTTTTGCAATAATTTTTCTGAGAATAACGGAAAGCTATCAGAATTAAAAATCACTTTGAAACCACTGTTTAATCATATACATTGTGAAATAGATGAAAGACATAAAATATATCCAAATAGACTTACGCGTAACAAAAAAGATTAATGGGAACACAATATTATTGGACATTAAAACTTTCAATTGCTATTCGATGTGATATAGAGCGTGTAACCGTAAAGTTTGAAAACATGACCTGAGGCACTGTGAATCGAGAGCAAATTGGAGTTTTTAAACGTGGATATCAATATAGCAGCATATTCGCTGGAGCAGAAAGCGGATAAAGAGAGGCAGAAAATAGGAGAGATTTCCGCAGGAAATTTAAACGAGTTGCAAGCGTTGGGTATTTTTAAACTATGCGTCCTTTCAAATGAGACTGGAGCAAAACCATTCGACCTCTCTCGTCACCTTCCGTTGACAATAGGTGGTTTCCTTTTATTTTTTTATTGCCCAAATCGAAAGATTATTACTCCTGGAGCACGCATCTCACGCTTTTAGATTTTTAAATGGCGATACCTATTTTTCGTGATAAAATGAAAAGTAAAAAATTTCAAGCGCGCGAAAACGCGACGGCTAAGTATGAGTGCTGGGAAGAGCCCGTGTGACGTCATATATGCGAGTCTCGTCTTGTTAAGAGTTCAAAGAATCTTCAGTATAGAGATTTACGGCGCAGAAACGTGGGCACTTCGGCAGGGGGACGAAGAAGGATTGTAAGCGATCGAGATGTAGGTCTGGAGAAGAATGAAGGAGGTGAAGTGGACAGAGAGAAAGAGGAGGAACGACGAAGGGCTGGACGTGGTGGGTGAAAAGAGGCAGCTTCTATATGAGATACGGAGGAGACAGAAGGTATGGATGGAGGGAGTTCTTAGCGGTGAGGGGATGTTTAAAACAGTGTTAGAGGGAAGAATGTTGGGTTAACAAGGGAGAGTAATGATGCGAATATGATTTCTAGATAGCATGAAGTGTAGTAGGCCTTATTGGGAATTTAAGAGGGAAATCCATGAAGGGAGGGGAGAATGTCAGAATACTACTTAAATATTCCATGGAAACCTAGCTTAATCGCTAGAATACAAGAATACGTAATCATAATTTCACTATAATCTTTATGGATTCATATAATAAGGTATGGAATACTTCTTTTCGCCAAGTTTGAGAGGTTTGTTGTCGCAAGTCCTAACATCCCGAAAGCATTGAATGCCAAGGAAGTGTCGACAGCAAAGGAAGATGATAATAAAGGTGGCAATAATTTCTTTCCAATGAAGCCGGAAGGATAGTGATTATCTGCTTTTGATCAGCATTTATCCCATTTCCATTTTAAGGCGAGGGCGCGGGTAGGTAGTCATTTCTGGTGAAAGATATTTTAGCCTAATTAATACCAATTTTTGGTACAAAGGCCATATTGTCATTTCAAGACCCAAGTTATTGAAGCTTTGGGTTATATTTACATTATTGAAAGGTGTTAAATAGATCTAATTTTTATCCTACTTGCTTTTAAATTATTTAGAGCATTCAATATTGAACTCTCTTAATGAAACTTTTCTGTTACTAAATTTTATCCCCTAATTAATGTGGTACTTAGGTAGGTTAACATGGAACAAAATGCATTCATTTTTCTTATAACACAATACACATCCAAATACCATTCATTTATTACATATATTTTTTCAGTTCAGTGTTAGGCCCATTGTATTACATTTTATAACATTACTCTTAAATATTGTTCCATGCAACATTTCAACGATCCTTCATCTTCATACACATTTAGATAGGTATTTCAATATATTTATTTCAGTATATGTGGAAAATTTGCAGTAATCAATGGGGAATTCTCTTGATAGACTTTCATCATTATTTTCCATTTTCATTTCCTCGTTTCTTTCCATTATTTTAGTGTGTTCTTTAATTTAATTTTTTTAATGAAATAGCAATTTCCTTAAGAATGATAGTCTCTCTCTCGCATGCACCATGTATATACTCCATCATCATCTGCAGCTCCACACTTCGGTGTAGGCCTTGGCTCTCTCCATCTCATGCCTTCATTCAGCTCTTTTTCTTGCTTTCTCCCTCCATCTTGTAACTCCCATTGCCTTTACATCATCCTGAACCAGGGGCGCAGACAGGAATTAAGGCTGGGGGGGTTTAGGTGCAACTAACACCGGGGTGTGTGGGGTATGGTATACCCACCAGGATAAGTTAGGTACGAGATTAATAAATGGCGGAATTTTATGGATAAATAGTTCAAAATGGTGAGTTTTACGGCTTTCTGAGGGATATTTTATTAATCCTTACAATATTATATTAGTAAATCAATCAAATTAAATAGAATGGGTTAAACTTTAAAAATTCTCTGAACTCTGGGGGGGGGAGGTTTATCCCCCAAAATCCCCCCCCCCCCTCGCTGCGCCACTGTCCTCCACATCCTCTGGCCATAATCTCCCGTGGACTACCTCTTCCTCTGACCCTTACAACTTGCTATTAAGTATTAGCTTGGGCATTTTGTCATTTTCCATCCTTTCCACAAGACCCAACCATGCCAGCTGAAGTGACTCGGAAAATCCTACTATATCCTTCCCTTCTGATATTTCATCTACTTCAATGTTCATTCTAATTCTCCACCTCTCTCCTACTCGAATAGGGCCGTAGATTATTCTTACGATCTTTCTTTCAAATTTTCTAAGAGTTTCCTTATCTGAATACTTATAATACAAATAGCCGCATGACAGGTGCCAATAATGTCGAGATCGTGACGGACGCCCATCATAAAATTACCTGTTCTCTCAAACTTGAACGTCGCAAGGACCGAGAGGCAAAATGGGGTTGGGTCCAGGGGCACAAATGGATGGAGACGAGGGGGTGGTCCGACTCTACCTCCTCTGCACATACCTCCACTCACCCCTTCCCTTTCCGCCCCTCCCGCCCCCTCTCCGGCGATAATGAAACGCAGTGGGCCGTGGCCGCTCCCCGCTGTAGCAAGAGCGAGCGTCGCCGCGGTCGTAAAATTTTGATGAAAGGCGTTTCATAAATTCGCCACGCCAATGGGGCGGAGGAGGGCGTGTTCGTGCGTGTGCCTTCACTCTCGCTTTCATCACATTCAACCGCCGAAGTCTCTTCGGGGGAATTGGGCGCTTTAGGAGAAGCAGAGGAAATCATTTTCTTGAGAGAAGTGAAACTTGATTATTGCCGAAGCACTCTCTTTGTATCACTTTGTCGGACCATGGCGAGTTGATGGCGTAAAGTGACTTGTGAACTAAGTGTAACTGCTGATGTTAAAATTAAACAGATTTTATTGGGTTGTCGCAGCGGCTTGTGCTGTCCTCATAAAGCAAGAAATGAGCATCAAGGAACCATTATTCGTAACGACTTTAAATGCCTCGTTTCTAGGCCTAATTCTGGTCAGTACCGGCTAAAGTGGTTTGCTAAAGGATATTTTATCAGAAAGATACATTGTTTCTAGCACTAGTTGGAGAAATGGTCATTTCTAAAGGTTCTGTAGAAGGTGATTTCATTTCAAAAATGAAATTTAAAAAAACTTATGATTAAAAATATTCAACGAAAGAGTAAGTTTTAATGTAGTGGTGGTATTATGAGGTGGTATTGTATTCAGGGGATAATGCAGGTAAGAGTCAACGATAGGATGGCAAGATATGAAGAGTGTGATATGAAGCTTTATGTATGCGGACCGAAATCTGCTGCTTTGTAAAACTTGAGGACAAATAAATTGAGGCTAAATGTAGAATAGGTTGGTTGCGAGAAGAGAGGTGATTCTGAGAAGGTAAAATAATGTATCTGTTTAGGTAGAACATTAAAGGAAAACGGACACTGTAGTGGTAAGGATATCCAGTGGCGCAGCGAGGGTGGGGTTTTGGGGGATAAACTCCCCCCCCCCCCCCCCAGAGCTCAGAGAAATTTTTAAGTTTAATCCATTTCACTTAATTGCAATAATATTACTTATAGAATTGTGTTAGGATTAATCAAATATCCTCCAGGAAGCCGTAAAACTCGCCATCTTGAACCATTATTTTTAATTTTTTTCTGGAGGAGGGCCCCCGCAACTCCTGATTACCCTGGTGGGTATGCAATGCCCCCACACCCGTAAGTATTAGTTGCTCCTTAAACCCCCCCTATTCTTCATTCCTAGCTGCGCCCCTGGGTATATCAGGGAGAAAATTTATTAAGCAGCAGAGGAATGAATACGAAAGTTTGATGAGAGGATAGTTGGATGAGAATGCAAAGAAAGTGATTGTGAAGAATAATTTGAATCTACCAAAAAATGAAGGTTATTACAATAAATTTTCGACTTAACGCCTCATATTAGTCGGCCTCGGTGGCGGCGGTCCTCACCTGCCAATCTAAAGGTCGCGGGAACGAGTCCCATCTGGGTAGGTTGCCACTATTTAGGGTCTGGATGTTCGTGTACGTTTAATTTTTATTTAAATGCTGTAAAAACCTCGATTTAAAAGCTATAGTGCTGTTTTCGGTTATGTGGCAATAAATAAACTAAAAACATACACAGCAATACGTTTCCATCTATTTTTTCTATCTAGCGTTATCTGAAGATGATATGATATGAAACTCAAATCCCAGCCATTCATTTATTTTCGAGATAAAAAAATCCGAACCGATAATAACTTCCATTATGGTTGCAAAACGTTAGTCAAATTTGAAGTATCGGAGAGTAAGTAAGCTATACAATTTTATAAAATATAAATTTTCAAATAAATTTCAACACTTCATAACTTTTATGTGTGGTATTTGCCTCATGATATATGAAATATAACACATCTCCTCCACCTGGCGCGAATGTCAGAGAGCACGTGAAGCGCCATAAAAACTCTGTAGAGGGAAAAGAGCCTTGAACTAGGACATAGCATCTTGAAAATGCATAGTGGTGATTGCCTCCCAGGAATACATACGCAATATATTGCGACTCACGTACACAAAAGAAAAAATATTAAGAACTTTCAAGAAAGAAAGTGGTGAACTCATGACGTGGGAAATATGAGAACGTAATTTATTGGCGCGGAGAAAATTCAAGGCTATCTCCACCAAATCTCCTCCGGACTTTTACTTGTGTGAGGTGACAGGTGAAAATGAAAAAAAATCCCAGCCGCAGCCTCCAATGCTGCTGGAATGGAGGCAGTGGTGGTAGCGCCCTCCTTTCCGCGACAGAGCATTTCCGAGGAACACTTTCCCGCTCTTTGACACCGAAAATGCTAAATGGGAGCGAGGGGATGTCTGACGAGGAGAATAGTTTTTCACTTCAAACGAGAAAAATCAAAGGTATGCCCTCAACCTATGAACGTGTACCACATCTTATTCTATCAAACAATCTTGAGGCCGTTTTACACGGGGCATATATTTGCGAAGGTTAGACCTACATTAATTTCTCATCATGAGGTGAAATTGCGCGAATGCATGAATGAAATTAGAACAGGGGCTAATTTGCTATCTCAAGTCAATGCATTCTCGAATACGTCCTAGCCATTCAGCGCTTTACACGACGCAATTCTGACTGCGCATTAGTACACACGTCATATTGTGCAATTAGAGTCTTGAAGGTACGAATGGTATTACAATAGAGCATTCTCCACTCGACAATCAGATTTGTAGTCAAACACCGCAAATTTAAATTAGTTTACAAAAATCGACACAGGCGCTACTGACGGGAAAAGGGATCCAATTTTCACGAGGAATTAACAGCATAGCTTACTCTTTCGCTGAATTGAGTCAACCATTAGTCTACATTAGCATGTTGCAAGGATTATCAGTGGTGTTAAAAGGGGTTAAATTTGCTGTTAATTACAAAGGATCTTTAATCCAAATCATTATTCAAAACGTTGTGCTACCGCAAAATCATGAAATCAAAATGGGTCGACTGAGTGATAAAATGGATAACAATGAAAAGATTGAAGAAAATAGAGGTTTGGTGAAACTTACACAAGGACACAGAACAGCTAAATCGGTTAAATTATAATTCAAGACGCTTTGAAGGTAATCATCGAGGGAAAAGCAATGGAAATATTTCAGGATAAGCTAAAGATTAGCCGATAAGATAATAAAAATGAGTACTGCGTGTAACCAATTCTAGGACTTTCTTACATATTCTTTTGGGAATTCTTTTCTGTTGTTCTTACATCGTGGAAACAATTTCACTAGCCTTTAAATGTTGACGTCTTCAAATACAGGTATCACGATACACCTTATTAATGTCAGAATAGGGTAGTTTCCTTCATCAAAGAAAACGAAAGGCATTGATGGCGATTCGTTACCCACCATTAGAGTATTCATAATATACAAAGTATTTGGTTTTAGAAATCCCAGTTTAGACGAATGGCAATGGTCAACTTTACCCGCATTTGAAAATGGCCAGATTGGCGCCCAAGCGATGCCACTCCACGTGACGTCACAGGGACCTAGTTTCTATACGAGTAGATAGGAGTTTTACATCGTCTGATATTACCAATGCGTGCATGAGGCACAGAGCTCAGGTAAAAACATCTCTTAATAATTACCTATAAAAAATGATTTTGGTCGGAAAGTTTCCTTTGTTTGACAAGGTATTAATAATCCTCATTTAAACCAAGCGCTAACTGCTATCAGGGTACTCTGCTACCTGCTAGCACCCTGCATCTCAGCGGCGCACATATCCTCGCCCCAAGGTCACCTCACACGGCGGCAGCGGGAACCAGAATGACGTCACACGGGCTTTTCCCAGCATTCACACTTAGCCGTCGCGTTTTCGCGCGCATGAAATTTTTCACTTTTCATTTTATCGCTAAAATTAGATATGGTCATTTATAAATCTATTTATTTTTTCTCAATCTATTTTAAATTTCAAAGCGTGAAATGCATATTCCAGGAGTAATAATCGATCTCGGCAATAAAAAATAATAGGAAACCACCCTATTATTGAGATGAAATGATGGTGCGTCAAATGCGCTTCAAAAGGAAGTACTTCGACGTAGAAAGGCTTGGATGAGTGGTTTAATTTAATAAATGGATACGGAATGAAATACGAATATTTACCCTGCTGATTCAGACTGGAAGATTTTGACTCTCATGTGGTCACCTCGATACATCTAAATTCCCTCTTATCGGATCTGATTGGGACATTTTTGCTTTTCGGATTCCTTGATCGTTCGGATTAGCCGTAACGATAGTAAACAAAACAAGTTTTAATCGGAGTGACGAATCACAAGTGTACGCAGTGCATAAGACAGCTTAACTGGACAAGATTGTAATCGCCCTACCCAGCTCTTAATTTCGGACGGAATGGCGTTCCGGCACATCTCAGGGAATATTGGGAAATAGTTCTGCCAACTACCGTTAGGACGATCGCTGGGACAATCGTACTCTGAACGGGGCATTAGTTTGTCATCTACTGTTACAGAGCGCAAAAATTTCGTTTCTCATCTGTTCGAATTAAGCGGACGTTCGAATTTGCGGGATTACAATAGACGAGTATCGCTATTCTATATTTTTCTAATATAAAAAAGATGGCACTCTCCATTTCAACGGCCCCGAAACTCCACCAAAAAAACTTTTTCCAATCCCTCCTCTACTTTTCTTTTACGGGCGTCACCACTTGAAAGGAGAGTAAGCAAAAAAAAGCAAAAAAAAAAGGGGTGAAACCCCTTTCTTCTCTCTTCCCGGTGACTTTGTGAGATCCGTGGCTCGTGGTGATGTTGACAGTGTCTACAAGGCAGCAGCAGCTGCTGCGACGCGGTACGTAGCTCTGGGATGGGGTTGTATGGAGGGGAAAGAGGGTGAATGTAGAGAGACAAAGGGCGAACAAGACCTCGTTGCAAAGGCGAAAGTGAAGAAGTAGACGAGTTGAGGACAGCGGGAGCGACAGATGAAGAGATAGCGGGAGATGGGAGACTTCTCCCGTCGCGTCGGAAGGTTCAGGGGGAATGGGGAGGGGAAACTCTTGTGAAGATACATGTCTCAGGGCCTGACTCCGCGTTGGTCCATTTCTTCGGACAGACGCGGTGTCAAGCCCAAAAGAACTGTGTCCTCACAAACAACCATCTGTGGAATCCTAAATACCTCTTGTGCCTTGTTTTTGCTAAGTCGTCTTGAATTAGTAATCCCGCCGGCATCTGGATTTTTCCATTTATTATTATAATGGGGTCGTTCACTCCCTGGGTCGAATACGGGGAAATTTAGTCGGCCACATAATGAGACAAGATGTTATAATAATTTATCGTTGAATAAAAGGTGAAAAGGGAGCATGGCAGAGGTATGTCACGTGTAAAGGTGCGTTTACACTATGTAACATATTATATGAAATAAGTAACATATAACATGTTTTACGAAATAGTTACAAATCCGTGTAACATATTTCAGGTAACACTGAGTGTTATAAAACAAAAATTCGTGTTATGCAACAAGTTTTCGGTTTCCCAAAAGAAGAGGGAATTCAGAAAGTTATTGCATACCACGAATTTTGTTTTACAACAATGTTGCATGCATTGGCAGATCTATGGAGGGGGATTAGGGGGCTATAACTCACCCCTTGGGTATCCAATTTGCACTAGATAGAATAGTAATTTTTTACAGACCACCACAACTGCTGGGAGATTACCCCCACTTAGCCCCCCCATCCATGTCTCTGTCCTGGATTCGACACTGGTTACATGTAGCATGTCACATGCCACATGTAGGATTTTTAACTTTTTCGTAAAACATGTTATATGTTACTTTTTATGTATAACATGTTACAATCCTTAAAATCACATTAAGATACTCAGAACTGGTGATGAAGGCTGTAACGGAGAAGAAATATATAGGAACAATAAGTTTTGCCGACAGGAGTAAGTATAGAGGGGGAGCTACGTTGAACCAATCTTACTGGTGATGATGATATTGACTATCGAGTATATACATATCACACATATTTCAATGGAGAACAGTTGCAAGCAAAATTTGAAAGTAGCAATTGCGAAGAAATAAACATATAGATGAGCAATGGGAGCCACGTGAGGGATAAAAGTGTTTGGGGTTGTTGGGCACGCGTCTGGAGGGCTGTCGTAGCGTGTCTTTGAAAGGGAGGAGCGGTGGGAAGATGACACGGAGGGTGAAAGCACTGGCCTCGATTTGCTAAAGTAAACAGTCCACGGGAAGGGATGGCGACGACTACAGTGGCGGTCTTACAAGCACCCGCCTTCCGTTTGCCCAAGTCTAACGCTCAATTATTATTACAACGATTGAGGTAGATTTACATGGAGTATTTAAGAAGAATTCCGGAAGCGGACTAGAGCTCGCCTCTATTTAAAGTAGGTGAATAAGTCTACGTAAGCGGCGACTTATCTTGGCAGGATACTCGTCAATATCTGTACTTTTTTCCGCATATAAGAAGGTCTTCATGGGTGCGAATAAGTGGGCCTATTGGGCTGAAGTTAGGGTAGGTACACCTAGTCTACAATAAATGCTATCATTCGCTTGTAATCATTTGCAATATTATTATTGTATTCTACCGATTAAGATAGGTTTCCATGGAGTGTTAAAGAAGTATTCAGGCAGCCTCCATTACCTTCATGGACTTCCGTCCTCAATTCATAATAAGGCCAACTCCCTTTCATTCTATCTAAATATCCTATTCTCTTCGTTCCTCTCCCTCGTTTACCCAACATTCTACACTCTAAACTGCTTTTAAATATCCCTTTCTCTTTCAGCACTCACTCCATCCATACCTTCCATCTCCTCCGTATCTCGTGTAGAAGTTGCCTCTCCACAACCACCATGAGCAGCACTTCGTCGTTCTTCCTCCTCTCCGTCCACTTCACCTTCTCCATTCTTCGCCACACACAAATCTGCTCGATGTAAGTGTCTGAATAAAAATACCATTATGTACGCAGTCTACTGGTAAAACTTAAATTGCTTGGTACGCGATACAAACTTGGCTCTTCACCCCATAATATATTTGCCTTATCCAACTCCACAAAATGCAATATACACCTGTGAGAAATTGCGCGAGTTTACTGTCTGACAGTCAAAATTGCAAGTGTAAACGGATCGGCGAGCAGTGTCGCGAGCTGGGCGGCGGAGTGTCTGACACTTCGACTCGCAGGTCTAAACATGAAACTTAGCTCTAGCAATTTCTCGCGCTCGCACTGTCGCCTGATCAAACCGCGGGAGATATTTCCCGACACTTTTGCGGAAGTTGGGCTGAAGGGTAGTTGTGTTGTCTCTCGAGTCTCCTGTAATTTGTTGTTTTTTGTTTGTTTTTTTTTTTGTCATGTTGTTTTGTAGATGGATGAAGGGAAAAGGATGGAAAATCCCCTTGAGCAAAGCAGTTACAAATGGCCGGACTTGGAGACAAAAAAACATATTACGTTATATGAAGAAAGCGAAATATTGTGGAATGTGACCCTGAAAGATTACAGAAACAGAGTGAAAAATCAGGAATCTTTGCGTGACATTAGCAAGAAGAATAAATACATCAGAGAATGATAAGAGTCACCTAAAAAATAGAGATTGTATGCCGAAGATAGTGCATAGATAGTACAGCGCCAAACATATAGCTATGCATGGTACCACTTCAGTGGCACAAATTTTCTCTCAAGTAGATTGGTATGGACAATTTTGCTACTTTACTAGTATTAGCTATTCTTATAAAATTTGAAGAAAATTATAATTGAACTTTCATAACTTCCTTCGGTCTGGTAATGAATTCAAATATACGATAATATTTAAGTGGAGTTAACATGGAAGTAGTGACCACAAGCAATATAAGCTGAGATTTGTATTTCGGAAGGAATAAGGTTCAGTGGATGATTCCTATACGTTTTCCATTTCTATGTTGCCTCTTCCGCTGAAATCAAATGATAAAAACAACATCTTATGGCAGCATACCAGGCCGTCTTCGATCAGGTATTGTAGACCCATTAAATTATTTCTGGAAAATGAAAGTTATGAGGTAACTGGGAAAGAAGTGCAAAAGATAAAGGCACAGATCTCTCCACTGATGCCCTTGGTCATCGAAATAAACGGAAAGAAATTGTACTAAGTATCAGAATTTTGACGTTAAAAGAATCCTGACATTTCATCAGGCATTAGTTGAGTAGAGGTGGAATTATTTCATTGGTTTGGAACAATTCTTAGCGCACTTTCCTGTGGTTTCTCCATAAGTACATGTGAATATGAGAAGTATGCTAAAAAAACAGAAGAAATATACATGCGTCATACTCATGGTATTACATGCCTTTCACGGTACTTAAAATATAATTCATGGGACAAAAGTGATTGATTACCCCCATTGCATTGTTTTCCGAAGAGGCCCAAGAAGCAAGGAATAAGCATATTCGGAAATTCAATGAAAATCACGCGCTAAAATACTCAAGAAAGGACACAATGAGAGATGTTTTTAACCTACTATTAGTCACATCTGATCCTTATGTTTCCAGTATTAGTTCGTTGCACACAAGGCATTGTTATTCCCTCTCGATGGATGCCAGGCAGCTTCTCAGGGAACCAATATTACCTGCGCCTAATGAAATGAGTAATGTTAAAGAGATGGAGGACGTGGAGTCGGTAAATGTCGGAAATGAAGAGAGTTAGGAGAGTAATAATGATGAAGGTGACTAACGTTCCGCAGTTCACTTTCTGTGAAAAACGATTTTACGTTTAAATCCTGTGTTTAAGAGCATATTTTTAACGTAATTAGTTCATTAAATTAAGAAAAGCGCGTAACTATACAATTTTTTAAACGATTTTCTTGATATTTCTGTAAGTGTTAAGTTACATGAAATTATTTTGCAAATTAAATTAATTTTTTCATAAAAACCACCTTGAAAAGACCTGTGATAGTGTTATTTTGTGTTTTTGTCTATAATTTGGCATTTCTGAATGTTTTCACGACAAAAGATCTATGTTTTTTGAGAAAAATAATTTTTTCCCGCTAGATTCGCAATTTGTACCACTGTGCCATCCGTTTGGTTACTGTGGATATTTACACATACGTAAACAGGCCAATATAACGAATAAAAACTATTATACTTATCAGAGGCAAGAAAACGTGGGGTTATAACTATCAGCCGCTGACTCGCTGATATCGATTCCCTCAAAACTATGTCCTGTTTTTGGTCTTATGGGCCAACAAAGTAGAGCAGATTCTCCAGCTCTGTAGCAGACATCCTGATGAAATACCTAAACTGTTGAGAGTCCTCTATTTGTAACTCATTTACTTAAAGTCGTGAAAGCTCTCAAATGTTGCCTTCTATCAATCCATTCCTTAACCCAGATACTCCTCTTCCTCTTTTTCTGTTTATGTACTCTATGCCAATAATCAAGTAACACTTTTGTAGCGGAAGTTTGCGCACGTCTACTTCGTGACATTGTAAAAAGCTACTGACCACGGTACGGGAGGGACCACTTCCGCGAGTTGAAATTGCACCGAATGCTGTCACATGTAAACGGATTTCATACCAACTGTCGCAACCAACAGTGACACTGGCTCGCGCGAGAGCTCGCAAAATAACTCGCGTCCAACTCTCGGGAAAAATTGCATCTGTGAGTTTACACTATGCGACACCACTCGCGCAACTTATGTCGCAACTTTTCTCGCAGGTGTAAACCTAGCTTAGGTAAAGCGATAACGCGAGTACCTCATATACCCCATATCATTAACTGTTAGATCTGGAATCAATCTTCATAAGGCTGATAACATAATGTGTACATTCATAAAGTTTTAATTTTGCTTTCAATCGTTACACCTATATTTCAACAGGAAAACACCCATTACCCAGGGATTTTTTCACCAGTATAATTAGCATCGACTATAGGCAAGATTCTTGAACATATTATTGTTAGAAATATCATGAATTTCTTGGAAAGTAGAAACTTCCTACATGGTTGTCAGCACGGCTTCCGGAAGGGTACATGCGAAACACGGCTCCTATTCTTTCCCCAGGGCGTTCTCAAACACGAGGAATCGAAAAGACAAGTCGACGCCTTAGTTCCAGTATAAAAAAAATATTGACACGGCACCCCACCGAGTTCAGTTATGAGGGTCGAACGAAAAAAATTGTTAAATAAATACGAAACCTTCTGAGTGATATTAAGAAAATATTGGTTATTGAATTGACGCTCTGATGTAGTAATTGCGACATCCGGTGTCCCACAAGGAAGCGTAATCGGAAGAAAGCAGCGATATTCGTGAAAAACAGCAATGAGAGAATGGAATGCGTTTAAAAGAATCGGGGTCGTTACGCAAGAGGATCAATTCAATTTCAATTAATTTATTATCGTGGGCCATTTGGCCCATGAGATAATTTACAATTGCAAAAAAATTACGTAAAAATCATTTGACAAAGGTTAAAAGAAATAAAACAACACTACAGCAAGACTCAGTAAATGCAAAAAATAGAGAGAAAAAAAAACAAAAAAACAAATACAAAATATAAATCTATACAAGCATACCTATACGTACAATTGCATCCCGAATGCGGATACTCAGGTATCTTGCCACAAAACATTTTCAGACATATCAAATACATTTGAAACAGTATCACTATTTATTGAAAGAAAAATATTCAGGTGTAGCATAAGAATGTAGGACTATTAGACAATCACACAACATTTTCAGACATATTAAATACATTTGAAACAGTATCACTATTTATTCAAAGAAAAATATTCAGGTGTAACATAAAAACGTAGGACTAATAGGAAATTATAGATTAGGAAATTAGGATCGGAGGCTTCGTACTAGATTTACACGTGCTAGGATAGCTATCATTCAGAGCGATACGTAGGACATAATTTCATAACCTAACTATATTTCTAGGTCCGACAGAGACCTTTATAAATATTTTTCCGAACGAATAAATATGGGAATTCGTTTATCCCCGGAACAAAAAATGACTTAAATAAATTTTAGACAGAACTTGGTTTGCGCATTTTCTTTTTATTTGCCAATTGCTGTTGTCCTAACACCCCCGCCATACGCATAATGAGGCCGCATGCGGGGTAGTACATAGGAGTGGGAGTTCGTTTAGCCCACGGAAAAATGAAATGGATGCTAGGTGGGACTCATTCTCAGTACCAGAGCTGTGTCGTTCATGAACGAATCATTCAAAATGAACGATCCAACGGCATGAACCGAATGAATTGAAGAATGATCGTTGGCTATCCCGGCGTATAGAATTGTGGAAGGCTACACGGGATTTCCACCGGGTCAGATTTTCCAACTCCATCTCGGCCGACGTTTTGATGGGCGAGATGGAGTTGGAAAACCTGACTCGGTGGAAATCCCGTGTAACCTTCCACGAATGAATTGAATCTACGTTTTCCTCTCGAACTGTTCATAATGAACGATTTACGTGGAGGGTTCAAATCCGCCGAATCCGAATCGTTCAAAATGAACGATTTATGTGGAAGATTCAAGTCGTTCAAAATGAGCGATTCATGTGGAATATTCAAATCCGTCAAATCCAAATCCTTCAATAAGAACGATTTGAATTCAAAAGAAAAATTTGATGCCCACCTACCCACGAAAGGCGGTGAATGGTCATTAGATTGTGACTAACGGTATGACAGGTTGGTAATAAAGCGAACTTGTCACCTTCATTACTATTGATGTGGCACTTACAATGTGTAGTATGTATTTCAGTGTGGTAGAAGAAAATATATGCACTGATTTCGTTGAACGTTCATTTATGATAAAATCTTTTTCACGTAGTAATCAGTATTCTGACAATATCAGTGAAATGAAAATTCTTGAGGCACGGGATGGAATGGATTTTAATTAAAATTTTTAATTCAAAGATGGAATTAAAAATGCATTGATAATTCTTACAATTAAAATTTTACTTATTATGAAAGAAATAGTTGCATGATATGCAACACTTAAAAAATGTCTGCAATTTGACGGATTGAGCTTCGTAAGAGTTATTTACGTTCAGAGTATTCACATTTCACCATAAATAAATTGTGGACGACTAATTTTGTATAGCATAATATTCAGACAAATTGAAGAGGTTTTAAAATCTTAAAACCATTAATTAAAGATTTATTTAAAATTAAAAATAATAATCACTGTGAATTGCAACCCGTCATAATATTTTAAATGCATTAAGGTGGCAGATTCATATGTATTCAAGATTCACACGGATTCGAGATTCAGATGGATTCGATATTCATATAGATTCGTTATTCACATGGATTCGAGATTCTCTCGGTTCATTATGAACGAACTATTTGAACAACCGATTCACTGACACGAATCAAATCAAATGAACTGAATCCAAAAAATGAACGGAAATTCCTACCTCTTGTCAGTACTTTCACTATACGCGCATTACTCTCCCCTATGTATTTTTTCTTTTTTGTAACGGCATGTATCCTAACTAAGGCTGTTTAAGGGTTAGCCAATTGATGAATATTTATAATTGAATGACTTAAATAGGACGATGTGTTTACACATGAAGCAGGATAAAGTTTCTATGCCAAAGAAACTTTTTTGACTGTCATAACGGAAGAGTTGGAGAAATAATTTTCTTCTTTTTATACCCTAAAATCGCATTTCCCACAATTTCTTTCGAACTTCAATGATACACACACGAAAGGACTTTTGCAATAAAAGTAGTTTTTTTGTTTTTACCATGCCCAAAAACATATAAAATAACATTTTCACCAAAATATTCAGATTTTTTTCTACCTTGAAAAATTCAAAATCGAGAGGCGCAAACAGATATTGCGTTTGGACCCACACTGTGGGGTCAAAAGGTCAATGTTATAAAAAGTGCACTATAAAAAACAACTTGCAATATTTTCTGGTGATTATGCCACATTTATTAAAACCACACAGCTTTAAGTGCATCAAATTGGGGTTCAAAAATGGTATACCATTATAAGGAGCCTGTATACATATGACTTTGAATTACAAGCTTTGAAATATGCATTTACCTGGCCCGGATAGGCCCTAGATTTGAAATAAATTGGTATAAATGTACATTGGCAGCGGAATGGGTTATGCATCATGTATAGGCAGAAGCACAGGAGTGATGGTATAAGTATGGCCTTTGTCACATGTCTTTCCTTCTTCTAGATTTGTTATTTTTTATTTATATTATTCAAATATATTTGTGCCAATCAATATTATTAATGGAAAAAATTATTAATTCTGAAGAATAATTTAAAAAAATGATGAAGAAAATGAAAATAAAACAATGGAAAAATAGCAAAACAAATAAAAATGAATAAAAAATAATAGAATATTATCAAAATAATATAAAAATATATATAAATTTATATTCAATGGAGAAAATATATTTAGGCTACTTTCTGTAGACTTTAAAAAAATTCTGTTTAGGTACCTATGTAAGTTTCTGCTGACACAAACACCACACTACCCCAAACAACACATACAAATTCGCAAAATAAAATTGTAATGTAATCTGGCTGGTTGTGGTAAACATGGTTTACCGGTACGGCGTAAACGCGCCTACGGCGCGAAATTTAATGTGAGGTTGTCGGTAATATTTAATGGATGTCAATACTCAAATATAAATAGTTTGTCAAACCGTGTAATGCCGATTCGCAAATATTCAAAATTTAACGGGCTGTTGGAAACAGAATATAAATATTAGCCTTAGAAAAAAATTTTCCTCGAAAGGTGATCAATTGGCGTTGAGTGAAATATTTCACGTCCTGCATGAGTGTTCAATATGCATCTGAATTTTTATTGAAGAAAGTGAGAATAATGAACGCACAAACTGAATATGAAACGAACGATTTTTCGAGTGATTTGCCAGCTCACGCGTGAACATGAATGGGAACTATTATTAATGCATTTTCATCGTCATTATAAAGTGAATTCTTATTTTATTATTTCAACATACACGTGAACTTCCTGGAATCCGTTGAGCCTTGCTTATTCAATACAAATGGCTTTGTATGGGTCAACGGGCACGGTTTGCCATGAGGATATGTTATTTCACTAAACATTTTAATTATCTCCTCACACACTATTTTAATCATGCTTCCTGAAAAACGTTCCACCTCCAGGATATAAAGAAATGAAACAACTCTCTCGTCCATTCAAAATTGTTGGAATTGAATTTATTTAATGAAATCTACGAATGGAAATAGGTAAAAACGTTCATCTTTCACCGAATGAATTGTAACAAATATTCCGTACTTATAACTAAAACAATCGAAGGGCTGGAATCATTTCGACGACAAAATAAAAAGATGTAAAATTATGGTGCTAAAAAAATAATCATTGACGCAAAATAGACTACAGTTACTAATCTTATCCTCCCAATAACGAGAAACAAAAGACTTTCTATCGCATAGGTTTTCCTCTGGAGCAAATGCTCTTGAATGCCAAATAAATACTTCACGAATTTATTTCTCAAAAGGAAAGAATTTTTTTTTTTCGTTTTTCTCGACTAATATGGAAAGAATTGTGGGGGATTCGCATGGAAAATATTGACTTAATTATAGCAGGGTAAAAATAAATCGTAGAAGATATTATCGTATTCAGATGTTCCGTGTGGATAATATACCCACTGCATAAGGTGATACAATCTAATAAAAATGAATATTGCGCAGCCAAAAGTTGGAAAGTGAGCTTCCGTAATTCTAGATTATCTTCCTTCCTCGCGTAACAATCTGACAACAGAATCACAAGAGACAAGATTCACGAGGAATCGTAACATAATTTTCATAAAAGTGGAATTATTATACCCGATTTTACGTAAAAGATAAGTCGCAATCAGGAGAACAGATGATGGGTATCGTGCACGAGTTGTATTTATTTTGTTTTGAAGAGGGCCTAATTAGCTCCCGTAAACATTTCCAATATTCGTAAATCGTTTTATCCTTTCCGTCATTGAATTTTCTAAAAGAAACTAAAAGAATGAAATAAGGTCAACGTACAATGATGGCAGACCAAGATTATGCTTAGTATCTTTGGAGTGCAAACTGAATATTTCTTAAAAATAGGTGCGTTCATTTTAAGCTCCCTCCATTACTCTTAAACATTAAAAAAAACTCATACCTATTTTCTCATAGTGGCCTGCATGATCTTGAAGGATTTTCTACGATTGACTCCAAAAAAAAAGTTTTGAATGAAAATTATTTTTAAAGTAAGCCAATTACCAAAATGCAAAATATTGCCGCGGTCAAGTGAATTCTTTCACGGCAATAATTCAACTATTCCAGATTTCAAAGGAATGAACTTCCAGTATATTTAATGCGTCAGAATAGACTACAAACATATCAATTATACGGAGTGGTTGTGCATATAAAAGCTCAAAGTAATTACAATATTTTTCTCTGTTATCATCTTTGTTCGCAAAGTATGGCTCTAAAAAACATTTATACTTAAATCTTCAATAGGGTAGTTTCCTTCATCAAAGAAAACAAAAGGCATTGATGGCGATTCGTTACCCACCATTAGTGTATTCATAATACACAAATTATTTGGTTTTTGAAATACCGGTTTGGACGAATGGCAAGGGTCAAATTTTATCCTCATTTGAAAAAGGCCAGATTGGCGCCCATGCGATTCCACTCCACGTGACGTCACAGGGACCTAGTTTCTACACGAGAGGATAGGAGTTATGCATCGTCAGAGGCTACCAATGCATGCATGAGTCACAGAGCTCAGGGAAACATGTCTTAATAATCACCTATTAAAACTGGCTAAGGTCGGAAAGTTTTCTTCGCTTGATAAGGTATTAATAAACCTTTTTTAAGCCATGCGCTACCAGACAGGAAGGTACTCAGCTACCCGTTAGCTACCTGCGTCCTATCAGCGCTCAGAGCCTCGATCAAGGTCACCTACCAGGCGGGAGGGGGAACCAGAAATGCGTCGTACGGACTTTTTCCCTTCATTCCTACTTACGCGTCGCGTTTTCGCGCGCTTGAAATTTTTCACTTTTCATTTAACCGCGAAAAATAGATATCGTCATTTAAAAATCTAAAAGCGTGAAATACGTACTCCAGGAGTAATAATCTTTCGATTTAGGCAATAAAAAAATAATAGGAAACCACCCTATTCCGCAGGAATGCAATATACATGGGATACAATGTATGTAAGTTACATGCAATGCAGGTATACAATATAGCAACGCAATGGCGTAACTAGGAATATGCTTTGGGGGCCGGGGGGTATCAGATGGTCTGAGGTGGCGACCCCCCCCCTTGGCAACGGGGTTTCGGGAAATAAAAAAAATGACATGCCTGGAAATACATTTTACATCACTTTGGCACTAATAATTTAACTTTAAGCAGACGCAGTCATAGTCAGAAGTTCAAACTAGAGAATGGTTTTAAATATTGTTTTATTTCTATGAGACTTTGGGGGGGAGTGATCTATCCCCTCATCCCCCCATAGTTACACCACTGTAGCAATGCAATGCAGATATAATAATTCCTCTCCATTCAAACTACAAATGGCGTATGCATTTACCCTTATTAATAGTTTACCTGAAGATGCTGTTTCATTACGTCAAGTTTATCAGCGAGTCACAGGCAATTGTATCTAATACATGCTTTTATTCATACAACAGTAATTTTACAGGCTTGATTAATGTTCTGCTACCATAGATTGGTGCCGCAGCGAGGGGGGTTTTTGGGGATAAACCCCCCCACCCAAGCTCAGAGAAATTTTAAGTTTAATCCATTTTACTTAATTGGATTGATATTACTAATAGAATAGTTTATGGATTAATAAAATATCCCTCAGAAAGCCGTAAAACTCACCATTTTGAACCATTTATCTTAAAATTCCGCAATTTATTTATCTCGCACCTACCGCTTATCCTGGTGGGTATTCCATACCCCCACACACCCCGGTATTAGACGCACCTAAACCCCCCCCCCCCCAGCCGTAATTCCTAGCTGCGCCCCTGCCATAGATAGATTTTGATATGCAATTAGGCTTGAAGGTGATATAATAAGAAAGATATTGGGAAATTATGGAAGGGGGAGGATGAGATTAGGATCTAAATAAATGGGATAATATAAATATCGCCTTTATATTATTTGGGTAATTAGGCCTATGCATCCCTGTCTTACATTTAACGCAATTGGAGAATCACACACTTCCTTGCCCTGCAATCTGAAACTCACCCTGGTGGGAATCAAAACTCCAGTCAGGCGACCTTTATGCTGGCTGGCATATAAGGACGCTTCATTGGGACTAGCAAAGCCATAAATATTACCTAACTCACAGATGGAAATATTTTCAGAAAGTTTTCAATGTAATTAAGGTGGGCCCTAATGGGCTTTATGCCGAACTCAAGAAGGAAATTTCATGAGGTGATGGGACAGGCCGAAGAGATCGTTAAAATTTTCGGCGTGAATATCGATACCTCAACCGGTATCGATTTCCTGCAATGACTGCGTTTTAACCGAGATTTCTAATTTAAAACCTATTCATTACATTTTCTCTATTGCATACTATGCAATACAGTAATTTCACTTGGCAACGACTGAAAAACCGTGAAAGTAGGTTTTCTTTAAATACTTCTGTCTCCTGAATACGAAAACTATAATCAAAACACCGTATAATCCAAGGTTTTGGTGCAAATTGTACGCATAGTGTATAATTAAAGCATAATTAACACTATGTATGTATATAACACCTACGATATGTGTAGTCCATTGGTATTTTGATATCATTTAGATACACTTCGAAATAGGCATGGGAGTTATTTGTCACTTACGCAATGATGCATGTGCAGCATTTATTTCATCAACACTTCACCAAGGACATAAAAACTATTACGAGATATTACATGTTTCGTATTTTTTATTAATATATTTCATTTTATAGCGGAAAATGCGATCGATTTGAAAAAATCAGTGGTACGATACGATATTTCGGGGATACGATATTTTTTGAGTGTCATTTTTGCATTCAGTAAGTCGAAATCGATGAAGAACACCATAATTTTCGGAAAAAAAGTTTTTATGACCCTGCAATTCGTTGCATAGCATAACCGTTCTATTAGAGATATTTTTTCTCGTGATCCTACGTCTGCATCCTCCTTTTGATAAATAATTCAAACTTATTTGATTCCTGCTCTTAAGCCTCGCAAGACCTATTGGTAACATTTGAGCCTTACTGAGCAAACGCAGGGATCAGATGAGATGCCCCCCACCGCGAGCAACGAGAGAGATACGCGTAATTAATCTCGTTCTGCAGGGCACTTAGCATCACGAGAGCCATATTTCATACCCCGTTCCCCATGAATGATGCTCTTCACCGGTCCATTGGCCACGAGTGGAGGGAGCCCCAATCGGTAGTAATGTTTCTCTGGATGGCAGGCTGCCAAGGCAATTATAGACTATGATTTGGGGACCATATTTAGTGACTGGGACCTGGTTATTTTGCAAAAGCTTGGAGGACTATATAGCATCATTAGAGATAGCTTAATCGCACGTGAGTAGACTTATCCATCAACTGAAGTACCCTCATCGGAATTTTACTGCAAAATGACGATTTTATTGCCTGCGTCATAAATTTACAATATTTCTTCCCAGTATTACCTATGTTTAATACTTATCTTATGCTGCAGAATTTATTTTCATTACAAAACTTTTGTGGGTATTTATTTTATCCTTAACAGATTTTATGCATAGACTTATGCATTGAGTGGTACAATACATGATAAGAGCCAATTTTTTCTTGCAATTTGTGATATGAATCTTTTAGCGTTGCATAGGGTAGTGTTTGATCTCCCGGGGTGGATGTTGAGAGGTTTTGGAGGGTAGAACTTTGGATAAACGGAGAAGAGGAGAATAGAGTAAGAATAGAATAATAAGAAGAAATAGAAAGGAATGTTTAGATAGAACGAAAGGGAGTTGGGAGCTGAAAGGAAGAATAGATTGCCAGAATACTTCTTGAATACTCCATGTAAACTTACCTTAATCGGTACAAGACTTAATGATATTACATCTTATTCTTAG
Source organism: Ischnura elegans (assembly GCF_921293095.1). Taxonomy (NCBI): domain Eukaryota; kingdom Metazoa; phylum Arthropoda; class Insecta; order Odonata; family Coenagrionidae; genus Ischnura; species Ischnura elegans. The sequence continues at coordinate 28,200,261 of NC_060251.1, read as the reverse complement.
AAAAGTCAACAAAGGAGGTTTCACACGAGAAAAAACGCGCTTCTGTAAGATTTCATAGGAGGTTACCTCACTTTACAGTCCATTAGCGACGAAGTTAATTACAGGGCAAGATCAACGCAGAATTCATCTGCAAAGAGAACTAGCCATCGGAGCAGACGCAAAATAAGAGAAATCCGACGTCTGCGATTACTACCCGGGAAAATCGGTCGCATTCTCTCTGTCTAGCATCCCCGCCGTCCTTAACCACGCATTTCAGGATAACCCCTTGCCTATCCTCAACCCCTTGCCATTAACGTAATTAATTTCATTTGGTTGATTGGAAAATAACCATTTTTACTCTAAGAAAACAAGGCAGTGCACCAACTGGCAAAACTAAAATTACCTCAATCGCACTGATGTAAAATAATCCAATTAAAGAGATACTATTAAGGCCAAAAGAGTTACAGGCTAATAAATAATGAATTATTTTGTTATAATATTTATGCATGAAATTATATTATTTGAATGATTTTAAAATGTTAATAACTGCCTTTTGATAAGCCTATTGCGCCGGTGAAGAATATATTTCGCTAATGAGGCCATTTTTCATCTCTCTCAACGATAATGATGCTAATGAAATGCTTTTATACACACATGTTACTATTTTGATATCCTTAATAACATTTCACTCAAATAATTTCATTAGAAAAAGTACTGATCAATTTAAGTTCAAAATATATTTACTTTTTTATTTCCTATCCTAATTTGATTTGAATGTTCGAAGGACCAATCAGATTATCGAATGTATACGTTAGGCCATACAATATTCTGCAAATTGAAGTACCTGGAAGGATAAAAGATTACTCTTACAATTTGAGGTTCAAAGAGACTATTTAAAAGTATTTATATTATGATCAAAAATGATTGCAGCGATAGAATAGTATTCATATTCTTTCGCAAAAATGAAGTGGCGATAAATTGAATGAATATAATTCCGTTATAATATTTTTCATAAAGAGCATGTTTATAAATCTAAACCACCAGAGCGAGTAAATGGAATTGAAAGCTGTGATTAATGTTTGAAGCGATTAATTTCGGTGATGGATACAAAAATCAATGTTCTTAATTAATCGAGTTATAATGAGAATAGAGAATAGGTTCTGATTTTGAGAGGAAGTAAAATATTAAAAAATGGAACTTCATTTTCAACTTTCTAAGTGAAATAAAATTTATAGTTATCGCAAATCAGGTTCAATGGAAAGTATATTCGTTCTTACAAGAGCGCTTAAAAGTAGGGATGAGTCGATTCCACTTTTTTTCGATTCCGATTCCTTCAAATCGATTCTCCATTCTCGATTCCGATTTCATTAATTCTTATTCATACTAATAGGTGGGATAATGGTTTCTCAGTACCATTGGGGTCTTAAGAACTTAAGAATTGAATGGAATAGAATAACAAAGACAATAAAGTGGCCCAAAAAGTTTATTTATAAAAGCTAGCGAATTAGTATTATAGTAATATATTCTCAGCTTTAGTAAAATTATTAATACTTAAACTGCTGCAGACATAAAATTTTAATTTAATAATGTGATGTGCACAATGGCTCAGGTGTGCGGCGGCATTTGTGCCCCAAGCTTATTTATAGTTTATTTTCAAAATATTTATCCTTCTGGTATCGATGGAATCGGGATCGACTTTAAGCGATCGAATCTCAATTCCAATTCCGTGGCTGAGAATCGGTGTGACCAAGAATCGACTCATCCCTACAAGAAAGCACTGCAGAAACATGTTTAATCCAATATACTCAAACTTACATGAAAGCAAAACTCTGTTCCTAGCAATGAAAGCGCAATACTACAGATAAAAGTAAAATTTGTCTATAGTATTGATTAACGCCAACATAGAATGTGAGGTGGCCAATTAGGCTCAGCATTGAGCAACTGCCCAGAGAGTCCTGAGTTCTAGTCCTGGGTATAAATTTTCGCCACCCAACAATAAATATCTGCGCGGTGCGAGGTAGCGGAATGAATTATTGGCTTAAATTCACAATAAAAGTCGAATGATTAACACTAATATTTCATTTAGTAGGTAGGTTTGGAAAGAAACTATTTTACCTCTTAAAAATAGATATTACACAACCTGGAAAACCAAAAGTTATCTCAACCGCACTGATGTGAAACTTGAAATTAAACTTCTATAATGGAAGAAGGAGTTATAGTTTAATAAATAACACAGCATTAATCATTATATTTATGCACAAAAATATTAAATATTTAAATAAATCAATCTAGTAACTGTGAATGTTTGGCATCAAAAAATTCCTCACAGATTCAAACAAATATTCGGAATGAAGAACTGAGTGAAAGGCCGCATTATCACTTTGAAAAGAGACGGACTGCAAGGGTCCAGTGCTCAAAAGTGCAATAATGTGACCTCAGAGAATCGAATGGAAACAGTCACTAAAATGTAATTAGCCGTAATTATGACTAGATTTTGGAAACAAATTTACGAGAAAGAAATAGGTATGCAGCATACAGAATGGAAAGGATACCTGGTCATAGCGTTAACCTCAACGTGTGATCGACATAAAAAGTACTGTGTCCTAGAAATAAATGCCATCTTTTTCAGCAACAACTGAGATGAAAAGATTTTACATCACATGGTTCATGGGGGCCATCATTCAGGTTCCTTATCTCTCAGTAGACATATCTTGGTCCATTTCGCCTACTCTATGTTTGCCCTGCCAGCAACCTATAGGCTGCTCAACGTCTCGGCCCTTGAGACGACAAAATAAAGACGCTAAATTTATAAGGCTCTTTAAAATATAGACGTCATACAGTTGATAGTATCGGGTTTAATTATCACACGAAAGAGGCCCTAAATAGTCAATGGCCCATACTCGAGACGAAAGTTTATCGATGAACGTTAATGTTAAAGAACAGAACTCCAGATCTTTTGCCGAGCCAGGAGTGTCTTGAAAAAGCAACCAATCGCAGGCGCTGATGAAGCTGTTTTCGAGGCTACTGTGTAGTAAATAAATATTTGTATTATTCAGCGATATGATCGAAATTTACAAAATTTATCATCCCTTGAAGCCTTGTCCGTTCATATACCATTGCTATCTTACGGAAAAGTGGATATATGACGCCAAAACGCACATGCGAGCAGAGAGTTCTTGACTAGATAGAAAGGTTTTTCGATCGGTACCACTTCAAGATGGCCGCGCTAGTTTTATTTACGACCCAACAAAATAAATTATCTTTTAACGATTTAGAGGGCTACAAAAGCAAAAAAAACAAGAATATAGCCGAATTGGGAGGCTTGGAAAATTATCGGAACTGATTTAAAATAAGGCTCACAGTATTCAAGATCGCATAAGCAGATATTTTATTTTAATTGACCTGAAAATCTAAGAAGGCCTTCAAGGCGATTTATCATTGAGCTTAATTAAACGAGAGCTTTGAACACTACGGATGCGCCATCTCACCCAATTTGAGAATAATTCTTTCAGGCATTTACTGTCGCACATTTTCGTCCAATCTTAATTATTTAATGTCCTTAAAAATCTAGAGCATTAAATAAAAATTTCGTAAAGGCTGGATACCCTAGGAAACCCGTTTCCATGGTAACTGCAAAGTGCATCCAAAAATGTTTGCGTTGCCATAGCTCAGTAAATAAGGAGTTGTGACCCCATTTTTATGGGAAAAAATGCTTAAAATTGTCTCCCCTACCACCTCTTGAAGTATTACAAATTCCTCCTGAAACATCCTGTATCATCACGGATATTAATTTTGATTATCAGCCCTAATTATAGCTTATTTCACCCTCGAATTAAAATTAAAAAGTCCAACCGCGGCCCTTGTAAAATCATAGGAGTGGTAATAAATCCAATTCGTAAATGTTCAGGCGTTCATGGACAGGAAGGAGAGGATCATTAAAGTTTAAAGAAAAGGTTAGTGAAGAGTCTGATCTGGAGTGTAGCTCTCTAAGGTGGGGAAACGTGGGCACTTAGGAAGGAGGACAAGAAAAGACTGGGTACATTCGAGATTTGGGTGTGGTGAAGAATGGACTAGGTGAAGTGGACTGAGTGGAAGAGGAACAATGAAGTTCTGGACATGGTGGGTGAGGAGAGGCAGCTTTTAGATGAGATACGGAGGAGACAGAAGGTTTGGATTGAGGGAGTACTTAGCATGGACGAGATGTTGAAAACTGTGTTGGAATGTTGAGAAACGAGAGAGGAAGGAAGAGAATAGAAATATTAGATGTAATGAAAGCGAGAAGGCCTTATTCTGAATTGAAGAAGTAAGTACATGAAGGAAGGGGAGGCTGCCAGAATGATTGTCAAGTAATCCATGGAAACTTACCTTGATCGGTAAGTTTATAATTATTATTTTTTTTTATATTGAATTTTATAATTATTATTTTTTTCGAGCTCACGAACTACATTTCAAATACTGGGAATACATGGATGGCTCTTCTCTCATTGCCATGCTGCGGACATAATAGGCAACAAAAAAGTGGCGACAAAAAGGCAACGGAGAGTTTTGTTGTTTTTGTTGGAACCTCTGGCCCTCTTTTTATACAGTCCCCTTGGTCCATAACTCTCTATGTTCATGGTTGTTATAAAGGCCGGAAGCATGTTATGGCGAATCCAATTCTTCCCACCCTAATGCCGGACTTCTACCGCAACGGAATCCCGTCCTACATTCGAATTGCGCAGCAATCACCTGGCCGGTTGTGCGTTGAGAATTTTTCTCAGGTTCAAGAAGAAGAAAGGAGAGTGGGCGAAAAAACAAAATTATCATAGCGAGGGGTCATTTTCTTCGGGCGTTGCAAAACATTGGCTCCAGCCATTTCCCTCCATACGACCCTGGGAACTTTTTCCTTAGTGTCAGCCAACCAATTAGTCGACGAATATTCTTTTTTTCCCCCTTCAAAGCATGAGAAAAAAATATGAGTTCCTAACAAAAAAGGCTTGGGGCCAAATTTATTTCAGACTAGCGGTGCGGCGATGTGAAATATATAGATCGTTGGAGCAGTAATATATTCCACCTCGCCCCCGCTTGTGCTCCTTAAGAGCAACGCGAGAATTTCAACGGCCCCATTTACTAGGTTGTATCTGGAGGGCAGAGGATGCGAGGCCGAATATTAAGTGAGGCCACATACTTGAGATAGGTGAACAATATAATAAAATGCGTAGTATGATCTCGTGGTTTCCCGGCGAATGATATCTTGTGGTTGAACTCGGGCTGTCCACCGGGTGAAAGAAAGTCTTCATTGATTCCGACGTTTCGAAAACAGAGTCGGTTTTCGTTTCCAAGGAGATTGACGTGGCAATAAATGTGGCCAAAATATATATAGCCAAAATATATATATGGCCAAAATATATATGGCCAAAAAATATATTCAATAAAATTGCGGGCCTCGGTGGCGGCGGAGTAAAGTCCTCGCCTGCCAAACCCAAGGTTGCGGGTTCGAGTCCCGCCTTGGTAATGTGTAATAAGTTGTGTGTAATGGTCGTTGTTTCATGCTATTTCCCCGGATGTAAAATGCCTTTAAGGAGCTGTTTACGACGCGATGAAAATAAATAAATAAACAGAGGGTTATTGTCAGGTGGTTGCTCCTATTTTTCTGCCTTTTTCTTCTCTATTCCCTCATCGATCAACATCAAATCAGCCTCCAGGCGGAACCTAAGTTGGAGCCGTTGTCTCGGTTGGTATATAAAAATGATAACATGCGTAATAACCAGGAGGAAATCTTATGGACAATGGCCAACATACCTCCCCTTCTTACTTAGTATTTCGACTTGAATGTGTGTTTTTAACATCATTAAATGAATATTAGGGTTGGCCTTCATCATCCATGGTCACGGTCAATAGCAAAAAGCAGCTGTTCCGATGGAATTATGCAAAAGTGGCAAAGAAGAAATCGTTGCCTTTTCAATGTAATGAGTAATGCAATTGAGTATAAAGAGATGGGTATCGCATATAAATGAATTTGACAGGGATGGTTCACATTCAAGTTATCTCAACAACATGGACCTTCACCGCTAATTTGATCTAAATTTTTATAAAGGCCGTTTTACACGGGGCACGTCATTGCGTAGGTTACCACTGAAAACATGTTAAAATTGCGAGAATGCGATCTTGGAATTAGAGCAGGAGCTATTTCGCCGTCCACGCATTATGGCATGTGTTCTATTAATTCACCGCTCTACACGATGCAATTTTGACTGCGCCTTCGTACATACGTCAGATTGCGCAATGACGTGCCCCGTGTAAAACGGCCTTAAGTGGCGTATAAATGAAATCCTGTACAAAATCACAAAATATTCAGATTCTTTTATCCCTATTTTTGTCTTTCGTCTGTAATATCTTCTTGTTTTCCTCTTCGTTTCCGCACACGGGAATCAAACATTGAGTAAGAGGATTGCGACTTCGTGAATACCAGGCGCCACCCATTGCTTACCTAACCTTACTTCATCTGCGCTACTCTCTGACGGTTCGAACCTATTCCGACGCCTCCGAGTTCCTCAGCTCCGTCTCGATTACCTCCCACTCATAAACCTAAAACACACTCTAAATACGTACGCGTCCAAAAATTGCGTAAACGTAAGAGTGCGATTTCGAGACTGTGTCGTTATTACTCAACAGTCAACAGTTAACGTTAATAGTCAACTTCCCTCACGCGAAGGAATAGATCTACCGAGTGCTCAACGGGGGGTGGGGGGAATGATGTTGTAAACTGTATTGCAGATAATTATGGAAAGGAGATCGGTCAAAATCGATTTTTCGATTGATCGATTTTTAATCGAAATGAAAATAGAATTTTCAACAAAAATCGAATTTTAAAGGAAAAGATCGATTAATCGAAAAAAAATTGGAGATTCTGTTATTTTAAAAAAGGTTTGTGCAAAAATATGTTATTCCTTATTCGAGAAATATAAATAAAACATCTGAGTTGTAGAAAAAATCTACTTAGAATAAATTTTTCAGTTACTAGTTGTAAAAATTTACAAGTGCACGTACATTAAAGTTTTGGGATCACTGGTTGTATCCCTTCGGATTCCGCAAAATTTTTAAGAATGACTAACTGAATTTAATACCTTCTTGATGATCGAGGGAGTCCAATTTTACCGGCCTAAAAGAATTTCGCATGGGACGGATGACGTTATAATAGGCCGGTAGTGACGCTGCTGAGTTCAAACGAAATGATCAAGATCGACGCTTAAAAATCGAGTTTGGACCGAAACTCGAAGATCATGGCTCGATATCGGCTTCCTCGATCTTTGACGATTAAAATCCCATTTTCGATTTCAATCAAAATCGAATTTTCCATCACTAGTAAAGGGTAGAATGTTGGGTAAACGAGGGAGAGGAATCAATGAATAGGAATTTTAGATGGAATGAAAGGGAGTCGGCCCTGTGAATTGAAGAGGGAAGTCCATAAAGAGCTGCCGCAATATTAATTAAATATTACATAGAAACCTACCTTTATCGGAACATTACTTAAATAATAATCATCCCAATAAAAGGTATTGGAGCGAGGATTCACTCAGAGGACTCAAATTTTGTGGGCCTTATTTCGCTTATACTTTTAAAGTATGGTGGAAGTTACTATGACGCATTCTTACGTCCAATCAGGGGCGGATGCTAGAGGAGGGATCACATGAGTCCTCAATTTCATAACCAAATCTTAATTTTTATAAATTTAATAGTTTTGTAACCTTTTAAAGGGAGGGCACATGCAAATACATGGCTACGAGACCAAAAAATGAGAGATTTTTACGCTGAATTTATATTAGAGCGTAGCATTCCCTACTGCAAAAACGCACCTCACTAATCAATACTCCCTGGACCCAGTTCATGCCCCCATACTTCCAAATTTGATGCTTAATCCGCCCCTGCGTTTAATTCATAATCATGAAGTAAACTCATGGTTGTTCTCTCGGTGTAACTCATGCTTTGAGTTGAGACCTTAAAGCAGATATTTTCCGCTTAACACATTCAGGGCGGAGCACGTCAATGGGGTGGTTTCCTTTTATTTTTTTATTGCCTAAATCGAAAGATTATTACTCCTGGAGTACATATTTCACGCATTTAGATTTTTATATGACGATATCTATTTTTCGCGATTAAATGAAAAGTGCAAATTATCAAGCGCGCGAAAACGCGACGGCTAGGTATGAATTCTGGGGAAACTCCGAGTGACGTCGTTCTGGTTCCCGCTGCCGCCAAAAGAGGTGACCTTGGGGCGAGGCTTTGAGCGCTGATATGGCGCAGGATACTTGCAGGTAGCAGAGCACCCTGCTAGCAGGTAGCGCTTGGCTTAAATTATTGGCAGGTAGCGCTTGGCTAAGGATTATTAATACCTTATCAAACGAAGGAAACTTTCCGACCAAAGGCAGTTTTAATAGGTGATTACCAAGACATGTTTCCCTAAGCTCTGTGCCTCATGCAAGCATTGGTATTCTTTGACGATGTAAAACTCCTATCCACTCGTATAGAAACTAGGTCCCTGTGACGTCACGTGGAGTACCATCGCATGGGCGCCAATCTGGCCTTTTTCAAACGCGGTTAAAATTGACCATTGCCATTCGTCTAAACTGGGATTTCTAAAACCAAATAATTTGTAAATTAAGAATACACTAATGGTGGGTAATGAATCGCAATCAATGCCTTTCGTTTGCTTTGATGAAGGAAACTACCCTAAGGACGTGCTCTGCCAGTCGGGCCGGGAGCCCTTTCTCCGCCTCCGTACGTCACTAATATCCTTTTTCGAGTCTTCCAATCATGTGCATGTCCTTCAGCAAGCTTCCCTCTTTTGAACCGTGTGCGCCGCTTGAAAATAGCAGCATTTGAACGGAAGTTATGGTGCGAAAACCTCTCTCCATTTTTCTTTATTTTATCGGACGATTCTGACGCCGAATTTAGTGTGTTAAAAACTTAAGGTTTTGGGCGAGAGGACCCTCACGAGGAGACGGCAAACGCAGGTAGGAAGCTCAGGTGAGCATGACTCGAAGTGAAAAAAACTGTCCACGGTAGCAGTGAGACGGATCGCGCGGCCCTCGAAGTGAAAATCTCTGCAGCGCCCTCAGCGATCAAAGGGAGGACCATTTTAAGCTCACGCAGTCTCTTGCTACTGACGCTTCCGATACGGCCAACTGGCGTCGCGTCGTGGGTCACCACCGAGGAGGAATCAGGCGGAATCGGAAGGTGGGGTAAGGAGAGAGTAACAGTTGAAGGGGAGAAGGCGAAGGAATTGCGTGAGCCTCAGTGCAGGGCGACATCTGCCGAGCGAGAGGCAAGTAAGCGGATTACGCTCCCTTGACGACGCGTTGGAGGCTGCAACAAATGAGAGGGTTCATTGTGCGAGATTTGTCGAAAACTCAAAAGGAAGTAGGGCAGATCGTTTCTTTGAAGTCATTACGCCCCTAAAATCCAATATCTTAAGCTATAATTTTCAGGGGTGGCTATCAAACAGTAACCAAACTCCTTGCGCACCACTTCCAGAGGAAGACCGACGAAGGCACAAATTCACTTCCGTCCTCGTAGTAAAAACAAACGAAAAACTAAAAGCGAAATTTTCATGGCACCGTCAAGAGGAGGTGCGACTCAATTTAGACAACTCGAATAACACAACCGAACATATATTTTTTTCTTAGTTTTTAACATATCATAAAAGGCCCACCTCACCAGTTCTTGAAATAATAGCTTTATGGTCCAAAATTGTAAGCAGTGATGTTGTGAGGAATTGGCAGCCTCAGCAGTAACATAAAACTTGGTGAGCATCATTGGGTAAGTTATGCTTTACCATATGACCTTACATATGAATTCAAAGCCTTCTTTAGATAATTTTTCCCAAGTTTCTTCTTTCCGTCGTTATATATTGTATATATGTAACTATTAACGACTTTACCAATCATCTATGTGAAAGAACCAACGTCAGTATCGACAGTTCACAGACTATATTTGACTTCGAGTACCTGGGAGTTTGAATGTTACGTAGTGATGTCTATACTGTACATTAATGCATTTATGACGCGTTCTTGTGAAACAATAAGGTAGTGTGTATTATCAAGGTAAGAATAATTTTCATCGACTACGTAGAGCAACAATATTCCTAATTTAAACAAAATACTCACCAATTAATGGAAGAAAGGGAAATATTTTCTCGGATAATGAAATGATAGTGTAATCATGATCGTCTTCCGCATTATTAGACCGAGTTTGGATACAAGATGAAGCATGGATTTGATGTATTGAACGAACACCGTGTATTAGGAACGGGGGTCGTTCACAAATTGCGCAGTGGGGACAAAACAAAATGTATCCTTCATTTTGTTAAGAGTTTTACTTCATTTTATCGAAGGAATAGAAAGCATCAGTGTAAGAGAGGGGTAATATATTTTCGTTAAATGTAAAATAAACAATCAAATATATAATTGAAAACCAATTCACCGGAAGTCATGAGTGTAAAAGTGCATTATATTATGGAGTTTGAATACAAGTTGAAGTACTGGTTTGATCAACGCAACGACCACAGTGTATATATGTTATTAACAGGGGTGGTTCATAAATGTAGCAGTGGAGTCGGTGTAAATTATATTCTTCATTTCTTTAAGTTTAAATTATAATTTACTGAAGAGATAGAAACCAATTGTATAGTAGAGGATAAAATTTCATGCAATACAAAATAAAAAATCAAATATATAAAAAATCCGAATTACGCCGGATGCAGGTGGCAGAAAAATACTAAAAATGCATTACACCCTTCCTGATGCCGAGTTCTCGGAAAAATCAGAGCTTGCAATAACTTTCACGATGCACGATAAAGTCACGATCATATACACTGGGCCAATTGCTGGGTTGAAGGAGTTGGTAGAAAATTGAGGGTTCCTTCAAAATCGATCCAATTCCACCCAACCACGGTACATGTTATCGATTTCGCAGATCACTAACGACGCGAAGAAATTTCTTCACTCTAGGGCAAGAAGCTAATCATTTGACCACTTATCCTTCGTCACGAACCGGACAAAAAAAGGCTAAAATAAGCGTTTATCGCACCGATTTGGCGGTATTAACACGGGATTTCTGTCAAGTTCTCAATTATTGAGACCTCGAAGGCCAATTTAAGAGTCTTCAAAAAATAAAATGTGATAGGAAATTAACAAAATGAAAAAGACCCAAGTGAAATTGTTAATGCCGCAATTATATGGGCGTGTGCGTTGTAGCACGAATGCCAGAATTATGCCGCGACCTAGCTTATTCACAAGAAGTAACCCATTAATAGCTAGTCAAGCAGAAATGAAATAGGAAGACAAACATTTTGTTTTCCTGTACCGAGAGAGTGCAAAATATACCGGCGTCATACGCATAATGTAGGTGTACATTTGTTAAAAATAAAACAGTGACCCCGCAAAGGTCACCTTTACTTAAGAAAGATGGATATCCGAACACTTTTTTGATGGAAATGAGAAAACAATAGGTTTCAATAAGGCTTCGAAAAAAATAAATTCTTAGTCCTCGGTAGAATGATTTTGAATGACAATAACTTCAAAGACTGCCCAGTCTCGAAATTTGTACATCATGATTCACGAGCAGTTGAATGATGAAGCGTCATTCAATTTTGAGATATAATGCGGAATAGCTTGGCTGCATTTATTTGGCTTCGGTGGATTAGCAGCTTTACACGATTTGGCGGTGGCAGAATACCACACAGGCACCTTTAATGCTCTGCCCGGATCACCACTGTTTACGCAACAGGTAAGAGCTATCAATCATTCATGCCCTATCATTTAATAAATGAGATTATGGTGTGAGATATGAGTAATTGAGTTAGGTGTTCTATTAAAGTTCGATTAACTGCCTAATAGGAATTCGAAGAAAAAGGAAATCTCGCAAAGTGACGTAACTTTCTAGCATCAGGTAATTAGAACGGTTTGATCATCGCTGATCCACTACTTATGGATGGTACATGGATTTATGGGCATTATTCCATTAAATTTTAAAGCATCAAATCATTTTGTCATGTCCAATCCGCCTACTAAGTAAAACAACGCGAGATAACTTTAATTCTTACCGTGATTACCGCCGTGTGGTTGAATATTTCATCAAAATCGAAAAATTCCCGAGTCCTGAAATTTTCAGTTTAATGCCTGAAATTTTCAGTTAAAAGGAGTCGAATATAAAAGCTCCATCTACCAAGAAAATAATAAACTTGCCGCTAATAGGAAAGCTTCCTTCTTTGATGTTTTATTTATGCCAACTACGCTTTTCACATGTGTTGAGAGTACGTGGTAATGCTTTCCGTCATCTTCACTTTATTCACGTCACTTTAATTTACCTCACAAAAAGCTGGTACCTCTTACGTCCTCAACGACTCATAAAAATGTAGTTTTTTGACACTGTAATACAAACGAGGATAAATTACCTACGGACAATAAATTTTACTATATGTGAGTGAATAAATATCTTACGGAGGAGCAGTTATTTTTCCTCCGATTGCCTTTGTGATCCAATGTCAAATTAAAAATTGGAGTATTTCCATAAAAAATTCAGAAATGTACAGGCAAAATAAATGTGAATATAAGTTTTACAAAACAAATGTCATTTTCCCAAAGCTTTAGCCAATACCTCGAATGCCATAACATTCGTACATACAATTACGTAAATGATTACATAGAGTACCTCATAAATTTTATGGGGCGCTTGGCACAAAAAAACTACATCACACCTTGCGCATTGTATTTATCTTGACTATTGTAAAAAAGTAGATTGAGTGAGGAGTTTTTATAAAGTATTTCCGAATATTTTCATCAAAATAGCAACACGCTTTCAAGGCAGGGAATCGTTAGTAACTTTCCCCGCTCCAACTCTCGCCAAGAGGATTTCTGTTGGGAGTGTCCGAAGAATTCACGAAAAATTGAACCCGGGACTCTACGAACAGTAGCCAAATGCTCTATCCACTGCACTACTGCGCTCCTCCATCTTCTATATTATTTCTACTGTATAGATACCTTTTTCTCAACTTATACGCAACCAAACTCTACAAATGAGGTACCAAAATGCACAGAATTTATCAGAGAACATGCGATGGCATATCTTACTTCCTAAATATTGCTATTGTTTCCTAAAACTGGTTTTTAAATAATTAAAAAAAAAAACAAAAAAAAAACAAAAACCGGTAAATATTCCTGACGTTAACGGCGTACAAACTGATACATTGTTCATTTGCAGCAATATCTCGCATTCTTTAAATAACTTTTATCAAAATGCGGCTGATTCCACATTCAAGTCTCCTGTTGATACGTAAGTATAAGTCATCATGTGCGTTTAACAGAGGATAGTGTAATTACTTCCAATGTTGTGCTTAAAGAGGTCCTCTGACCTCAATTTGTATATGAACATTCCAATTAAATTTGTACATAAGGCCCTGCCTTTTTTTCTATATTTTAAAATTAGAAACGCGCCTATCCCTCTGTGGACCTGCATTGAAAAGAGCGGGCGCAGCACGCTCGTATTTATTTATTTTTGTATTTTAACCGCCCCGAAAATAGCCCATTTAAGGACTTTTCAGCAGGGGAATCTAACGAATAACAACGTATGGCGATAAAAAAGGCCCGTGCTCTGGACAGTGGCAACCTACCCAGGCGGGACTCGAACCTGCGATCTTCCGTTTGGCTGGCGAGGTCCCCGCCGCGCTGCAATCGAGGCCGGCAGGCATGTGATGAGCAGTCCTACATTCGGCAAGCAACGGAAATTTTGGAATGAAAACTATTTCTCATCTGGCTCAAGATATGCAGGAGGCATTAATAAATTAACGGTCCGGAGTAGTCCAGCAGCCAATGTGGGTGCCCAGAAGGGAAACAGATAAAAAAATCTAACCTCTATGCTAACCATTGGCGGAAGTGTAGAGAAAAAGAGTGTGTAAGACGAAGGAACAAAGGTTGACCGCAGCAGCAGACAATGGCGGATCACAGGGCTCCTCAATTCCTTCGTTATTCTATTCCCACATTAGTCACGAAAAATAGGCCACGGAATTTTTGGGCGAATTTACTTAATGGTGCTTCTGGGGAGGTTTGTTTTTAGTCGACAGCTTCGGGGTGAGGAAGCATATTTCAACCCTTTCCGAAAAAGTTATATATTTTTGAATATCGGTAAAAGAAGTAGGTTACAAGGGTTTGCTATTATTCTGTCATTCGTTTTACTCCTATGCAGTGGCGGCTTTGGGGGGGGGGCTAAGGCTGTAGGCTCCCCTTGGATATCAAATTTACACTAAATAGAATTGCAATTTTGTTCGGACCCCCACTACTGCTGGTAGGTTGACCCCCACTTAATCCAACCCCCCTTGTGCCTTTCCTGGATCCGCCACTGCTCTTATGTTAACATTAATATTATGCCGATGGCCTACTTGTCACAATTTAATAAAAATATGCACATTTTAATAAACAGTCAACAGGTAGGATGCTTACATGTGTAATCCATCATCAGTGTTACAAGCCTTGTGGATGCCAGGTAATGGAGCTGGGGAAGTATCAATCGATGTATTGGACCGTCCCATCCGCCTCGATGGGGAACTAAACGCCGTGACGGAGCGACCGCCCACATCATTGAATGACGCTATATAAGCCTGTAGCTTTCTCTTTCATCGCGTCCTTAATCCACGTCGCTTCAAGACTCCAGCCACTCTTTGATTTGTGATCGAATTACCCGGTCGTCCAAATGAGCCATTGTTCTTCAAACGGTCCCGTTAAACCAATCCTCATTGTGACACACATTTATATGTATAGCAAAAGCGAGACCCCAAACACGCGGTAAGCGGGTCACGAATGTTGATGTGCCACCACGTGCGTGAGTGAATGTGTGAATTTGATCCATCTCTATCCCTCTACTGTTCAACCCCTCTAACTTCATCTCTCGGATTGTTTCACGTGCACTGTTATGAAAACAGCGCTATGGGGAATAATTCAGACTCACTCAGTGATTCAACACGAAGGTTGGACGGGATAGGTTAGTGTAGAGCTCACCCAGACTAAGTCACCAGCATGTGGAGTTCTCGCATTCAGGGTAGGGGGGGCAGTTCCTTTCCCTGGGCCGCCTTGCAGGTAGAGGGTTTTGATTTGAGATAAAATGATAAAACTTATTTCACTGGTTTATTAATAAAAAATAACGCGTTTCAACGCTTAGTGTCATCATCAGGTCAAACAGGAATAACATCTAAATACTACCCCGCAAGCCGCCTAAAAGGCGCGTGGCAAGGGGTGTTAGAACACCAGCCGTTCACACATAAAAAGGAAGAGCTCTAAGGAAAAAAAAGTACGAAAAGTGATGTAAGAGTTCTGAAACTCTTACATCACTTTGGAATTGGGAATGCGAGTATTCATCGACGAACCAAGCAAGAAAGAAAGAGTGAGTAAAATAGTCAATGCAAAGAGGATATTTTTTTAAGCATTCTACCAGTTAAAATAGGTTTTCATGGATGATTTTGTTCATCGACATTGCCCGTCAACCCCTCTCAACTTAAAGTTTCTTCTTTAGGTCATAGTAAGGCTCACAACCTTTCATTCCATCTAAAAATGATATCCTCTTTCTTCCCCTTCCTCGCTTACCCGATATTTTACTATCTAACATTTTTAAACATTCCCTCCAATGGGCGCAGCTATGAATTAAGGCTGGGGGGTTTAGGCGCAACTAATACCGGGGTGTGTGGGGGTACGGAATACCCACCAGGATAAGTGGTAGGTGCGATATTAATAAATTGCGAAATTTTAACATAAATTGTTCAAAATGGTGATTTTTACGGCTTCCTGTGGGATATTTTATTAATCCTTACACTATTATATTAGTAATATCAATCCAATTAAGTAAAATGAATTAAATTAAAAAGTTTCTCTGAGCTCTGGGGGGGTTTTATCCCCCAAAGCCCCCCCCCTCGCTGCGCCACTGTCCCCTCCCACATCTTAAGACCTCTTGTCTTTTCGCGTCCCCCTTCCTAAGTGTACACGTTTCTCTGCACCGTAAAGCACTACACTTCAGATCAAACTCATCACTGACCTTCTCTACAAACTCTTACATAACCATCCTCTCATCAGCTCCTTCCTGTTCATAAACTTTGCAAACGCAATTCTCTTCCTTATATGATGTCAGAGTAAAGGTCCAAAAACAAATACCGGAATTAAACACTCAGCTACAATATTTGCCAGAGCAATATTGTAGCTGGGTGTATGATGGCAAATAGAAAAAATGAGTTAATTCCTTAAAACTTTTCTTGGATATTACACTATTACTTATACCACTTCTTTCTCACAGAGCGCGACCCGGGTTTCGATGAATTATCATCATCTTCAGGCGCAAATTGTAGGTATAAGTAATTGTGTAATATCCAAGAAAAATTGTAACGGAATATCACAAAGGTAATCATGAGTTAGTGAATTTTAATTCCTTAAAAGTTGGTTTAACAAAAATAATGATGCCTCTTCTTTTCCAAGAGTATTGATGGTATTATTATTATTATTATAGTATTCTATCGATTAAGGTAGGTTTCCATGGAGTACCAAAGAAGTGATTTGGGAGCCTCCCTTTCCTTCCAGCGCTGCCTTCTTCAATTCACTGTAAGGCCTACTCCCTTTCAATCTATCTAAAAATCCTATTCTTTTCCTTCCCCTCCCTCGTTTTCCAAACATTCTACCCTCCAACACCATTTTCAACATCCCCTCCCCGCTAAGTATTCGCTCCATCCATACATTCCGTCTCCTCCGTACCTCATCTAAAAGCTGCCTCTCCTCGCCATCCAGCACTTCGTCGTTCCTTTTCCTCTCTGTCCATTTCACGTACTGCGTACTAGTTCGAAAAACCTTTTCTTACTATCCTTCCCTAGATTCTTCAGAGTCTCACACGGGATATTGTCCACGCCTACTGCTTTCCTAGCCTTCATATCACGAAGTGCCTTCTCTATTTCCGAATCTAATATCCCCGGCCCAAGATTATCCTCCTCCACTGCACTTTCATCCTCTAAAGTCAATCTCTCCGGCCTGTTCCTTTCTTCATAGAGATCCTCCACGTATTCCTTCCATCTACTCTGTACCTCTTCTCGCTCAGTTAGCATCCTTCCATTTTTAGCCTTAATTTTAGGCATGATTTGCCCTCTTTTGCTGCCCGTTAGCGACATGACTTATAAGGATTTGAAAATCGAAGATGTTACATAAACGAAAATTTGTAGCTTTTCAATACTTTCTTTCAAAGATTAAGATCCCAGTCCGAGATTCCTTAAGTTCAAAGATCTTTGTGATAAACTCTTTACGAGCGATACTTCTATGTATGCATCAATTACTTTCTTTAAACGCACGACGCAAGCAATTGACCAGGCCCGTCTTCAAAGATTACTTATCGATAAAAAATAACTTATCGCCATCATATCCGTTTGTTTAGTAAAAAAAATCGAACGGTAATTATGAAATGCCAGTGACTGTCTGAATTCTTTTCCTCTAGCGTGCAATTATTTAGCGATTCAATTAAACAGACCGCGAAGCGCGAGGGAAAGTCCATGACGAAAGAGAACGAAATACAGTTTTAATGGCTTGAATGATTGAATGCCAGTGATATTCACGTAATAAAACTTTAGAGAGGCATGAGTTGATTAAAATTAGCAAACATCAGTAAGCACCAGTAATATATTTTATTCAGCGATTTTAATTCTGCGCCAGAGATCCCATCGTATCTTAATTACGTAGCTGAGTGCGTCGAATGACGGCATTTATCATGAAGAGGCAGAGAAAATGATAGCAATTATGACTGAAAGGACACATATATCCGATTAATGACGCATAAAAATTAAATCAACATATGATAATTCGAGAAAGTAATAAATCCCTCATCGATATCAACTCGGCGTGCCTAACTGCCTATCAAAAAATAATTAAATAGATAGCGAAGTGAATGAAGTTTATACATGAATATTTCCAGCTGCAATATGTCCCACGAGTCTTGAATATCGTTGCCCTTCATTTTCCTAATTATTTTTGATACTATTTAATACTATTGAAAAATCTGAGTGAGAGAGAGAAATGTGCTCAAGTACGTATCAAATTTGTACCTGGTCATACCAAAGTAAACCATAACAAGGGAAATTTGCATGAACGTTTCTATACGAAAGGGATGAGCAATATTTTCTTCGTTATACCGTGACATAGTGGCGTGGCATATCTGCTACGAGAAACCTATAAGCATAAGAAATGTTATTTTGGGAAATATGGTCTGTTATGGTATTTAATAGACGATGGATTCTGGCACTTTCTCCTTATCTCTTCCTCAAGGGGGCCCACCGCTCACAGTCAACCGGTCTTTTTTTGTGGCTGTTCACTTTACAAAAACCTACGATAACATTTCGAAAATTTAAGGACAAATAAAATAATTGTGGTTGAAATTTTTTCGCATCGAAAATTTGAATTACTACCTTTAAATTCCTTTCCCTTAGACTACAACCTAGTTCAATTTAAGGATAGTATTTAATACGTCTCCATCACGCTTTAAATTGTCAGCAGAGCCACAGTCGGCAGGAATCCGAACGTTATTTCACTGAGATAATTTCTCCAGCGACCAGAACTATGGAAAAACCTTGGATACCATTGATGATTCGTAACTCTACTGAATGATAAACTGTATTTATTAAGAATTCTTCAACTTTAAGGCCATAAGTTCAAAAAAATTCATTGTGTCAGATTGAAATGACTTCAAACCGAAACGAAGTGGATCGATAATAGGAATAATACGAGTATTGTTTATTCTGGAATCATTCGTAACGATATTTGACATTACTTTTGTTCAAATAACATCTCATAATCGCTTGCCAAAGATTTATATCGTGCTTAACCGTTACGGCATGGGTAATTTTGAGACTCAAATCATACTGACTTTTTATATAAACCTTCGGATTGGCTCTCGCATTAACTTTGCCAGAAGTATGTTATTTATAGAATAAATAACAAATATAGGCCGCTTTAATAGTGTTTAAATTAAGCTAAGGTAAAATTACTAAGTTTTGGAGCTATTTTCACTTTCATAGAGTTGTATTAAATGACTACCGTATATATTTCTAAATAGAGAGGGGGAACGCCTGACGGGAGACAAATGTAAATAATAACAATATAGATATTTACTTCACTGCTCAAAAATTACGCCAAAATACATAGAAAATCAGTAATCAGTGAAATTAGGCACCCCAGAAAATACAATCCTACGATTGATCTTAAGGTAAGTTTAAAGATAAAATGGATCGACCAAGTAAGTATTGAGGAAATGCTAGGAAGAGTGGGAGAAAAGAGAACCCTCCTAAAAACCTTAATTAGAAGACGGGTCAACTTAGTTGGCCACATTATGAGGCATTTTTCAAAAATCCATTCATGAGTTCCCACTAAATTTTACTGGAAATAAAGGAATAAAACTTTGTAAGGTTCACTATTATATTAATATGGGCACGACCTGGATTTCGTTACGTAATTACATCTTCAGGTAACACAGGAGTCACCTGAAGATGTAACTACGTTACGAAACCCGGGTCGTGCCCATATTAATATAATAGTGAACCTTACAAAGATATGTTCCTTTATTTCCAATATGGAGAGGTTTCACAAAGTCAAGCCTGAAGTTATCGCTAAATTTTATTTTTGCAATATTTAAGTGGCTGAGTCTTCTAGATTATTAAATATAAGTTTCGGCCTAGTTTGGAGTATTAGAGAAAAATAGATTTAAAACCTTTATTTTTTCATTAAAATGTAGCCATAATGGGAAATTAACACGAAAGATATGCGTCTCCACCACGCATAAAACTGTCATCAGCGCCACAGTCGGCAGGAAACCGAACGCAATCTCGCTGAAATCATTTCTTCAGCGACCGGAACGGCGGGAAAAAGCTCTTGAGACGCAGAGGAAGAACGCGAGGTTGGGTGGGATCAAACACAGTGTAATATTTTGCACCACTTTCGTCCCTCCGCCAGAAACATTTTCCCTCGGTCACGAAACGTTCCCAGTCCATTCCCACACGATTTCCCATGATCCCCTTCGTGCCTCGCAAGCGACATGGCGGGAAAACGAAGCAACATGGCGGGAAAACGAAGCGACATCATACGTACGACGGCAAGTCTCCCACGCAACAATGGAAACCAGAACAATTAGGTTGAGTGCTAATTCATGGCCTGTAACAAATGAAATGGGGACAGGAAAATCCCGAGGAAACGGTTACCTCGCCCCCACTGCCTCCAGTTCCGCCGAAAAGCATAGCCCTGGCAGAATTGGGAGGAATTGGGTGTTGAAAACGAAGCAGTCGGACGGATGGCACCGTCAGATATATCCGCATATTCATACAGTGCGTAACTAAGAGTATGCTTTGGGGGGATGGAGAGGTCTGGTGAGATACCTCACCCCCCCCCCCCCAGGAAACGGGAATATTTTTTTAAATCTGACATGCCTGGAAATACATTTTACACCATTTAGGCAGTTTAAATTTGGGTCTCGTAATTCTGCGGGAAATCATCACAGCTGGGAAAAATTAGTATACCATAAAATTTTCTGAGGCTTTGGGGGGGGGGACTTATCCCCTCACCCCCCTTAGTTACGCCACTGTATTCATATATGTATTATTATTAAGGTATTCCACCGATTAATGTAGGTTTCCATTGAGTGTTTAAAGGCTGTTTTACACGGGACACGTAATTGCGCAGGTTAGAACTGCCTTAATTCCTAAAGTGGCGTGGAATTGAGCGAATGCTTGAACGAAATTAGAACAGGGGCTATTTTGCCATCTCACGTCCACGCATTCTAGCATGTGTTCCAGCAAATCCACCGCTTTACAAGTCGCAATTTTGACTGCGACTCCGTACACACGTCAGATTGTGCAAGTACGTGCCCCGTATAAAACGGCCTTAAGAAATATTCCGGCAGACTTCCATCCCTTCATGGCCCTCACTCTTAAATTCAAAATCATACCTACTCTCTTTCATTCCAGCAAAAAATCCTATTGTCTTTATCCCTCTCCGTCGTCTGAAAGACTAAGTGAGTGCAATTTTCTAGATATTTGATAACGAGGCTGCCCTAGGGCATAAGACCCACTGACATGAACATGAGGAATGGTCAATAATTTGGCTGATATTTACAATGAAAGGTGGTGAGCATGTAAATTAAACTATAAAGAACATCGCAATTAGTGCTATGCGGAGCTAATCAAATGAACCTTGAATATGAATTTTAATAGCAGACTCA
This sequence comes from Ischnura elegans, assembly GCF_921293095.1. Lineage (NCBI taxonomy): Eukaryota > Metazoa > Arthropoda > Insecta > Odonata > Coenagrionidae > Ischnura > Ischnura elegans. The sequence goes on along the minus strand of NC_060251.1, from coordinate 28,179,027 downwards.
AAGGAAGAATCATTTTAAGCAGAGCGTTATTATTATTAAAGTATTCTATCGATTAAGGTGGGTTTCCATTGAGTGCTTAAGAAGAATTCCCGGAGCCTCCCTTTACATCATGTACTTCCCTCTTCAATGCAAAATAAGATCTACCCTTTCATTCTATCTAAACATCCAATTCTCTTCCTTCCTCTCCCTCGTTTACCTAACATTCTACCCTATAACACTGTTTTCAACATCCCCTCCTTGCTAAGTACTCGCTCCATCCATACCTTCTGTCTCCTCCGTATCTCATCTAAAAGCTGCCTTTGCTCACCCACCATGTCCAGCACTTCGTAGTTCCTCCTCTCCGTCCACTTCACCTTCTCTATTCTTCGCCGCACTCGCATCTACAATGCCTGGAGTCATTTCTCGTCCTCCTTCGTAAGTGTCCACGTTTCCGCACCGTAAAGCGCTACACTCCAGATCACACTCTCCACCAACCTTTTCTTTAAATTCTTACATAGCGAACCTCTCAGAAGCTCCTTCCCGTTCACAGAGCGTTATAAGATGCGGAAAAATAGGCGCTTCGGAAGACGAAAATAAAATTGGAGATGTTCATGAGACTGACGTTCAAACATGAATAAATTTGAGGTGCTTATACCTGATATATTATTTTTGCGCCCAAATTTTCAACTGTTTCCTACGTCCATCCACAATGTTTCACTTCAAAACGTATTTAATGACTAATTCAAAGAGGTAATGGTGCGAAAAAAATACGGCTCAGTCCATAACTCACTTAATAAATGGGTCGTGGATGAGAGAATAAGTAGAAACACATACCACCCATTATCGCGTGAATGCTAATTTTCTATGGCCATTGTCGGCTAAGGAGGACACTTCAACTAATATCCATGCTCTTAAAAAAAAAAAAAAAAAAAAAAAAAAAAAAATTTGACCCCCATACCAGGCCGTTTCAGGGGTAAAAATCGAGGATATCAACCAAATACTCACAACCTTAAAAAAAATGCATTGAAAACAAGGACTCTATCTCTCCTTTACGCATATTTAAATTAAAGCTGTCCTTTCGCCGGCATGCATTCACCCACTTCATTCTCATGTTGGTTGTAATATATAGGAAAACGAAAAGAATTGCATTTTTCATTTCTGCGGCTGTTGTGGCACTGAAAAACAGAACAGGAAGACACTTGGGTACAAGAATCGCAATTTTCATGACTGTTAAACTCCTACTATTCACACAGTGATCTACTCTTAACCACTCTCAACTCAGCCACTGTGCTCTCCACACTACGTCACACAAATCGAAACCCTCAACTATCGATAAGTGACCGAGATGCGCAACGACCTACCTAATACATTAGTACCATGGTGAAGTGGACGGAGAGGAGGAGGAACGACGAAGTGCTGGACATGGTGGGCGAGGAGAGGCAGCTATCTATAAGAGATACGGAGGAGACAGAGTTAATGTTGGTGGTTGTTTTCGGGAAATGCTGCGTAGGTAACATTTTCTTACTCGACGTTTCACTCCTCCTACTGGGAGCGTTTTCAAGAGAATTTTTCCCATTCTCTTGAAAACGCTCCCAGTAGGAGGAGTGAAACGTCGAGTAAGAAAATGTTACCTACGCAGCATTTCCCGAAAACAACCACCAACATTGATAAAAGAAGCTGTGAAAATCTTCATACGAAAAAAAAGACAGAGGTAAGTATGATGGAGTAAGTACTTAGCGGGGAGGTTATGTTGAAAATAGCTGTTAAACAATGACTTTCACCATCAGAAATTGCCAAATCTTTGGGTTACACCCTCTTATGAGCCAAACTACGGAAAAAAATATGCAGGAATACTATCTGATTCGACAGATTTGCATTTTTTTCAGCCATTCGCACTGCCTTAACTCTTCCAAATTGCTCCTTCATTACGGTTACGGAGTGCAACACGCACGCCCGCCTTCCTTCATTTTTTTTTCTCCGCGAGCTTCCGGCAAGGCATTCCCACGCGCACGCGGAGCGAAACCTGTCCGGCATTCCCCGAAAAACTCTCACGCCATTGGCCTCAGGAAGGAAAGAAGGCAGGCAACACAACGCACCCTACGCGGCGGTATGAAAGGCGGCGAAAGTAATAAGGACGAAATTGTCGGACGAGACAAATTAAATTCCAGGGACAAAACGAGAGAGGGACAATGTCGAGCAAATAGTCAAGGGTGTTCACTTTCTCCCCTTTCACTGAAACGAATACTTCATCCGCACGGCACTCAGCAAACTAATTCAGCGATTAAGCCCACAACATGAGATAACTAACAATAAGAGCCAAGCACACAATGATACTGTAATGAGCGAACCAATTTTCATTTAGGTAAGCTTTAAGTCGAAATAAATGGTGGTGAGGAAAGGTTGTATTTCGCTATTTTCGACGGAGCCTGATAAACTATCTATGCCCCTAAACGGAAAGGGATTTTGGGAAAGTTTACCTCAGAAAATAAAACTACCTTAAGACAAAAAAATATATATTTAAGTTTGCGGACAAAAATCGAGGTGCACTTTCAGCAAAGTCTCCCCAAAATGAATTGAATAAACACCATGAATACTACAGTATAAAATATATTTTATTACTATTAACGTATTTTACCGAAAAAGATAGGTTTCCATGGAGTACTCAGGGAGCATTCTGGAAGCCTCCCCTTCCTTCAAGCACTTCCCTCTTAAATTTTCTATACGGCCTACTCCCTTTCATTCTATCTAAAAATCCTGTTCTCTTCCGTCTTCTCTCTCGTTATTATTACATTCGGACACTGTTTATCTGTTATGATGTTCTCTCTCGAGGTTTTCTTCCCTTTTTCCACCACCACAAAATATAAATAACACGAGTGCTGTCTGCAAAATTTAAAAAAATTATGCATTTATGAAAGAACTAAACTACTTACCTAAATCATCTGATTAGCTGATTTTTTACATCCCTTTTTAATAGCACTAGCGCGCAGTTCAATTTGCATCGCATAAGTGACCGCTAAAAAACTCAATATGCGAAGGCGTCGCCGCGTTACTTAGTGGACGACCGGAAAAGTCTTAACACCATGACCCTTTTCCGATCTAAAATTCCGCCCGTTTCCAATTTTTGTGTAAGACTTAATACTTTTTTTATACGATGTTCCAAATGATTCTAGATCGCTAACGAGACATGTCGCGATAAGAAAAAAATCTGCGGAAGTGTACAAATGGCTTTCTCTTCATTTTACTGCCACAATGTTTTCGTCGCTGACAATGCCGAAAAATTAATTGTTCATTAAAAACTGTTCATTAATTGTAAGTTCACCAATCCAACCATGGTGGAAAGAATACTTCTCGTACATGACACAATAAATATTAGTACTCCAATTGAAAAATCGCGAAGAAAATTGTCAAAACACCGCAGTGATTCAGTGAATCCCCATTCGTAGCCATGCACTACAACGATGCGCTTCCCAAGCGTGACGTCACGCCCGTCGCCTTAAAACGGGAGAGAAGGGAAAGGAGCGGAGGGGAGATGTTGGCCACACGGCGAGCCATGGGTAGGGGTGGAGCATGGCGCGTCTAGTAGGTTATATGGTCTAATCGGATAATGAAGGGCTATGAGAAATATTTGGCGTAATTTCGTTCGATCATTTCCTTTTTATTTGTAAACGGCCGCGCAAAAAGGCGAGGTGGCTTTCGGTGCAGTGTGTAGATGTAAATGAAGTGTCCATGTTTCCGCACCGTAAAGCGCCACACACCAGATCAGAATCTTCACTAGACTTTTCCTTAAACTCTACATATATCACAACGATCCTCTCAAAAGGTCTTAGCTATTCATGAACACCTTACATGCAATGGCTTCCTGCATTAGGAGGAATAGAATGTTCCTTAATTGACGATACTAATGAATTTTATGAATACCTTCTAGAATATCTCAAGTTGAGCTCTCGAAGATCCACATAAAAAGTCTTTAGAGCGAGGTGGCATAGGGAGAGGAACTAGCCATCCTACCAACCCTCAATGCGTGAAATTCACCCGTCTGCGTCGAAGCAGTGAGGTCTACCAGCGCGCTGCAACGAGTTGAATCACTGAGTAATGATATCTTCTTCATAAATTTGTGTAATATTTCGAAGCCTGTCGCGTGAATGGCCGTGAAATATGCATGAATAGGGTAGTTTCCTTCATCAAAGAAAACGAAAGGCATTGATTGCGATTTGTTATCCACTATGTATTAGTGTATTCATGATATTCAAATTATTTGGTTTTAGAAATCCCAGTTTATACGAATGTTCGTGGTCAATTTTAACCTCATTTGAAAAAGGCCATATTGGTGGCCATGCGATGCCACTCCACGTGACATCACAGGGACCTAGATGCTATACGAGTAGTCAGGAGTTTTACATCGTCTGAGATTACCAATGCATGCATGAGGCACAGAGCTCAGGGAAACATATCTTAATAATCAGCTGTTAAAACTGCCTATGGTCGGAAAGTTTCCTTCGTTTGATAGGGTATCAATAATGCTTATTTAAGCTAAGGGCTACCTGCTAGCAGGGTATTATGCTACCTGCTAGCAGCCTGCATCGTAGCGGCGCTCATAGCCTCACACCGAGGTGGCTTCACACGGCCGCAGCTGGAAAATGAATGATGTCATACGGACTTTTCCCAGCATTGATACTTAGCCGTCGCGTTTCCACGAGCTTGAAAATTTTGCCTTTTTATTTAATCGCGAAAAATAGATATCGTCATTTAAAAATCTACAAGCGTGAACTATGTACTCCAGAAGTAATAATCTTTTGATTTAGGCAATAAAAAAATAGGAAACCACCCAATTGCCAAGAGGAAAATTCCTTTGGACCGCAAATCGAACCACGTACCTTTAGCTTTTCATCCCACTGCGGAGATCGCTACGCTACCATGGTTCCTATGGCAATTGTACCGAGACTCGTCGTACTAAATGGTAATAATGTATATTTCACCGCCTTTCACGAGGCAGGATCTATATATTACATAATACCGCCATGCGCGGCTTTAGCGCAGGTTTGAGCCTATCAGCTGGCTATGCCTTCATTGAACTCCTTTTTTCCTTCGCGTTGCCATCCCTGCTGGACCTCCTAGCAGGGCACGGAGGGCGTAACATGTAGTGCCATTAGCCTCGGTTACCGTGAGTCATGGATACCGGAGTGGTCTACGCAGTGCTCTAAGAAAGCCAAACGTCCTTGTTTCGATTCCCGGGACAGGGGAATTTTTTCTCGTGGCAATTTATGTAGAGGTATTAATATACTTTAGAAAGGATAATTTCCTTGTATTATGCCTCACGCGAAGGCCCGCAGGATGAATAATTTATCAAAAATGTGAATGGTAACCCAATTTTTTTAACATCTACGTGGAAATGATCACAGTTAATCAAGCAGTTGAGGTAAGGTGATATGAGATGTTTTCAAACCATCTAGACCTATACTTGCTCCACTTCCATTCAGACAAATTTTTAATTCAGAACCATTCCCGCGAACCAAAACTTATGCTGCCCACAGCAGTTTTCAACGTAGATTTGTAAAAATTAATGCAATCGATTTGGAAATTCTCTAAATGAAACTCGTATATTGGCAGTGTAGAGTTTTAGTTGCGCTTCCAGGTAACAGAGACTTTCACCTCTATTCAACGTCAAAATGTAAAACCAGTTCCACGATAAGTTCTGCCTCCGCAAAAGAAGTAACATTTTTTGTATTATTTAATGTTTTTGCAGCCCACATAGTGTTTCAGGCATGACGCAAGATTGATTTTCCCAGCTGTATAAACAATCCGCTTATGGATTCTCACTTCTGACCACGCGAAACGAATTGGAAAACCTACTGTCCCGCAACGGAATCACTTAAGTGCCGAAGCGACATCATTAGCATCCACAGCCACTGAAAATATGTGACGCTGGAGAGGATGGGCATTTCAAATCCTTGACACGCTTCATCGCGCATATCACATCAATCGCTGCTAAAGTAAATGCGACCGTGGAGGTAGAGGACGTAGTAAGCGGACAGGATACGTAGCAGTGTAAGATCTCCGCCAATATTGAACGTGATCACTTGCAGTACTCCATAAAAATACGGCTTATGAATTTATAAATTATAAACAATCAACCAACGGATGAAGTTCACCATGAAAAAATATAAAAATATATTTTTTTTCATGGCAAACTTCATCCTTTGGTGTATTTAACTTTGCACCCGTGCTTGTGACTGCGTACTAAGTCACTTGTTCCTGCAGTGCTTTGATAAACAATCAAGGTATTTAGTTTGAAAAAAGGAGTAGTCATGAGTAACAATGAAAATACAATTATAATTTTTCCTTCAACTATCTTATATCGAATACCATAGGAAAGTACAGTAAACTAAAGTTATATTAATGTTGAGGTAAAGCTAATTTTCACTAATACTCAAGAATTAGTTCTGCCTGACCTTTGGAGATATTGCTAAAATTGTTATAACTCAGGGGCGGTCGGCTGGTCGGCGATCGCCGAGGGCCCCAAGCTTATAGGGCTCCCACAACGCTCGTGTCAATGGTGAAGCGTATATTAAAGGTGCAATAAAAAAACCTTGGATGACTTAAAATAAAGTTTTTTTGAAACATAAATTTCTACGTTTTCATTAATTTGCTCAATTAAAACATTCTCAGCGCAATAAGATCATATGGATAAAATAAATATGCCGGAAGAATAAAGATAATCTGATACTTTTTTGAAAGGATTATTCGGAAAGATTATTTTGGAGATTTGTTTTTAGATTTCAGTGCAGTTTCAAGGAACAAATTTAATTAACAAATAATAGAGCCAATACATCATTAAATTTTATAAGCTATGAAATTCTCACTTATCATAGTAAATTTCTTACAAAATTGCTATTTGTTTTTAAATTTTATTTGTTTTTTTAAGAGCCAGAATAGCGTCAGCATTCATTTCCGGGCTTGCAATTTCCTAAAAATTTCCAGGGGAGGACAACTGAGGACCCCGCACTAAAGACTACTAAGGTAGAGGGATACCGCTTCATGAATTCGTTAATAAGAGATGGATTATTGTTACTGCTAGAAGCACGGCTTTACTGCCAATGTAATGTGGATTCAAATACTTTCAATGTACAAAAAATGGGTAGAGTATATTGTATTTCTTTGATCCGTGGTCGGAGCAGGCTCAACGGACTTGCACTACTTCCCCGGTGCAGCAGCCTTGCTTCACGAGATCTGGCAGTGGCCCGCCGCGGCCCCGTTTGGCAATATGACACTAATAGAGTTGATTAACATTCATAAATATCAATATTTTTATGGATTACGGATCATAGAAAAATCACAAATAAATTAAAAAGTGTTTCTATCGATTTTATATTTTATTTCGGAGTAAACCGTAGGACTAGGTAAGTTTTAAATATTTTCGCTAATTAAAAACTAAATATGTGTCAGAAAAATACGCAAGAGTCAATTCAGTAATTTAAATTAAAATATGCAACTTATTGTGGACAATTAATGCTGCAGATGTAGCATTTTTCCCTAGGTTGAGTTACAAAGTTCATGAAGTTGAGAAAACGGCTAATTTTAGGGTGCGCGGAGTCATTTATTGTACTGGTGTGTCTACATTTTAAAATGTTTCATAAAAAAAAGGCATTTCTGAATTAACAATATAATTTTCTTTAAAATGACGTATTATTCATTATTATGGCATGCACTGAAGCCCAGATATAAATTCGCAAAGTACAGCGGCACATCATGCTGACGCCGACAGTAAGGCGGGCCCCACCATTAGCCCCAGCCGAGGGCCCCCAATCAACCCAGACCGCCCCTGGTATAACTTACGTCTAAACTGTGATTCATAATCAAGCTATCGTAAGATATACTCAAAATATATATACTTTACTCTCTCGTAAATTAATACTCAAAAAGATTCAATCATTGGTAATGTTGAAAAACACTTTCACATTTTTCCAAAGTGTTCGTTCATCAGTGTTGTTGACGTGACGGAATCAGCATTTGGAAACTTGATACATTTCAGCGGTCTTACCGAATAAGCGATCAAACAGTCGACCATGACGCACCCGATAGATGGGATAACTCATATTTAACCAAAATAAGTGTTTCCCAACGAAAATAATTTGATTGAAGTTCAACGTTCCACTCAAAGCTTAAATGAGGTTTATCCCATTTGACATTGAAAGAAACGAGGCATCCATCCAAGGAATGAGACTATCCACATGCATTAATTTGGACAAGGATATGACCGCTAAACTACAAAGAATATTAAGTACTTTTGACACGACTATTGATATGGCGAAGAGGTTTTTCGTATTGGCTCGGATATCAAACGTTTCGTGGTTCTTTTCCCTGTCCATTGCCCCAGATAACTAAGGACTAGAAATTTTCTAATAACAGTGGACATGAATTCGACTAAATGATTTAAGATAAAAGGTATCCTTCAAGAGGCTTAGAAAAGTAAATAGTTTGACGTCTAGCATAAATCGCAAAATCTTGGATAGATTGTCAAACCAACCCCCTACTGAATACGATCTCTTGCGCATTTTTTGTATAAAAATAAGATATACAGCGTGAGTTTACTTTTATCCGATCGTATTCGAAATTTAATTTATTGATACGTATGTACTTTAAGTACCGCACAAGAATACATTACTTTTCTTCCACAGGTGTTATCACAATCACATACACGTTTATAACATTTCTTCATAGCTACCCTGAGTATTGTTCACAGGCTAAATTGTCCATATAACCAATCCATACTATTCTTTATACCTACTCTCTATCACCTCTGAACATCTGATAGTAGGCATTTTTAGCTACTGATCTTTTAGTTTTTTTTACCTATTTGACGAATCAGCCACACTACCAACCCCTTTCATACGAACCCTAATTTCAACATTATCTTGGGACGTTGCAAAAATAAAATTAGTAAACTCCCCGTTATTTAATTTCTCTTAACGGTATGCCATCTCTCAGGTAATGATTAATTTCAATACAAAAAATTTATCTTTGATGCTTTAATTGACCTCCACCAACTTACTCAGAAAAGAAGAATAATCTTTTCCATTTCTAGAGGTCATCATCAAATGAGACTGGACAAAAAAACTTGATTTTAAGCTACAATGCAAAAATGCCTACTTAAGGAAAGGAGGAAACATAAAACTTCGGTCTTAATTGTGGAACCATTAATATGCACCAGATAAAATTTAAATGTTTAAAAGTGGCTCATATAACTCAAGCAAACATCATTACATAGTCACTGACTCATTTAATCTCATGCATAAGTTAGATAACTCAGCGGTTCAGTTATTCCTAAAAATACTCTTCATGCTCTTTGGCTACGGCAGCCATGTGATGAGAAAGTTTTTCCCGAAAAAATGAATGTTTACTCTTAAATTTCTTCTCATGCATGTAACATTTGCGCCATTCTTTCGCAATAGAGACGATTAATATTCATGTACCCGAACGGACGGTTATCTTAAGCCAGACGGAAATTGTTGCGAAATATATACGGTTGATAGCATCGAAAGTTATGCATTTCATAAATTCCACGGAAGAAAAATCAATCAAAATAAAATGCTGGGGAAATTCCCATTAATTAGCAAATCACTTCCTAAAAATAAATTTGGTGATTTCTTTCCTCAATTTTCTGTGCTCACTCAAGAGGTACTGCTCCTGTCCATGTGCCATGATGCAGAAAAATGAAAGGAGACCTTTGCCTCAATGAAATTGAATTCCAACGGATGTGAAATAGTTCATTTCAATGCAATTTGAAAGTCGTTTAACCAATTATGTTGCTTCTAAGTAACATAAAAAATGTATAAATTTTCAGCTCCAATCAGGAAAGATTTAAACTACGTATTCTTCTGTGCCGTAAATTTTAATTACGAAGTATCTATCTGCCACAATAACTATGAATGAGTTGAAATTTTTCATTTTTTTCAAATGAGAAGTCTTGAAATTTAACTTCTCCCAGAAACAGCTCTGGGCTCGAAAGGGTTAAGGCTCTCGCCAGTTTGCGTTTCCCGTACCTTACCCTCCGGCCAGTTAGTGGCTCCAAAGTGGTGGTCACCGAAGGTACAAGCTTAGTAGTCTCTTCAGGCCCAACGTCACTGAAAATAAAACAAAGGCGTTAGTGAATAATGTAGCGAAGGCGAGCGCTAACGCCCGAAAATTACTAATTTCAAAGTGTTTCAAACATGTATTCCTTGCAAAATCTACATCGATCTCTTCTTATAAAATAATGAACAGTTTGAAACAAATAGAATATTAGATCCAATCGCAAAAAAATTGAATTATAAATCAACCTTATCATATATTAGTTTATATGCCACACATTTTCATTAAATTATTCGATGAAATAACTGTCGGAAAAATAAAAAAAGCTATATCAGTCAATAGAACAACAATCGCCAGCCATGGATGTTTGCTATCATGGATTGTAGATCGTTAAATCTCCAAATGTGAAGGCCATACTATGCTGTATATAGGAATAAATCAATTAGATGTCAATTTTGCACAGTTACTGTTTCTTTTAATCGAATTTTAATATTTTACACTGTTGATAGGACATCCACTTGGTGCAAAGGAGCATAATAATTGAAAAAAATGTCCATCCACATCTTATGCAACTAATAATTAAATGTAAAATTCACAAACAGTTCAATATTTAAATTCCATTCTCCAGTTTGACAATTATTTCTATTAGAAGTTGCACATGTAATAAACTGTCCCTTTAATCATTATTCAGCGCAGATTTCAGACAGAAGAGCCGCTTTAAATATGAGGAATGGCAAAAATCTGAGATTCAAACTAAATCTTATGGGCTTTGTTACCGTGATCGTATGTTAATTGTAACAATTGACTTTGAAGTACGTTGCATTTTGTAGCAAACTGCACGATGCACCAGTGAACTAAATGATAATAATTTATTCCTTCCAAAATTTTGATTGCACAATTTGGTAACAACGAAGGAAAGGGATCTTTAGGTGGTCTCCAAGGTCATAAAAGCAGAATTGAGCCACCAGCAAATGACAAAAATGCATGCCACAAAAATAAACGTAGGAACTATTACATAAGTATTGTTACCATGATAAAACATCAAAATAAATTTTCAATTTTTGTAAGAGAAAATAGTCAGCCTTTGGCAAGTTTTAACACTTTATTTGAGAATTTATTTGTTTGACTTCAGCGGTCGGTAGATTAAATATCTTTGGCCACAATTAGAGAAAACATTTTTATCAAGTCTATGTTATCTTTTTGCTACAACGATTGACTAACTACTTAAATTATATAACATTTATCAGATGCACTTGGCATATCGCCACTTCTGGCGTAAAAAAATTAAGACTCTGAACAAATGAAAATGCCTTAGGTACTGGCAACAAAAGGGTAGTTTCCTTCATCAAATAAATCGAAAGGCATTGACTGCGATTCGTTACCCACCATTAGGGTTTTCATAATATACAAATTATTTGGTTTTAGAAATCACTGTTTAGACGAATGTTAACAGTCAATTTTAACATCATTTGAAAAAGGCCAGATTGGCGCCCATGTGATGCCACTCCAGGTGACGTCACAGGGACCTAGTTTCTATACGAATAGTCAGGAGTTTTACATCGTCTGAGATTACCAATGCATTCATGTGGCACAGAGCTCAGGGAAACATTTCTTGATAATCACCTATTAAAATTGCCTATGGTCGGAAAGTTTCCTTCGTTTGATAAGGTATTAATAATCCTTATTTAAGCCAAGCGCTACCTGCTAGCAGGGTATTCTGATACCTGCTAGCAGCCTGCATAGTATCGGCGCTCATAGTCTCGCACCAAGGTGGCCTCACCCAGCGGCAGTCGGAACCAGAGTGACGTCACACGGGGTTTTCCCAGCATTCATACTTAGCCGTCGCGTTTTCGCGCGCTTGAAAATTTTCGCTTTTCATTTAATCGCTAAAAATAGATATCGTAATTTAAAAATCTAAAAGTGTGAAATACGTACTCCAGGAGTAATAATCTTTCGAGTTATGTAATAAAAAATAAAAGGAAACCACCCCATTTGATCGCAAATTCGATCCTCAGTGTTTTTTTATTATTTAGTCCGCCTCTTTGGCCTCACGGTGGCGAGCGTCTGGAGGAAACAGGGCATGCAGATATGATGGATTGGTGTTGTCCTCGAGAGAGATCAGCATCCAAGAGTAATACGTGCCCGACCTACAAACGCCCACCAGGGAGCAAATCATCATGCGGACACGCATAAATCTCTGTGTAACCACGCGGCGTCCCTTTCTGGGGGAAAATCCGAGCGACTTGCGTGGGGGGTGAGGATTAAGCTTCTTTGCTTCCTCCACGGAAATAGATCGGCGTGAAGATCCAAGGAAGGACGCGCAGCAGAATCGACGACGACCACCACGACACCGGGTGTGAAGCGGAGGCTGCCAGCTGGATGACGCATTCCGTGCGCTAATTTGGAGATGAAACATCTAAAACAGAGGGGTAGTCAGGACGATGTGTAGGGGGGCACGATTTGGGGGGTTCAAGGGGGAGGAACTCTGGGAAAAATGTTAACATTTTTACCTTTAGAAATCACTTTTTATGCTATTTTGGCTCTTGAAATTGCGCAATTGATGAGTCGTCGGTATATTGTTTTGTTAAAACATATTGGTGGAGTAGAACAAATTTGTTTTATAGGTTAAAATTTTTTTGATAAAATTAATTGGTCTGGGGGTTAATATATCTGATAAATGTAAGTATAATTTAGGGAGTTAGTCATTCATGGTAACAGACATTCCAATATTAACTTGATATAAATTTTGTTTCCCCTATTTGGGGCCAAAGATATTTAACCTGCTGCCCCCTGGCTACGTCAATGAACTGGAAAAGAGTTTTTTCAAGCTTTATATGTGGGAATATCTTTATACTTAAGCAAAACAGTGACAATTTCCAAGATGAAAGTGAATATGCTTTACCATGAATAGAAGAGAGCATTTCAGTGTCAACCGAGGTGATTCGGAAACATAGCAACGGGAAGAGTTATGTGTAATGACTATATCAATAGTTTATTCTTTAAAAAATGTATTCATACGATATTTATAAACATATTTGGAAGTTAGATGCCCCACTACGCAAAAGGCCTGTTTTTAAGTTACCGACAGGTTTTTTTTACATGCACTGCTTAAATGATGCAAGGATATTCCTTTTTGTATGCGAATATTTAGCAGAATAAAATTTTTTTGGAACTTACGGACTAACTTAAGTAACAAAAGAAAAAATCCATCTTAATGAAGCATATTTTCAATGTTTCTGCACAACAGGATCTTTTTCAAAGCGTAAGGCTCACTATAGGGACACGGAACTAGTAGGATCTACGGCGATTATACATAATATGTCCATTTGTTTAGGCACGTAACCGCTCTAACAAAAAATATTTTAGTACTTTATAACACTACATATTTCTAAGAGGAAGAATTCTCAGTACAGTGAAATAATGCAGTTCTAAATTCTATAGCAATAACTGAAATTTTATTAGTGGGTCGTTAGAAGCTGAGAAATTACTAAATTATGAGAAAAACTATAACTTATATCTCTGTTATTAATATTTTAAAATAACTCCAATGTCCCAACTAGACTCATTCTTTACATAGTAAGCGTTTGGAATCAAATGAAAACATTTTAAATTTCAAAATTTCATATTTGTTTTATCGAATTACATTTTAATTTTACTGATCTACGGCTTCAATAGCTCCAAATTCAAACATTTATCCCTTTTAATTTTTTAACGCACCGTAGAATGTCCAAGAACGCAGTAAGTTGTAACTTTCAATTATATATCTGCGGAAAAGTGCAAAATATTCGCAATGAATAAGTCGTATGTATCATAGATTTTTTCAGTATATCTGCATGTATAATTCAAATATTTGGGCAGCATAATAGAGGAAAACGGATACTTCAGTAAGGACGTGTTGAAGGGAATTAAGTTAGCAAGGGAGGCATTCATGAACAGGTAGGAGCTTTTGAGAGGATCGTTAATTAAGAGTTTAAAGAAAAAAATGAGTGATGAGTCTGTCTGGAGTGTAGCGGAAACATAGAAATACCTAGGAACAAGGACGAGTAGTGTACGGAGAGGAGGAGGAACAACGAAGTGCTGGACATGGTGGTTGAGGAGAGGCAGCTTCTATATGAGATATGAAGAAGATATAAGGTATGGATGGAGCGAGTACTCAGCGGGAAGGGGATGTTTAAAACAGTGTTAGAAGGTAGAATGTTGGATAAACTAGGGAGAGGAAGGGGGAGAATTGGTGTTTTAGATGGAGTGAAAGGGAGTAAGCCATATTGCGAATTGAAGAGGGAAGTCCATAAAAAGAGGGTAGACTGCCAGAACACTGCTTAAATAGTCCTGGAAACCCACGTGGAATACCTAATAAACATGGCAACCTACCTCAATCGGTAGAATACTTGAACAGTCGTAATATGTGTGTGTATGATCTGCCACGCTGAGCCAAAAAAAATAATCAAAATATACCTTACGCAAGACTAGCGAATGTGTGGAATGAAAAAATTACGTGTATTCATCACCTATTTTTCCTCATTGGTGGGTAGCCCTGGAATGGAATCAAGCGTGGGCCTGCATAACTTTCTACGCGCGTTTTTTTTCGCAGCTGGGACATTAAAGGCGATTCCCGAATCCCACGCTCCGAGAGCAGCCACCCACTGACAAGTGACAAGCGCTGGCCGCAACCTCTGAGACTCGCGTGCTCGCTCGAACCTCGATCATTCGGTGGCTCAATTATTGTCACGCACGTCTCAATGAATACGACCCACTTAACGTCGATAATGGGGTCAATTTGTGCAATTACCTGACCAGTTGACGCACCAGAAGGGCTGAGCACTAGGGACTCTTAACCTTCCTCTCTGGAAATAATGTTAAGTGGACTCATCGCTCCCGTTCAACCGATATTTTTTGTGACGTTTAATTCATTAAAAATTCATACTATCATCTTTAAATTTTCAGGGTACGTAAAGCATAATATGCAGTAGAATTGTTCATTGTTAGAAATTAGTTTTTTCACTTTCACCTCATGGTATAACCGAAAGGTACGCTCATGAAGATTTTTAATGTAAATGGGCTCTTTCACCATATATTTTTATTTTTAATTGTGACGGAGTTAAAAAAATGTACCTATATTTTTCAGTTTGTCTAGCATTCGTCTACTTTTTAAGCTATTTTTGGCGAAACTTCGTCATTTTTTCCAGTAATCTGCAACAGGAAAATATTCCTCATTGTAAGATGTGAAATGGATACGTTCACTAATTTTTTATGGTCAAATGTGATAGAGTTTGAAACATAAAGAGAGAAGTATTTTCCGTTTTTCGATCCTTACTCGACTTCTCGAGTTATTTTCCTAGAAAATCAACAGCCTAAATCCTTTTTAAGACGATTTGATGACGTCAAAAACTCCCGCAAATCGGTCCCACTTTACCACTACTCATCGGCCTCTAGAATTGGAATCAAGCAGTTAACTGGTGCTTATTTGTTTGTGGGCGATCCCCTCGCCCAATGAGTGGTTTTCCCTGAACGAGTCTATGAAACAGAACTCTTATGACGTCCAAAACTCATGAAAAGTGGGCGGCAACTTTGGCGTTTTTTATTCAAAAGTTCCAAGTATTCAAAGTTACTGTGGTTTGAAAAAGGTGCGTTTTTAACTTGAACATCTTCAGTAATTTTGGTTCCTACTGGCATCAGCTATCCCGGTTTGAAAATTAGTAACATATTTTTTTTCCACCCTGTATAGCTAAATGTCCTTTTCAGGGCTCTCTGGTTTAGGGGTAAAGTACTCGCCTGTCAAACCAAAAGTCGCAGGATCGAGTCCCGCCTGAGTAGGCTGCCCCTATTAAGGGCATGTTGTTCATAATCTTCGTAAAATTTTCTACTACTACTTTCCCTGATGCAAAGGCCTTAACTACGCTGTGTTCGGGGCTGTGAAGATAAATAAATAAAATGTGGAGACAATACCTCCGACCTCACCGGATTCACACGTCACGAACAAGAAGAGACATCTTTCCCTTTTTCAGTGAGATACGCCCTTCTTCTCTGTTCACCAACTTTCACCTCTTTGGGGAATGAAAGGAAATTCTTTTCAAAAGCGACCCGACTTCTTTGAAGAAGAACGCGCTGGTCTTTTCGGTGAGGGAAAGAAACACAAATGACTACGAGCATAACCAAAGCAGAGCAGGGGGAGCAGCTTCATCATCAGTACGTCAACAATCCAAACATTGGTTTGACGCAGCTCTCCATTCCTCTCTCCTATCCGCTAGCCTTTTCATAGCGACGGTTTTCTTCGCTTTTGCACCCTTAACAAACTGTTCTATGTAGCTCATTCGAGGCCGTTCTTTGGGTTTCTTTCCTATCACCTGTCTTTCTTCGATTGTCTTCATCATACCTCACGATGTGGCCAAGTTGTCACGTATTCTCCTTAAATTTTTTAGAAGGCTTCTCTTTTATTCCACACTTCTACGCACTTCCTCATTACTTACTCGGTCAATCCATTTTATCTTCATCATTCCTTAATAGAATCACATTTCGAATTAACTCTTAAAACGTTTTGCTATGTTTTTTAAAAAAATTTGAAGCCTATCTTTCCAGGCAAACCTGCTGGACAGGGCTAGACGCAAGGTCCCTTGTCCCTACCTCCTTTAAGGGGACCAGCATGAAGTTTAGCGTCGCTCATAGCAATGACGCACATCATGCGTATATGGAAAGGGCCTAGCCTTACTGACATACCAGTTTCCCTGATAAATTCAAAAGATTACAGAAATTCACCTTTATAAGGCCTGGACGGAGGCTGAGTAACTAAGCATTCATTTCTTAACCGTGGTTCTCATGTCTGCTGACTGCAAGGGGCAGGTAGTGTGAAGAAGAAACATAGGGTTGACACAATGGACCAAGAAAGGTCTTAGTGCCAGGGTATCTGACCACGACCACCTGATTACTTAGTATGTGAAGAGTATTAAGGTGGTCGGGAATTGAAGAAGCCACCTTTCCTCCCTAACCATTCAATCTACCAAGTGGTGCCGTAATAGCCCCTTTACTCTAACCAAAGATAATCTAAATACACAAAATTACACTCAATTATACGTATCTATGGCGATTAAGTTCGACGGAAAAAATGGACATATCAGTGGTTCAATACATAAATCTGATTTTGCAAATCCAATCATTGATTCTCTGATCTTTAAGCACAGATTTAGAAAAAAAATCCAAGAAAAGCTGGGCACAGGTATTTGAACGATCGTTCGTGCTCTATCAAAGGTATGGATTCAATGTTTGAATGCCAGTATAGTGGTTTCCATAAGTTGGCTACAGGGAATTCAAATTATAATTTTAGTAATACGATTTGATATCAACTCCACTCGAATAGAGAATTAAAGTACCAGATGTATCTTCTTCCAGTAAATGTTAACAAATTTGATAATTGAAATTTGATATTTGTAATTGACACCTTAAAAATTAGATTTTCATCTATTATCAGCCCTAATCTGTCTCAAATTCAAATTGAATAACAAAGGAAATAAAGGATATTTACTCTTTCAGATAATACAATAGCATTCACGAGGAGCTTCCAGTCTTTTCAACGGAGAGAAAAACCCTAGGCAAGCAGACACTTGACTCAAAGTAATTGATCTTGCCTCTATTACGATCCCAAGCAATCGATTTGTGTGCATGTTTATGATGGCTTCACTATTCCACCTACTGGTTTTCTCTTTGAGGATAAATTTCAATCAAGTCGCATTACATACTCCCCACTGTGCACCCTGTCCCTCTCCATTTATGTTCACGACTTAGAAATCGTACTGTTGAAAATCGAGGTTATCCATTACAGAGATATGACGCACAAACTAGAAGGCCACCTCGCCGCATTCACAACCTACGCTTCCTCATTACTCGCGTGTATTTAAATAGAAACGACGGATTCATTAAAATATTCGTCCCTCATGCATTGATAAAATGATCGAATATTCTCGTCAAACAAGGCTGAATTCAAGTTATTCCTAATGACTTCTAAAGTGATCGACAGGCGGTTTTCCACTTAGCATAGTTAATAATTAAAAATAAAAGCCTTCAACGCCTAATTTTCATTCTGAAATCTCCAACAAACAACAAAAAAGTTCATGAAATGGCGCAGTTATGCTAAAAATGCTTGATTACAGGGAGTGTGTGGAGGTGCTTGAAAGATTTGTGCAACCACTACTACGGAATTATTTCCAATGAAAAAGTCGTTTTTTTTATTTAGGTTGAAAGTTAAATTGTATATACCCCACGATATGATACGGCAATTCAGAACACTCATCAAACTTACCCATAAATAGTACAAACAATGTTGAAAACGCTAATTCATGTTTATATATCCCCCTATTTTATGCCCTTTCCATTCTTTGCCTTGTTCGACACTGAAAGGTAAAACTGCTCTAAAAATTGTATACCTGAGAGGAATTTGAGGGAAAGTTTCAGTACTTATATGATCTCCAGACTAAGCTTTCAATACCTTATGAAAAATTTTTAAAATCCGGGTCGTGTAATGATTTATATTCATATAGTGAAGTTAGCAACTTTTATTAATTTCCACCACAGAATATATTCTCATTATTACCCCTGAAAGCGCAGGAAAGGAAGAAATCAGCAGATACTATACATACCATACCTGTTATGAAGGGAAGGATATGAGGCAAGTACGCCGACAAGAAAGAGAAGGGGGTAGGGCACACAACATGCTGCATAAGCACGACGCAATTAGTAGTGAAGGAGGCAGAATGCAAGGCGGTCATAAATCAACCGTAGGATTAAATTAGATATATGAAAGAAATTTCACAAGCGATAGGAGGCGCCTTACCAAAATTGAAAAAACCGTTCACAAAATTGCTTCAGAATACTTCCACAGCTCGAATTTCCTATTTTCTGTGAGAAGTTTTGCTACGAGATTCGATTTTGAGATTTTTGTGAGTTTCACCTAAAGTATGCCAGTTTCTCAAGTAAAGTCCATGTGCAGATATGGTGACAACAGACACCTCTAAATATTTTATGGCTGGATAGAATCGCTTGGAAATAATTTGGCTTCTCTGTGTGTGACAAAACGGGAAAACGCATGCCCTGCCAGTCTTCCAAAACCTGCCAAATTAGCAAGGGTAGTTCAATCGGGATTAGAGATCAATGATACATTGACAGTTGGCCCGTAATATTTAGTGGCAAAGTAGGTAATCATAGCACAAAAATAATTACATTCTGCAAAAAATATCAAATGTTCCTTAGCAAAAGAGCTGCAGAGCTCAAAAAATTAATGATGAAATATGCACCATCCAAACACCGCTCAGATAAGCTCAACATATAAAATTGTACAATTACAATATTCATTTATAGTGAAATGTCAATCCAGATACACTAGATATTAAGGGTGAAATGTTAAAATTTCACTTGTATAAGTGGAAATTATGCGTAAAAAATATTTCCCTTTGTGGGAGAAAATGAGGACACGGGAATAAGTGAATTCTTCAGCGGAAAAACCCACTGAAGGAAACGCCTACATAAGAAGGGGGCGTGAATGGGCGCGGGAGGAAAAAGGATGGTATTAAATTGATAAAACGAGGGGATACAATAAGGACAATAAAATCTCCTTTTTTGAAGTGAAAACAATAAAGTTGCTCAATTGTCAAAAAAGTTTAAAGAAATCCCTCAGAAGTAGGATTTTGAAATTAAATGCATTTTACAGTGCGCCGGAAGAATTCGTTAAAAAAAATATAGCACCTTTTCCTGTTCACTAACGCCTCCTTTGCTATCGCAATTCTCTTCCTTATGTCCTTACTGCTGTATCCGTTTTCCTCTTCTGCGCTGCCCAAATAGTTGAATGGCTCGACCTACTCAATTTTTTCCCACCTACTTTTACCCAGAGTCTCACATTCCTAGCTCACGATGCTTTATAAAATCGTATTACCTTGGTCTTCTAGAGATTTATCCTCGTAAAGCTTGTCTCACGCATCCACAAGAGCTTTCAGTCCCCTCGCAGAATTGCTAATCAATGCCTGATCATCCGCAAACCTTGCTGTTTGAAACATCATTTCCTCCACATTCAATCTAGCTTTCAACTCCTTTCTACGAAAAAACATGATGGAAAAAATACCTTAGGGAACAGTTAGAAATTTTAAAAATTATTGAAAGTCAAGACAGTACTCTTATAAATGAATATCTCTACCCATCCTTTTCGCCTATTCTGGCGTCCGTTTTAAAATTCATCAAGTAACTAGGTAACAATAAGATAAACAAACCATAATTAGCGTCTGATGATGATGAATATTCATCGAAACCCGGGTTGCGGTCTTATATATAAAAAAGTGGTATAAGTAATTGTGTACATCCAGGAAAAACTTCAAAAATACCTTCTTGATTCAATTACATTATTGACTTTTTTTTGCATTTATTCCGATCAGAAGATTATTTGACCTATTATGTCGAACGCAACCGAATATGCCGTTGAATGAGTCAGTCAGCACACCGGTGCGGCGGAGACTTCAACGCCTGCAAATCGCGAGGAGGGTCGCGCGCTGCGTTTGTCAAGTGTTCCTTCTCTAGCGGCGATGCTTCCTCCAACGCACTGTCGTGTCAATATTGGGGCGCGCCTAACAGAGATGTCCATATTAAACCTCGAGGGAGCAGACATGAATCACGGAGCGAGAGGGATGGATAAACACGGTCTGCAGAGGCAAGTGAGTGAGTCAGCCACAAGAAAGGCGAATTGTGGGTGCGACCAGAGTGCCCGTAGGATTTGAGCAAATACGCACTAGGTTGAAAAAGAAACAGAAGATGAGGAAGCAAAGAAAGAAGAGGCTTGCGATTCATGGGCCCAAAATAGGAGCTTTTAACTTGATTGTGTTGACTGAAGTTTTTCAAAAGGACCTCATTGTAAGTCAATATGTGACTATTGACCTTAAAATTTCAATTCATGATTTTATTTCCAAATACATTCACTTATTGTACTTAAGAGTAGAAATAAAATTCCTATGAATTGTTAGTCGGTAAGTTGAAGGTTCATACAGTTTCTCGGGACAAATCGTAAAAGTGGCTTCTTTTATTTGATATTTAGGTAGATCCTGCAATTATAAAAATTTTGGGTAGTAATATCCTAAAACTAATAAGCTTCACAGGCAAATTTTGTCATATCATAACTTAAAGTTCGAACTTAATAAGTAAATACCACTCTTTATATATAATACTAAAAACGCTATAAAGAAAAAAGTTACATCCTAAAAAACAAATAATATGCCGGAGTGTTAAGTACCGACAAAAGATTTTGGATTAAAAAACGCTCCTTTTCAAACATCTGAAGACTTAGGAGCAGATTTAAAAATCAGTTGTTTGAGGGAAATAGAACGGGTGGTTGATAGCAAGCGACTTGCTAAGAACTGAATATTTTCCTTTTCAATTATATCTGGGAGCTATGAAGACGAAAATATATGTGCAGAGATGAGTGTCTTTCGAGGAAGCCTAAAAGAGCTCTACGACATGCATATTATGTGATAGTTGGTTCTAAGAAAGTCTATTTTGAATTAATTATTTATTCCATAACCTCCAAAAATTTTAGGCTACCCTGAGCCCTAAGATATTTCAATAAGGTTGAAGAAGAGGCATGTGAAGTCTACGATGAACTAATTCCGGGTTAATTAAAAAGGCACATTCTGCAAAAATGCTTCGCTCGACTCAGAGCACCAAATAAATTAGAATAACAAAAGCAATAGAGAGGAATATGTAATGGACAGCACCATATATCAAATAAAAGGCGTTGGGAGTGAATATCCATGGAGAAAAATTATCTTGCTAAGATTTGCCGATGACATAGCCGTTATAGCAGAAACAGAAGAGTTTGAAAAATATTCTGGTTAATATGGGTGGGATAATGGGTAAATATCAACTGAAAATAAGCATGAAGAAAACCAAGATATTAGTATGCAGTAGAAGAGAAGAAGTCAAGACTACCATTAAAATAGGGAAGCGAAAACTGATAGAGGTGGATGAATTCGGTTATTTGGGAAGCAAGATAACTGGTGACGGGAGTAGTAAGATAGAAATTATCAGCAGAATAGCTCAGGCGAAGAGAGCATTCCAACTAAATAGAGACCTGCTTACTGCGGGAAACAAAAAATGGAAGTAAAGAAACAATTTACACATAAGAACTTACATCGGAGTACGCTCCTATACGGAAGGGAGGCATGGACAATGACCGCAGCGGAGAAAGCAAGGATAGAGGCCTTCGAAATGTGGTGTTACAGAAGAATGATGACGATCAAATGGATCGACCGAGTTAGTAACGAGGAAGTCCTAAGAAGAATAGGAGAGAAGAGAAGCCTCATGAAAACCTTAACAAGAAGACGGAACAGCCTTTAAGGCCACATCCTGAGACATGATGGCCTCATGAAGGCATTCGTCGAGGGAGAAGTGGAAGGCAAGAACGGAAAAGGAAGACCTCGAGCAAAATACATGGAACAAGTAAAGAAGGATGTGAAAGAGAAGAAAAACGAATGTGTGAAAAGATTAGATGATAGGAGAATCGAGTGGAGAGCTGCGTCAAACCAATCCTAGGATTGTTGACCAGTGATGATGATGCTGATGATGATCATAATTCAACTATTTGGGCAGCACAAAACGGATACATCAGTAACGCCATTAGGAAGAGGATTGCGTTAGCAAAGAAGGCGTTCATGAGCAGGAAGGAGTTTATATGAGGATCCTAATGAAAGAGTCTACAGAAAATGCTTGCGAAGAGTCTGATCTGGATTGTTGCGCTATACGGTGTGGAAACATGGACAGTTAGGAAGGAGGACGAGAAAAGACTGGAGGCGTTGGAGATGTGGGTGTGGCGAAGAATGGAGAAGGTGAAGTGGACGGAGAGGAGGAGGAACGAAGAAACGGTAAGAAGATGCAACTTCTACATTAGATACGGATGAGATGGAACGTATGGATGGAGCGAGTGCTGAGCGGGAGGGAATGTTGAAAACTGTGCTGGAGGTTAGAATGTTGTATAAACAAGAGAAGGAAGGAAGAGATAGGGTTTTTAGATAGAATGGAAGGAAGTAGGTTATTGTGAATTCAAGAGATAAATCCAAAAAATGAGAGGTGAAGTCCAGAATACTTCTTAAATACTCTATGGAAACCTAACTTAATCGGTAGAACGCTTTAATGATCTGGCTCTTACAACAAAAATACTTGGTGTGCTACCCTTTGCCTACACTCTATTTTACTCAAATGTACCGATAAAAAATAAAAAATACGTAAACTTTATGATTCATTCCGTTAGTTACTACTGTTGCCTATTCAAAACCTTGTCCACAACAATTCACTTGCCACACATTTAGCAATTTTGAAAGCTTTCTTAGGTGCGCCTACCATCCTGAAAAACATTTTCTAGTCAGAAGTAAAAACTTTTACGACTATGCTCGGTTGATTTTTTTCCTTTTTTTGACTGCATGACAAGCGTAATACCTAAAGAAGAAAAGAATGGAATTTTCCCTCTTGAAGCATGATCCTGATTAACACTCAAAATAACCTCAGTATTACACTGAGCGTATCATTTTACATTTAGCAGAGTAACTGAGTCAAAATAGCTGATAATGCAGGATGCTCCGCGAGATCGATCTGCTATTCTTTCAATAAGCAATAAAATGAATCAATTTATCCCACTTGACCCCAATTATCCAAATGCCCCCACGTGAGTACTCTTTCGATGTGAAAATGATTTCCATTACTATAGACAAGCCTCGAATGAAGACATAACTGCTTTATCGACCACACTACATCGTCCCCGCAATCGACTAGAAATAAAAAAGTCTTCCTATGAAATAAGCCGCTCTCCCTCTTTGAAAACCTGTCATTCCTTTAGCAGAAGACATCTTATCTACCCACCTAAACTTGAGACTAGTGAAAGCTCTCATTGTTTCGACACCACGTGCTCAGAAGTGTCATATTGAATGCAAATACAAATCAAATTAAGAAATATAGTTCTTGGAAAATTGCCCTTTCTGCTCTACGCAAGCAGGGGCACCTGACAGTCTTGTTTCGTGCCACAAGTAGACAAGAGAAAAACACTAGCTACGTTGCGCTCCTCATTTAGTTGACAGCGCGGTCTCCTACGGGGACTCGTTTACTATGTAAATCTCCAAAAGCCTTTCGATGGGTTATTAACAGATACTAGCCAAGATTTTGTGGCGACTGAAATGCAATTATTTACCGGAGGTTGATCCACACGTAGTGTTTACTATTTCATTCACGGAGATTTATATTTCAACGGCGTCAAACGGGATTATTATTATTGAAACGGAAAATGACTAGCGTTTTGGTTAGCACAAAAATACAAATAAAATATAAGTAATCTGTAATTCGCCGCCAAGTCGTTATGAACTAGTCGAAATTTAGCAACGTTTTACAATTTCTAAACATAGCACCCCATTCCATTACTCCATATTTTGCAATAAAATATCAAATTTTAAAATTCAGCAAACAATAAAGAATAAAATGACAATACACCATAAAATATAAAGTAAAACTTTTTATTCGTTGAAAATATTCGTAAATGTATCCGTATTTCAACTGAAAACTATTGTATTTTATTCAGAATGCCTTTTTTAAATATTAATTTGAATTTATTCTTAACCTGTCGAAATTTTAAAAGAGTTTTTTTAATTTTCGGATCTAATGGGTGCCATTTCCCACTGCAAATCGAAATAGTCATGTATCAGAACGACATAAATCAAGGCTTTCTTCATTTCAACATTTTTGCTCACATTTTGGATTGGCAGTCTATAATGCAGGGATTTCCGACGACGAAACGGAGGCTTGGAAACACAACCCTCCGCAACCGTCCTGTACCGTCAACTAAATGTGGAATGATCTATAGACACGCCTACTTTTCGCAAAAGCATGTTGCCTTGAGGGGGGAAGAAAATTTTAATCTTCATGAAAATTACAATATACTCTTCTAACGGAGCGTGGTAACGGAGTTGGTAGGGCACGTGGCAGCTGATCGAGAGTTCTAATCCCGGGTGAAGCTTTAATCAAACCTCGACTCAAAGATCCTCGAATTGCGTGGTGGCCCAGGGAAAGGAACTGGACATTCTACCCTGAAAGCGTAAAGTCCACACGACTGTGGCCTAGTCCTAGTGGAGCTCTACCCTCACCTAAACAACCGAACCTTACGGTTGAATCTTCTGAGTGAACCTCTAAAAAATATAGTTTAGATACTTCGAGTTTTCAGTTCCCCTTTTAAAGGTTCCAGCTTCGGTGACAGCAGGGTAAATTTCTTAACCCCTAACCCGAAGGTCTAGGGCGCAAGTCCGGCCAGAGGTTTCACTATACCCAAAGCATGATTGCGTGGTGTTCCTAGCTGATACAGAGTGCATAAACTCCAATACATAAGCTCCCAAGCGATCGTGTTTAGAGGCATGGATGAAAAGAAAGCCTCGTATTTATGCCAGATGTACTGGCGACCACTGCCTATAGGTACATAATAAAGTGTAGATTATAGCTGGAAAATAAATGTTGTTTATGCCATTAACTCAGATAAGTTGAGCCAGGTCTTACAAACATGATACAAGGGGAACCCTATTCCTAGAAAAGTTTTAATTGTTTTGTTTATTTCGGTTAACAGTAAAAAATATATAATTGTTGTCAAATTATCCAAGTTCAATGAAATAGCGCGAGCTGCCCTGGAAGACTGAAATAAATTTCGCGTGAAATTCGATTTATATAACTCTGGTTTTGAATATCACACGGGGGGTTTTACACACAGGAGAAATATTTTTTCAAAATTTTTTACGAAAATCGAAATTATAGTTTCCATTTCGAATCGGTAATTGCGGCGGACCCTTTAAGCTTTGAAAACGTTGAGATCATCGGGACTTCCTGTTACGACTTGAATAGGAATATGGTTTTTAACTCAGACGCTTGACCTAGATATTGCGAATTCCTCTCACCCTTTCGAGATCTACTAGGACATGGGGACGAAAACGTTTTTCATCCCTTTCGGAACCGTAAAATGGGAAGGAAGAGAATCATGTCCAAACGAATACAAACAGGTGATAAAATATTTCAATTCTTCCTCAATTAACATATACATTGAGTTTAATCTAGCCATTTGGAGGAGACAGAATTAAAATCAAGCACCTACGTGTAGAAATTTATTGATTTCCGCAAGTGAAATGAAACTAACCATTATAGCAAAGGTAACTTAGAAATCTATGGACAGTGATTGCCATATTTTTGAGCTTAAAAAATTTTAATGTGATGGGATAACTACCCCATTGATAGCGATTACTGTACAATTTCTTCATATTTTCCTTTTGTTTGAAGGTTACCAGCTGCATGAAAAGATCAGAGAATGTGATAGCAGAGGAGTGCCTCTAAAGTGAAATGGTAATTTTACGCAGCATTAGGACAAGAATAGCATCCAAAACACTTAAAATCTTTAGCTAACCGTCTTGCTAGAGCCAATACGGTGGTTTCCTATTTTTTAAATTGCCTATATCGAAAGATTGTTACTCCTGGAGTACTTATTTCATGCTTTTAGATTTTTAAGTGACGATATCTATTTTTCGCGATGAAATGAAAAGGTAAAATTTTCAAGCTCGTGAAAACGCGACGGCTAAGTATCAATGCTGGGAAAAGCCCGTGTGACATCATTCTGGTTCTAGCTGCGACCATGTGAGGCCACCTTGGTGCGAGGCTATGAGCGCCGATACGATGCAGGCTGCTAGCAGGTAGCAGAGTACCCTGCTAGCTGGTAGCGCTTGGTTTAAATAAGGATTTTTAATACCTTATCAAACGAAGGAAGTTTTACGACCATAGGCATTTATAATAGGTGATTATTAAGAGATGTTTCCCTGAGCTCTGTGCACCATGCATGCATTGGTAATCTCAGACTATGTAAAACTCCTGATTACTCGTATAGCATCTAGGTCCCGATGACGTCACGTGGGGTGGCATCGCATGGGTGCCAATCTGGCCTTTTTCAAATGAGGTTAAAATTGACCATTAACATTCGTCTAAACTGTGATTTCTAAAACCAAATAATTTGTATATTATGAATGCACTTATGTTGGGTAAGGAATCGCAATCATTGCCTCTCGCTTTCATTGATGATGGAAACTGTCCTATTGACTGCCGAAAGCGTTAGGACTCGGTGCACAGGTCAGTGCACCGAACTGTGTCACGAAAGTTTATTCTCGAAGGATATGCAAACGAGGCGTATGAATGAAAAAAAAGGAAGCATCCTATGAAGAATGAGATCATTAAGAGGTTGCAGTGAGATGGGATGTATTGGCATAACCTGGCAACAACCATAGCTCTAATAGTTAGAAATTATGATGCGCAAATTAATTTATATTAAGATTCGGAAACATCGTTAAAGAGCGGATTTGTGAAGAAGCATCACTTCAGCTCAAACGGTCGTATTTCATTTTTTTCCAATGTTATTATTTTCTTTAAACCAAAGCTGTCTCCGTTGAATTTTCAAAACAAATTGAAAAAAAACATGTATTTACCTGCTTGTATCTTCAATATGAAAAATTTTCCTTCTAGGTGGGAAAATTTATCGGGTAAATGTAAAAAAAAGAACTTGCGCAAGCAATTATTTGCTCTATTTTACCAGGAAATGTTTGCCAAGGTCTTCTTGAAAGGACTGCTTTAAAATGTAAAGATAATAGCGTAAGTTTTAAAAACGCATAACTTCACCATAAAGAGATCAATTTAGTGGTAGTAATGCCTTATATTAATTTTCAGTAGTAAGCAAAGTTAACAAGAGTGAAATGCCTACATAAATCTTTTTAAATTGAAGGAGTAACGGAAAATAACGCGGCGAATAATCTACCGTTAGCCATTCGCAATTGAAGTTCCCGCATCCATTTTAAATCCAGCTTATCCATTTCAGTTGGTGGGTTAAGTTTTTAGATTTCGTATCCACTCTTCAATCATGAGTCAATCAGAAGGTTGCTTTACGGAGGAGAGTGCTAGATATTTACCAGGCCAAACCCGATAGACATTTTTACATGCATTTTTGTATATCAATACTACGTAAAGGCCATCACGTTAACATTAGCTGGGCCAATTTCTCTCCCTAAGAATCTGTTTCTCCTAAGAAACACTCTTAAGAATCTCTATTCAATATCCTAGACTGAATAATCACAGGAAAGGGCAAAATCTCATTTGTATTAAACAAATATCACATGACTAACCCTTTTTGACCATAGACTCAGTTGGTGTCCGGTATAACTTTGTGGTATTCCTATGAGAGAAAGGCCTTTAAGCATAATGGACAAGTTTTTATGATGATTACTATAAAAACTTGGATCATTATTTTTAAAACTTTCGTCGTTGATAGGTTAACCACCTATGCAGAATCATTGCTACGAAAATCACCGCAACCGATAAGCCATTTTCAAATCGGGTTTTTGAAATTTAAATCGTGGCATTTACCCATTTCCCAACGGACTCGATCTAGCGGAAAAAAATAAGAATAAGGGATTTTATATTCCGCTGAGGATTATCGGCGGAAATCGCCTAGGTACCCCAATGACCTACAAAAAAATGCATTCCTTAGCAACCGCAACCCCTTTTGAACCCGCAAGAGGACTGCCGACGACTCAAATATGAATTTATATGCATTTCCCTACTGGCGAGGTCACGGGAGAAATCTCAGACGTCGTTTGACGTTCCAGGGGTGGAGACGAGAAGATTGAAAGCCGCAATGCGCACGAGCCTGGCCACCACGAATATTACAAAAGAGGCTTCCCAGTCGGTCATAGGTTGCGTTGACCCCGTGGACTTAGATTAGGCAAGGGTCACACTCGCCGCGCATTAAAGTTGGTTTGCTTAAGTCGCCACTCCCGACGTGGCCTGCAAAGCAATGCGAATTCACAAATTAAAAAAAATAATCAGGGTTGTTCACCGAATTCCATATTCTTCATGATACTTGTCATATCGAATGCATAGCTTTAATGCCACTCCTCGCAAATGCAAATTCTCTGTTGCATACTTATATTGAGAGTGAACGTATTACTTTGCACTCGTCGCCGCGATGTGAACATTACTATTATTATTTTTCAAAGTATTTTACCGATTAAAGTAGATTTCCATGGAGTATTTACGACGTGCTCCGCCTGTTTCCATTCCTTCCGTGGATTTCCCTCTTTATTTCATTTCCCCTTCATTCACCCCTCGACTTCGGTGGCGGCGGGGTAAAGCCCTCGCCTGCTAAACCAAAGGTCGCGGGTTCGAGTCGCGCATGGGTAAGTTACCTTTATCCAGGGCATGGATGTTAGTGAACGATTGATTGTTAAATGTTATCAACCCCGATGTAAAAGGCCGAACAGTGCTGTTTTCAGTGATATGTGAAATAAATAAAGTTCACATTAAGGACAACTCCCTTTCCCTCTACCTAAAAACCTATTCTCTTCCTTACTCTCCCTCGTTTACCTAACATTCTACCCTCTAACACAGTTTTCAACATCCCCTCCCCGATAAGTACTTCCTCCATCCATACCTTCTGTCTCCTCCGTGTCTCATCTAAAATCTGCTTCTCCTCACCCACCATGTCCAGCACTTCGTCGTAGGTCCTCCTCTCCATCCACTTCATCTTCTCCATTCTTCGCTACACCCACATCTCGAATGCCTCCAATCTTCTCTCGTCTTCTTTCCTCAGTGTCCACGTTTCCGCACCATAGAGAGCTACACTCCGATCAAACTCTTCACTAGCCTTTTCTTTAAACTCCTAAATAATGATCCTCTCATACTTCTTCCTGTTCATGAACGACTCTTCATGATATCCTTACTGCTCTATGCGTTGTGCTCTAACGTTCTGACCAAATATTTGTATTGCTCTTCCTAATATTTTTTTAAAGCAATTAAAAAGCGAGCTAAGAGGTAATATCAATCAAGCTTCTTCTCGAGGGACTGGGACCACCCCTACCGTCGTACCCCTTTCTGGCCACCTTTGGAAGGTGAATAAAACCATGCTGGCACAGCACGAGAACGCGGCTACAGCTTGTCTGCGAGAAAATTACAGCCTGCGGAACAGTTCCCCCGAATTGATAAGTCGGAAGCTGAGGAGTCTACGAAAAGATGCAGACGCGGAGAGAGAGAGAGAGAGGCGGAATCTTGAGACGATGGAGCCGGGGGGCAGGAAAACCGGTCACCCGGCGTCTTTGCGGTGGGCGCAACGCTCGGCCCGCTGAACAGTCTTCCGAACGAATATGAGCGCAGGATTCTCGACGCCCCCGGCTCATGTGTGATACCTGCAAAATGCCCCATAAAAACGATGCATGCATTGAAATCGTACCAAATGAGCATTTAAAAGAATAACTCAACTTAGGCACAGTAGTGATTGCTTCTCAGGTGCTCCAAACTCGGCAGTCGATACGAGAATTTCATTTCTCTGCATTGTTGGGACGAGATTCTCGGCGCGGCGAGAGTCTCGTCCCGACAAAGGTCACCTATAAGGATATTCTTATAACTTGACGGCGCACTAATATAATGGATATATAAGAAAACTCATTGAACAAAATATTTTTATTTTGTCAAGAAATCCGTAAAAGATACCATTTTAAACTCTATTGTCGACTTATGGTGATCCTCATTAGAAATCCTCGTCTTTCCCGAGAGTCTCGACGGATGTCGAGAAGTCTTGATGGGTCGAAACTTGCCGAGTCTCGTCAAGACTCTCAAAAGAAAGGACGAGATTCTCGCCACGCCGAGAGTCTCGTCCCGAGAATGCCGAGAAATGAAATTCTCGTCTCGACCGAATGTAAGAGTCTCTAGCACAGAACTACTGACTTCTCATTTAGCTCAACAGACCTTTTTATGAACCACGATATTCAGTCCTGGTGATGGAGCATTAATCGTACCCCGAAACGTCTGCAGCCATGGAGGAGATTGCCCGGTGGAACACCCGAGCAGCCTTTGTTATCAACATTCGCCCTTGAAGCATCTGATCATATTTTTTCAATCCAGGCACATATTCCGATTTAAAGAGACTTAATCATCATCATTGAAACATATTCTCTCTTGCCTCTTTTTAATTCAGTGCTTTTTGTGTCATATTTACAAGTATATCCATTAAAACATCGAGTGTAGGTCGACAGTTAGGGTGACAGACGTTTCGCAATTTAATGAATTCCATCTTCAGGGGTGCATCGAAATAATACATTACGATAAATAAGCTATCGATAAGGAATCGATTTTATTGAATATACTATAATATGTAGGTGTTGTGCCCTCAGATGATTCCATGTAGGCCTGAAGACGGAATGCATTAAATTACGAGGAGTTGGCAAAAATTTATTTTAAATCACCCAAACTGACGACATATTTTCGATATTTTTAATGGATATATAAATGAAGAGTTCGACAATGAAGATAATATATTATTGTGTCATGCTCTGCAGCTCAACTAAAAACTCTTTGGCAATTCTCTCAATCGATTTTCTTAATCATTTCAGACATTCCATGACAATAAAATAAGTGCCGATAAAATGAAAGGAATACCCATTAACAAGCAAACCGCTTCCTCAAAATGAAATTATCAATATCTTTCCATATTAGTAGTGCTCCCTCAAGAGTGACTGCTCCAATCGAAATGCCATCAAGCAGAAAAATGAAAGGAGACTTTTGCTCCAAGATTGAATTCCAATGATGGTGAAAATGCTCATTTGTAAGCTAGTTGAAAGTCTTTTTAGGCACTCAGCAGCTAGTGACATGTTCGTATCCTTCAGCTGATTAATGGCTCTAATGCTGTCACAGAAGTCATTTTCTCCTCGAATCCAAAGATACTGATTGACTTGAAATATATTTAATCAATTTAAAGCCAATAGTTATGCCCTTAAATGGTACTGCATCAAAACCTCTGTCGTAAAACAAGCATGCTTACTAAGAGGATGGTAGTTTACTTCAGAACGTCTTAATAATGTATTCTTAACTCTGATGTAGGCTTCTAGATTTTTTCTCGAATTATCTTAAATGGAAGAATATACTCTATGCTCAATAAACGTAAGAGGAAAGCCCTCGGGATGGAAATTGTAGGATATGCTCTAATGTGGTATGGTATTTGGAGGAGTCGACCGACAGCTGAGGTCATTTGCACCATCAGGGAAGGGTATAGAAGGAAGGGTGGAGAGAAACCCGGCGTCGGCATTAGCCTGCTCTTGACGAAAGGCGCCAAGGGGACCACGGCTTAACGTCCCATCCGACGGACGGAGTGTTGCGCTTGAAATTTCCATCACACAACACGCAAGCAGGGATCGGGCAATCTTCGAAAATTCTCTGCCACTGCCGGGATTTGAACCCAAGCCCCCCGGGTGGGAAGCCAACACTCTAGCCACCACACCAACCCGATCCCCGTGCTCTGATGTTAGTATGGAGAATGTAAGATGAGGTTGAGAAATAGGGAAGTCCCGGTGGGTAAGGACAGGAAGCTTCTATATGAAATAAGTTGACAGAGGGTGTGAACGGAGTGCGAGGACATTGAAAATCGTAATAGGGGGGAGGATGTAAAACGGATGCGATAGAGGAGAGAGTGGGATTCAGGGACATAATATGACTAACGCTAAACTGAGGAGGGAAATTAAATATGGAAATTAGCAGCCAAGCGTATGTAAGTAACAGCAATTGATTGCGAAACGAAGCTCGAATGAAATGCGTTGAGGAGCGCGTCATGGATAGGAAAACTCGGAAACATATGGAAAAATGAATTTAGAAGTACTAATTAATATCAAAATCCATAGAAGAGAGAATGATCGCACAAACGCACCATTTAATCACCCAAATAGCTCGAATGCATCAATAAGAATTAAAGCCTATTCTAATTTGTTTCATACATTCGTGAATCCAGGGGCCCAGCTAGGAATTAAGGCTAGGGGTATTTAGGTGCAACTAATACCGGGGCGTATGGTGGTATGATATGCCAACCAGGATAAGCGGTATGAGCGAGGTGAATAAATTGCGGAATTTTAAGGTAAATTGTTCAAAATGGTGAGTTTTACGGCTTTCTGAGGGATATTTAATTAATCCTTGTACTATTCTATAAGAAATATCAATCCAATTAAGAAAAATGGATTAAACTTAAAAATTTGTCTGAACTCTGGGAGGGGGGGGGGTTTATCCCCCTAACTCCCCCTCGTTGCGTCACTGCGTGCATCCTCCGTTTCACCAAAATAGCAAATCCTAGGGAAGTGCAGTATATCTTGGTCTACCAGTACTTATACTGTTTCGGTAGCAGTGGCGGATCCGGAATAGGGACAAGGAGGGGGGGCTGAGTGGAAGGTAACCTCCCAGCAGTAGTGGGGGTACGAAAAAAATTACAATTCCGTCTTGTGTAAATTGGATACCAAAGGGAGGGGGCAAGGCTATAGCCCCCTTAACCCCCCCCCCATAAATCCGCCACTTTTCGGTATTATTATTACAGTATTCTACCGATTAAGGTAGGTTTCCATGGAGAAATAAGGAAGTGATCTGGAAGCCTCCCTTTCCTTCCAGCGCTACCTTCTTCAATTCTTTGTAAGGCCTACTCCATTTCAATCTATTTAAAAATCCTATTCTTTTTCTTCCCCTCCCTCGTTTCTCTAACATTCTACCCTCCAACACCATTTTCAACATCCCCTCCCCGCTAAGTACTACCCCCATCCATACCTTCTGTCTCCTCCGTATCTCTACTAAAAGCTGCCTCTCGTCGCTAACCACTTCGTCGTTCACTTTTCGGTGGTAAAATTAAAATTTATCCACCAAAACCAACTCTGTGATACAGAATTTTAGCTATATATTCACTCGGAATCTTCTAACGTCACTCTCGGTCACCGAAGGCGGCGCCAACGGGTTCTCAATAGAGACTATTCGGTCGCGCGTGGGAACAAATGAAATGCGATCGGCGCGCCTAAAATACTAAAGACTCTCGTTACTTCCCACGCATTGGTAAAGGCTGTCCTTCATAAATAAAAATAAATAAGTCTCCAAATGGGTCGTAATGAATTGGGAGAGCTATAAATATTTCCCGAAAACCTGAATTTGAACCTGGAGAGCACCTGCAACCAGTGTTAGATATTTCTTTTTTTTATTCATAGTTTCTAAACAAGGTTTCCGCTTCAATGTGTGACCTTGCCGTAAAGACAGTCAAATTCATAAAAAAAACAGAAGGAGGGTGGAACACATTTTTATAGGCGAACAAGAAAAAGGTATCCTCCGCTGTGTGGAGCATGAAACTCATACCAGCCACATATACGAGCGTATGTTGGAGAATTTTTAAGTGTATGGCTAGGTCTAGGAGTACAATTAATTTATGCTGGAGGCCACCAACCTCAGATCAAATCCTAGAGAGGTTTCCCGAATATTTCAGTCCACCAGTACTTACACTGTAACGTGGCCATATAACAATTGAGCCGCCAAAACCAACTATGTAACATTTAAGAATGGAAATAAAACGTTATGGTGACGCTAGGGCCACCACAACGAAGACGAAGTGTAATGATTCGTAAAAATTACATTAATAAACATTTCAAACGCTAAATTTTTCCATTCTCCATTAATCCTGAATTTTCAATTCACTACATGAAATAAGTGACTTTGTACGTAGCCAAATGCACGGGTGAAGACTGACATACGCCAAGGATGAAATTCACAATGAAAAACTGATACCCTTAACCAGAAATCGAACCCGGATCTCCCAATTGCCAGTCAGCTAAGCTACCAATCACGCCATCAACCCATCTTCTTTCAATGCGAATCTTAGGCGGGGTTTTACCAAACAAGGTGTTGACATCTCATCCCGGCCAAGCCAAATATTTTTTCATGATGAATTTCATTCTTGGAGCACATACATTTGCACCAATGGGCGCGACTGCGAGCAAAGTTGTTTATTACATGCTGCGCTTTGAAATTTGTCCGTTGCGGAAAAGAGACAAAGAAGGATTATTTCTCCGACAGTGGCTTAATAAGCACGACTGGCGTATCCTGTGACTATGTGGTCTTGAGACATCAACACCTTGTTCGGTAAAATGTAAACCGAGATTCGCCTTTGAGGAAGATGGCTTGATTGTGTAATAGGTGGAATTGAGAGTTCTGGGCTCGATCCCGGCAAAGTCAAATATTTTATCATGGCGAATTTCATCTTTGGTTTATATGAGTTTTCAAAGTTGGCATCGGCTTAGGATTACTGCGATCCTACGATCATGTGAGCCATAACCTCGCTCTGTCCAGTACACTATGAGGCATCCGCATT
Organism: Ischnura elegans; assembly: GCF_921293095.1. NCBI lineage: Eukaryota > Metazoa > Arthropoda > Insecta > Odonata > Coenagrionidae > Ischnura > Ischnura elegans. Next base: position 28,143,755 of record NC_060251.1, on the reverse strand, counting down.
CGCTAACTAGGAGTAGGGTTACGCTACGTTAACTAACGGTTAACACCGACGCCCTCGTCACTTCACTGAATTAAGTAATGTCGGGCCGCATGAATCTCTCAGTGCTGACCCCCTGAGACCCTTATTGTCCGCTGTAATGCGTCCCGCCCACCCGGAGGTCACGACTTCACGAAGTCCGTTATAAACCATTACTTCCTATTTTGGAATGCTTAAAGGGCCATTAAGAGTAATTCAAGCATCAATTCAAATGCCGCCTTAAACGCCCAAAGGGAGACTTCGATGGAAAGAAATACAGCCTTTCCCTCTCGACGCAAAAAGTACAAGAGAGGATCCAAAAAAATATTAAGCGTGCAAGCTAACGGCATCAACTCAACGGTATCTACAAATATGCGTGCTATTTCCTAAACTACCCAAAAGCAGAACCCATAATTATACTGCAGGGCTGGATTTTAGATATGCAAAGCACTTCGGGACCTAAAATGGAATGCAACACACATGGATCAGCACGATGACCCGAATCAAACGGCTAGACTACGGCCTACGCGTAGTTTTGCCGGTTTCCTTAATGCCTGCAGCGAAAGCCGGGACAGTATACCATTCCGGAAGAAAGGAATGCTTGGGAAATTCTTGAGTGCTGATTTTACCACCTGTATGGGTCTAGTCAAGGAGACTGCATAAAGGAGGTCCAATTCCATCCCTTATAAGGCTGATTTCTGTTGCCACTTCGGTCGCATTTTAATCGATTTTGAAAAATGTCCGCGGCGCGGTGATGGGTGCAATGCGATCCACTTTTTTCCAATATTTTGCTGTATTGTCATTACAAGGGAAAGCATTGAAAAATAATGAATTTGAAAGGTCACACCGTCATTTATATAAATTTTGGTTAACACCCTCTAATTTGACCTTATTTTTCCCCTGAAACTCGGATCAATTTTTCCGTCAGCAACAAGTCCAAGTAGTTTTCACTGGTTTTATAATTCCGCAGTTCCCAGCTCCTTTAGCTGTCTCCTGGGCGTTGAGCTAGATTGTTTTTTCAGGAGCAATAATGTGATCACGTTTTGATTATACTGAGTCATGGCATTTTAAAAGTTTGGAGAGGGGGTAAGACATAGGAATATGATAAGGGTTAAGGGCACATTTGGGTCGGCAGTATTTTGGTTTTAATGGAGGTCGTCAGTCCCAGAGGTTTTTCAATAGTGCATCGTCAGTTTTATCAAAAGAGAGGGAAACATTTCTAGGGATTTTATTCTCAGCTGTGAGTGGGGACTTTTGCAAACCCATTTCATTGCGCGGTGGATAAAAAACACATTAAGAGGCCGACTTGAGGATCCTCTTTTGCAACATTCGTGGGTCTAGGGATGGAAAAATCGAAATTCGAGTTTTTAATAGTCAAAGATCGTGATGGAGCCATGATCTTCGAGTGTCGATCCACACTCAATTTTTCAGCTTCGATCATGACCATTTCGTTTGATTTCAGCAGCATAATTACCAGCCTGTGAAAACGTCATTCGTGACACGTGAAAGGATTTTCTCTATCGATAATACCTGTGAAATTTGATAGGCATGCCCTAGATTATGAAGAAAACATCTCAATCAGTTAACATTTCTGGAAAATTTTAGTAGAGCAAAATGGTCCCAAGTGGCGATCCCAATACTTAAATGTGCTTGCATTTGTAAATTTATGTTACTAATAATTCAAGCATGTAATATAAGTTGATATTTTATAATATTGAAATGAGTATTTTGAGTATCGAATTAATAATGACATGTTTTTGTATTGGCTGTTATTTTCAAGAATCGACGAATTTTTCGATCAATCGATCATTTGGTTCAAATTTTTATTTTTTGACAAGTCGAGCTTTTCATTTCGATTGAAAATCGATCGCTCGAAGAATCGAGTTAAACCAACATATTTCCATCATTATACGGGTCACATCTTCAAGTGAGTAACGAATAAATCGGTCATAACATAATAGGTCTCTGAACACCTACTTAGCTAAAGACGTTTCTGAAAAGTAGGTGTAATTATTAAGCTTAAAGTTGTAACAATATGGTTGTAAAGTCATCTATTTATTTATTATAAGCATTTAAAATACCTCTGACAAGCCATCAAAGAAAAACGTAATTCGCACCACCGCCATCTTGAATGATGTCAGCTCATGCAATAGTGTTGTGCTTAACCAACTTTGCAACAACCAAGTGCACATTTTTCAAGTTTACAGTCGAGATTTTGAGGTAATTACGCCGTATTTTTTCGTGTCGTAGTTATTCCTCGATATGTCGAAGCGTAGCTTCAAGTACTGTATTGTGCCTAAGTGCAGCAATACGACTAGAAATGCTCCAAATAAATATTTCCATACAGTCTTCCAAGACGTAGAACAAATATGGGTTTGGATGAGAAAGGGCCGACGAATGTGAATGAATGAATGAAGAAAATGAATCCTAATATTAACACAATGTTTATCAGATTTGACACAATCCTATACTAATCTTCACCAGTGGAAAGATATTCCACTTGCTGGCTTTATCCATTTCCCAGCGAGGGGATCTCTGTCGGACACTTTTTGAAAAACTTGTATTCTTCAAGGAGAATAATTCAACCATATAGATCAAAATTTGAGAAGTTTTACTCTTAAAAATAAAACATACTTTTCTCAAGTACTAGGTTTCCCAGATAGCACAGATTTTGCCTTATACCTTATATAAAATTGTAACTATCCTTACGAGCAAAAACAGGTAAAATGTTTTCTAAGATCTCCTTTCCATGCAAATGTTTTTTTATTTCAAAAAGTATTTCAAATACTCTTTTAGATTTCAAACACCCAAGCCAAAGTCAAAGGTATTGTGCATTTCAAAGACTCCTCGGTCTGTATTTTGCCCAGCCCTGCTTACATAATACTTGAACTGCTCTCACGTTCAAAGTTTTGCTCATCAGAACTAGCTATGCAATCATGGCAAGAAAAGCTCTTAACTTCCACCTCACCGTCCTCTTCAGAAACTCGTACCTCCACGTAATAGGCCTTACTCTCTCTCTCTAGCTCTAATGTTGTGCTCGGGGCGCACACGAACTCGAACGAATCATTTGTTTTGATTGTCCATAATTTGCACATAACCAATGTCGTCACCGTAATCTTCTCGTCTGACCCTAATAAATGGAATTCCATTGTTAAATATCATAAAAACATTCAATACGTACTTTAAAAGAGCCAGTGATATTATATTCCCATACCTTTGCATCTTCAAACCCCAGCTTTCATATTGTATGTAGCAATTGCAGTTGCTTTCGCAAGCAAACATTGCTGGCGTCGTGATTTTCGGCAAGTTTCTGGAGTCATCCTTGTTGAAACCAGGGTCCGTTTGTTTTTTTAAAGATAAAAATCTCCAAAACCTTACGTAAAGACGTTAAATAAATCGAGCAAATTGGTAAACAATGCGCAACGCCACTGATATTTCCCACACGGTTGCATGAGCTGACGTCACTTTCCGGATGGCCAATGGAATAACGATTTGAGGTAGGTATGTTTGTGGGACTGTTACAGTGATTTCTTTTGCGAATTCTCGGGAAAATATGTGAAATAAGTGCGTTAAAAATGCATCAATGACGATTTTACTATAGTGAACGATTTTTAGTTAATATTTGAAGGTGTATTAAAATTTTTTCCAGAGACCTATTACATGTTTCTGACCAGAAATCGTAATTTAATTAATAATAAAGAATAGATGGACGGAAAAAAGTAACCCAGGCAAAAGATTAATCTGCATTCTGCTTTGAAAATAAAAAAATAGAAATCCCGAGAAATATCACTCACTCGAAAACTTCGTGAACTCATCAGCAATTCGATATTGCTCAACAGCACATGATTAGTGATAAGTGCAGGTATTTTGAGATTAGACAAACTATTTATTACAGTATTCTACCGATTAAGGTAGGTTTCCATGGAGTACTAAAGAAGTGATCTGGGAGCCTCCCTTTCCTTCCAGCGCTACCTTCTTCAATTCACTGTAAGGCCTACTCCCTTTCAATCTATCTAAAAATCCTATTCTTTTCCTTACCCTCCCTCGTTTCCCTAACATTCTACCCTCTGACACAATTTCAACACCCCTCCCCGCTAAGCACTAACTCCATCCATACATTCTGTCTCCTCCGTACCTCATCTAAAAGCTGCCTCTCCTCGCCAACCATATCCAGCACTTCGTCGCTCCTTTTTCCCTCCGTCCATTTCACCCTCTCCATCCTTCTCCATACCCACATCTCGAATGCCTCCAATCTTCTCTCGTCTTGTTTAGTAATATAAAAATACTATCTGTATCTAATATGATCTTTATTTCTGCGACAGTTAAAAAAAAGCACGTCCATTAAGAGATATTAAAAATCTCCGAGCACCTAGAAAATATTTTCTTCCTTTGCAGTATACAAGATGTGGAAATAACACATTCAAAGTGGTAGTACCTAAAGAATTTAATCAGATACCACCTAATTTAAGTAAACATAAGACAAGAAACGAAACTAAGGTAAAAATCAAAAGATGGTTGGTAAAAGAATAATTTTATTTAAAATTGAAGTAAATTTTACGAAATGAAAATACGAATCAATTTACAAATATTGTCAACGATTAAAGATTTTCATTTATATGCAGCGGTGAATTGGTACTGTATATTTCATTGTATATTGAGTGTTTTAAGATTCATTCAAATTCATTTATCGTTGCCATCCTTAACAGTACGGTTAGAGAATGACATTTTAAATCTATATTTTTTGCTGATTATTTATTTCCTTTGTGTCCTTCTCCTAATCACGTTTACGATATTACGACGGTAAGCGTAGGATATGTTTCACGTCGTCAGAAAAAAATCCTCTCTGAATTAACCAAGTAAGTTTAGCCTATACTTTGCTCTAAACTCCTATTAATATCCCCATTCTAACTCGCCCAACATATTGGAAACGCTAGACTCTCCTAGAGCTCTCTCTCGCTTTAAACTAAACGCTCATTTGTCCGTCAAATGCGTGAATATGCAGCCGAAAGCCTTGCAGCGATATCTGAAGAACGGGCTCCCCTCCCTCCCGTATCGCCGCTATCAGTTAACCATCCATTCACCCAACTCATCCAATCGTCTGCGCTATGCGTTGACCCCGCACTCACCCCCAGAGTGACTCACGAGGCCACAGCACACAACCGTTAAGAATGCCGTCTTCGTCGCCGCGTGGATGCTGCTGCTGATGCTGCCTTGATGATCCTCCTCCGATGGAGCTCACACCCACAAAGCATCACACTCTCTACGGAGAACACGCAGTCTGCGGTCCAGCGACAGCGAAAACACACACGGTGCGGATAACGTTTCTTAATGCCGTTTTACACGGGGAACGGAATTGCGCAGGTTAGAGCTGCATTAATTTCAAAAATGGCGTGGAATTGCGCGAATGCATGAACGAAATTAGAACAGGGGCTATTTTGCCGTCTCGCATCCACGCATTCTCGCATGTGTTCTAGAAATTTACCGCTTTACACGACGCAATTTTGATTGCGCCTTCTCACGTACGTCAGACTGCGCAATTCCGTGTAGGTACCGTGTAAAATGGCCTTAAGGGTTATTCTATGATAACCAAAATCCCCAAGTCCAATTCAACCCATTACCTCTGGGTTTCACTGCGACAAACTTAGTAAACTACTGTCAACCAAGTTCTAACTATTGGAACGATGGAATCGCTTTATAAGTGGATATTTACCCATGTCCCAACTTATAGACAAAGTTAAGATTGAACATCTCATTTCTACGTTTAAAGGGAAAGAGTTTCGAAAGGCGCTCAATTTTTCCACCAAAGAACACACTAAAAATAGCTATAAATGATCTACATTGTCATTGAATTTATTTATGGGCAATACGGTTAACCTAGATATATATGAAGGTTTTTAAAATGAAGTATACAGTCTTCACTGTTCTTTCAAGTCTGACTCCGCGATAATTACAGCCATTCTTGTGTCCCTCAAATTTCAATTTGCGATTGATATCATCAATATTAAATTGGCAAATACGGAAGTAAAACACGCAAGGAAAATTCGAACTTAATCTGAAAGCAAAAATGCGGACAGACGAAAAAAACTATTTCAAACCTTCTTATTATCTGCTCTTCTACCTTTGAAGTCACGTAAGGTGCGACTCATTGAATATCTTTACGAGATATTCGACATCAATAGGGTAATTTTATAAATATTCACTCAAATCTACATTTGCGATGCCGAGAAAATATCGCTTTACATATTCTCTGAAGTGACATCTGAAAGCTTTCTTTTCCAACGCGCGAGGGTGTTTTTTTTTCAGCCTCCGATCGTTCATCAAAAACATCATGTAAGCGACAGGCGGGTACTGCACAAGTAGGGCAATTGCGCGTCCTCCGCATTACACCCTGAGTCATTTCTGACCGTAAGTTGTAAGTTTAAGGTTAGTAGCAATCTCATTAACTACACTGCCTTAATTGATTATCCCGCCAAGTGTGTGTGTGCACTGCGGAGAGAGAGCCAGAAAACTCGCCAAATTACTTCAGCATTGACATGTCTAGACCTTCATCGTCATCACTGGTCAACAATCCTAGGATTGGTTTGACGCAGCACTCATTGTAAATTCTCCTATCAGCTAATCTTTTCACATCTACGTATTTCTTCTCTTTCACATCCTTTTTTATTTGTTCCGTATATTTTGTTTGAGGTCTTCCTTTTCCATTTTGCTATCCACCTGTCCCTTGACGACTCTCTTCATCAGGTCATCATGTCTCAAGATGTGGCCTATAAGGTTGTTCCGTCTTCTTGTTAGGGTTTTCATGAGGCTTCTCTTCTCTCCTACTCTTCTTAGGACTTCCTCGTAACTAACTCGGTCGATCCATTTGATCTTCATCATTCTTCTGCAGCACCACATTTCGAGGGCCTCTATCCTTGCTTTCTCCGCTGCGGTCATTGTCCATGCCTCACTTCCGTATAGGAGCATACCCCAAATGTAGGTTCTTATAAATCGTTTCTTTACTTCCATATTTAAGTTTCCCGCTGTCAGCCGGTCTTTCTTTTGTTGGCCTGGGCTAATCTGCTGTTAATTACTTTCTTGCTTCTCCCGTCACTAGTTATCTTGCTTCCCAAATGACCGAAGTCATCTAACTCTATCAGTTTTTGCTTCCCTATTTTAATGTTAGTCTTGACTTCTTCTCTTCGGCTGCATACTAATATCCAGACCTTAATGCTGATAAAAGAAATTTTTTTAACGCACTGTGGCCAGAGTGTGAAACATTACGTTCATTCCTATTCAAAACAAAAGAAGAGACATGCTGACTTTGGAAGTGTTCTGATACATGACAACGCCCATCATCTCAGCGCTGATGCAGCACAACTGCTTCTTGAGCAATTTTAATGGGACATTTTCGATCACCCGCCGTGCAATGTCGACATAGTGCCGTATGACTTCAATATTTACGCTGAAATGCAGATGTGACTAGATGACAAGCGTTTTCAAACGGGTGATGAGCTTCAGGGCAAAGGCAAAATTCGTCGGAAGTCATTGGCGGCGACATCCTATAAAGAAGGTATAGTAAAGCCTGTCCACAGGCACGAACAATTCCTCAATCACCGAGGCGATTTTATCAAAAGGATACCACAAGTGTTTTCAACATTTAGCAATGAAATAATTTTTAATAAATCACTTCGTCTTCTGTTCATGACCCATCGGAGGTTGAAAAAAACGGCTCTCAAAAAAATATTCGACAGATAAATCCTTCAAACAATACTTTTACAGCCTGATATTACGCTGCATTCTTATAAAAAATATATTTTGACTTCATTTGCGGTAGAAATTTGCAGTTTAATTTTAAAAATGGTGAAATAAGGCGTCCTTGAGTGTATGACGAATATTATATTGCGAACAATGAAATGAATTTTTTCCAAAACAACTATTCCTTTCCATGTGTCATTCGGATTCTTGCAACAATGTCGCAGGAGCCTAAAGAAACTTTATAATATCTCGTGAAAATTAAAAATAACAAATTTTTGAAATGCGGCGACATAACATGCTCTATACATCCGCGGTTGAACCTCCTTCACATATTCGTAAAAGATGGAGTTTCCGAGTTCACCTAGTTGCAAAGAACTGGGTCGATTTTTACAGAATCACAGAGGGTGGGAGCCATATGTTTTATTTACGATTTCACGCGAACATTTTTCATTTCAATATCCTGCTCTGAAATGAGGAAAAATTCTTTAGGTCGATTGAGAGTTGCATATATTCTCTTCCTCAATATCTGCGTATGACATGTACTGCCAGGTATCGCCACCGAAATGGAAATCTCACCTCTTCATGGGGTCAAGGTTGTTGGTTGCGATATTTTCGTCCGTGCTCTAGTTCTATTACGCCATATATTATGCTACAAAAATTATTTAATGAATCATCATCATCCTCATAAGCCAACAATCCTGAATAGGGTAGTTTCCTTCATCAAAGAAAACGAAAGGCATTGATTGCGATTCGTTACCCACCATTAGCGTATTCATAATATACAAATTATTTGGTTTTAGAAATCCCAGTTTAGACGAATTTTAGTGCTCAATTTTATCCTCACTTTAAAAAGGCCATATTGGTGGCCATGCGATGCTACTCCACATGACGTCACAGGGACCTAGTTTCTATACGAGTAGATAGGAGTTTTACATCGTCTGAGATTAACAATGCATGCATGAGGCACAGAGCCCAGGGAAACATCTCTTAATAATCACATATTAAAATTGCCTATGGTTGGAAAGTTTCCTTCGTTTGATAGGGTATTAATAACCCTTATTTAAGCCAAGAGTTACCTGCTAGCAGGGTACTCCGCTACCTGCTAGCAGCATGCATCGTAACAGCGCTCAAAGCCATCGCCCCAAGGTCACTTCACTTGCGGCAGCGGGAGCCAGAACGACGTCACACGGAGATTTCCCGGCATTCATACTTAGCCGTCGCGTTTTCGCGCGCTTGAAAATTTTCACTTTTCATTTAATCGCGAAAAATAGATATGATCATTAATAAATCTAAAAGCGTGAAATACGTACTCCAGGAGTAATACTTTCGATTTATGCAATTTCTTCTCAGCTCTTCCTCATAACTTACTCGGTTATTTAATGAATGTAACTAAACACATCGATCACAGCGAGAATGTAATTGAATCCATCGTTATGCTTTCTTATATGCTTCATATAGTTTAAATCCGCCTGCCACAGATCGTCCATATTGTCGACAATATATCTTTCTTTGAAACTTTCTTTTTATGGGCTTATGGAGCGTGTATGCATCTTGTTTCTGGAGCCATATTTTGACATCTTTCCTCGACACAGTCGGAGGTCCAGCTTTCCATAGTTTCTCCACTCCGGAATATGATGCAGGATGCGCTGTGTCGTAATAAATATTTCGATCATTAAATCCACTGATTTCTTCACTTTTTAAAACGATATGGGGTCCAGCGTTGAATGATCTTCTCCGTAGCGGGGGATATTAGTTGCCTGGTTACAGAAAACAGGTTCGATTGTTACAACGTCATTGAGGGTCAGAGCATTATATTTCAGTTTTCATTTTAAATTTCAGGCAAATATATTTGCGCTCGACATCCGGCCCCGCGACTGCCTCTCGGTCGATTAGAGTGTTGAATATATTTTTTCCTCGATATTTGCATATGACGTGTACCACTGAAATGGACATTATACCTCGTTATGGGGCCAAGGTTGCTCCGTGCGATATTTGCGTTCGAGCCCACGTTCTATCAGGAGAGAGAGAGAGAGAGAGAGAAAGAGAGAAAATCATCTCACGGGGCGACAGCCTACGAAATCTCCCCAAAGCCTCTTCCTGCATCGCTGACTTCTTTGTGACGCGTGGGTCGGTGAGGCCGGGCGACAAGCTCGGGAAATAATAAAAAAACGCGTCTTTTTTTCTTCTTCAAACGGCCAGGGAGCGTGCATTATTATTTTTTTCGAGCGGGAGCCTTTAAAGGCTTGGAGGAAACACGTTGAAGGCTAATGCGGTGGAAATCGGTCACCGAGATATGTCACGGGGATATTTTGTTCAAAACCTATATTCACGCATAAAAGGAAACTTTTCTCAGATAATCCAACCAATGAAGAGAGTGATCCCGATGAAAATTGTTTCCTAAGACAATAGGGTGGTTTCCTATTGTTTTTTTATTGCCTAAATCGAAAGATTATTACTCCTGGAGTACGTATTTCACGATTTTAGATGTTTAAATGACGATATCTATTTTTCGCGATTACATGAAAAGTGAAAAATTTCAAGCGCGTGAAAACGCTACGGCTAAATATAAATGCTGGGAAAAGGACATTTGATATCATTCTGGCTCCCGCTACCGCCGTGTGAGGTGACCTTAGAGCAAGGATATGTGTGCCGCTGCGATGCAGGCTGCTAGCAGGTATCAGAGTACCCTGCTAGCTGGTAGCGCTTGATTTAAATAAGGATTATTAATACCTTATCAAACGAAGGAGACTTTCTGTGCATAGGCAATGTTAATAGGTGATTATTAAGAGATGTCTACCTGAGCTATGTGCCTCATGCATGCATTGGTAACCTCAGACGATGTAAAACTCCTATCTACTCGTATAGCATCTTGGTCCCTGTGACGTCACGTGGAGTGGCATCGCATGGGCGCCAATCTGGCCTTTTTCAAGTGAGGATAAAATTGACCACTAAAATTCATCTAAACTGGGATTTGTAAAAATCAAATTATTTGTATATTATGAATACACTAATGGTGGGTAACGAATCGCAAACAATGCTTTTCGTTTTCTTTGATAAAGGAAACTACCCTATTTTCATTTACAATAACCACTAAGTGTGCCTGAACTACATTGCACTACTTATCATTTTTGAAGTGCTGGACATGATGTTTGAGGGGAGGCAGCGTCTAGATGAGATACCGAGGAGACAGAAGGTATGGATGGAGCGATTGCTGAGCGAGAAGGGGATGTTGAATACAGTGTTAAGGCCGTTTTACACGGTACACGGAATAGCGCAATCTGACGTACGTGCGAAGGCGCAATCAAAATTGCGTCGTGTAAAGCGGTGAATTGCTAGAACACATGCGAGAATGCGTGGATGCGAGGATAGAATTTATAGATTGGATGAAAGGGGAGCAGGACTTATTGAGAATTGGAGAGGAAGACCATTAAGTGAGGGGAAACTGCCCGAACACTTCTTAGATACCACATGGAAAGCTAACTTAATCGGTAGAATACTTAAATAATAACTCATTATCACAGGCATCAATAGTCATCATTCCATCATTGCCGGCCTCGGTGGCGGTGTGGTAAAGTCCTCGCCTGCCAATCCTTAGGTCGTGGGTTCGAATCCCGCCTGGGTAGGTGATCCCTAACCAGGGCATGGATTAAGGGTGTTGTGCTTTGTTAATGTTGAAAACCCGTAATAAAGCCCGCAATGTGATGTTTACGGGGAAGTGGGAAATAAATAAATAAAATAAAATTCCTCAGATTGGTTTCGATCGGCTCTCCATTCAAATCTCCTATCGACTAATCTATTAAAACCCACATTATGCGTGTGCTTAACAACTTTTATCACCTCCCCTATCGGTCTTATTCGTGGCCTACCTCTGCCGTCCTTCACTTCCTCCTGTTCTTCAGTCATATTTTTAATAGATCCTCGTGTCTCATGAAGTGACCTATTTTATTGTCCTATCAATCCAAGATTTTGAGATCCGTCTTCTATAAAAAAAATTCTCTTCTCTCGTACACGTATTATCACTTACGCATGACCGATACGATCTATCCATTTGGCATTGATTAGTATAATTTATCACCACATTTCAAAAGCTCCCAAGCTTGATTTAGTCGCTGTTGCTATCGTACATTCCTCGCCATTATAGGGAAGCATGCTTCAAATGCACGTCCTAATAAATTACTTCATTAATACTGCAACGGAAATATATTTCCGAGGTGTATTAGAATTCCGGCTGTAGAGTGCTTTACAATAAAATTATTAAAAGCACATCGTCATGAGGCACTTGACTAACAAACGAAATACTCTTTCATCACATGGCGTAGGTACTATCATTGATGGAATTTAAGTCTTCCCTTAAATACCAGAGGTTCTTTTACGCGACATAAATCATTTGATGACTTTCAGTGTCGCGGTTGAGTGACGAGCATGAAAAGACATTCTGGGAGAGAGAAGAAATTGCATCGAGCAGATTTTGCCGACTAGCGAAAGAAATCGCAGCACTTCCATCGCATTAGGTAGCTCAAAACTGCGACAAAATGTAGATGCTTGGAAGTGAATCACCACTTTCCATGAAGACCATTCATGCTAATCTCGGTGTTAGCGACAATGACGGGATGAATGAAAATAACAAGGAGGCTTAATTGATGAGGTTCTATGAAAAAAAGATATTGATGTAAACATTTATATTGGGAAGATTTAGTACAGCACATGTGTTCGATTACCATCGATATTACATCAATTAATCGATCTACCTCGGTGACACATTGAAGAAAAAAGGACGCAGCGATAAATTTATGAGGAAAAATAAGCGTGGGCAAATAAGACACCCTGCAGCAGGAAAAAGATTGTATCGACACCATGGAAAAAGCCATTGAAGAAAAGGACTTTCTAAAATCTAGTACGGAGTTTTGCGACGGTTGAAAGATAAGCCTACAGAAGGGATTGTTTGAATTGGCACCAGGATTTCGAGATAAGAGAATGGATTAGAATGATAAATATGCGATCTTCTGAGTTGGAAACGAATAACTAAAAATAGGTGCTCGGTATGTATCAATTAATAGAAAAGTTTATCGCTATCAGCTGAAAGAAGTATAGTAATAACAGGTCGTACAGCATTCCTCATCATCACTTCGTAACACTCATGATTCTCCCAGTATTTTAAGATAGATCGTTCACGTTCTTCCTACTCAAATTTCCTCATCATCTCTGTAAATTAATTAAGCTTTACTGTACGGAACTGAATTTCAGCTTCATTCCATCTTAATGTACCTATTCATTTTGTCACGCAAATATAATAATCCAATATTTTTATTTTAATAAAAAAATTAAAAATAATATTATTCTTAAGTTTTTTTTTAATTATTTAAATATTTTTAAAAACGTTTAAGACCCAATGGCATTTTTAATGATGTAAAACTAACTTAGAGGATGTGAAATCGTAGCTTCACATTTTTATCCCTGAACACCTACCAGAAAAAGAACTCAAACCGGCAGAAATGTATCTCAGAGGTTTAAACAATTTCTTCATTCCCCTGCCCCTGCTTCACCATTTGGGTGCCGAGAGTTAACTTATCCGATTGACACATAGTTCATTACATAGGGAAGCATGCTTCAAATGCACGTCCTAAAACATTACTACATTATTGTGATCATGATTATAATCAGAAAGTAATAATTTGCATAACAATCGCGTAATAGTGTAAATGACAATTGTTAAATCATCAGTCAATTAACCTCGAATAAAGCTTCATTAATGTCAATCGTCAACAAAACTGAAAATGGTTACACGAAACTCATCACTCGCTTCTGTTAAATTCTCGATTCTCCTGCGACTCTCACTTCCTTCGCAAAATAATTTGGTGGGCCTGGTAAAATTTCGTAAATTGCTCAGTTTCATCGCTTTAATTGGTTTGAAGCAGCTCTTTACACAATTTTCTTTTCATTCTCAATTCCCTACAGCGTTCAGCAGCGCAACACATTTTCGGAAAACTTTGTTGAGTTGCTTCGCTGAAATTGGATTGGCGCAGCTCTCGACTCAATTCCGTACAATTCTCCGCATGTTTAGTGGCAGAATTTTTTTAAAGGAAAACCTGCAAAAATTTTACGAGTTGCTGAAGCCAGCTATCCGCCTGCCTAAAACAGGTCAACAACTACCCTTTCACGCGTTTTTAGACTTTCATCGGAAACGGATCGAGTTCGCCAATTCTATAAGGTCTGGTTTCCTTTCCCGTCCTTTAAAATATTTATTTAAAAAAACATGAGATCGCCACAAAAAATATTGAAAAGGAAATAAAGGAAAAAATGTTCGCTTGCGAATGACGTCATTCGGGTCACGATTAGCGATCGGGAAAATCAAGTGTAGTGGACGCGGACGCTTCACTAAGGACACGACGGGTGACAGCAGACAAACGCCGCAGAGAGATTCAAGTCCTGAACCCACGGACGACCGACTGCACTATGAGGTTTTTTATTCTATCACCGAGCAAAACAATACGCTGCATGTATTCATTAATCACTGGGAAAGTTGTGAATGTGCTGTCGGCATCGAATAGACAGGCAAATAATGATTGCCCACGGAACGAGCTGTCAAAAGAGTCATGCGTTATCGATCGTCTTATACGCAACCTATTAATCCACCGGGAAATGTGTGCAAATGATTTATTCCCCAGATTTTCTGCTTTTTCAATGTGTTTCAACAAAATTGAAAACAATGGGTTACAATACACAGTTCCCCAATTGCGTGTCTTTATAGTGTTGCTTGGGAGGAATAGTGTTTAAATCAGTAAGGTTCGCGGATGACCAGGCGCTGATTAGCCAGTCAGCGAGGGGACTTCAGGCTATAGGGGATGCGTTAGACAAGCGGTGCGAGGAGTATGGGATCACAAGAAGACCAAGGTAATGAGGTTTTGTTAAGTATCGCGAGCGAGGAATATGAGACTCAAGATAAAAGTAGGTAGGGAAAAACTTGAGCTGGTAGAGCAATTCAACTATTTGGGGAGCTCATTAGAGGAAAACGGTCACAGTAGCAAGGCCATCAGGAAGCGAATTGTACTAGCAAAGGAGGCGTTCATGAACAGTAAGGAGCTTCTGAGAGGATCGTTACGTAAGAGTTTAAAGAAAAGGTCAGTGAAGAGTTTGATCTGGAGTGTAGCTCTCTATGGTGCGGAAACGTGGACACTGCGGGAAGAGGACGAGAGAAGATAGGAGGCATTCGAGATGTCGGTATGGAGAATAATGGAAAAGGTGAAATGGACGGTGAGGAAAAGGAACGTCGAAGTGCTGGATATGGTTGATGAGGACAGGCACCTTTTAGATGAGGTACGGAGAAGACAGAATGTAAGGATGGAGCGAATAATTAGCAAGGGGGGTTTTTGAAAATGGTGTTAGAGGGTAGAATGTTAGGGAAACGAGGGAGGGAGGGAAAAGAATAGGATAATTAGATAGAATGAAAGGGAGTAGGCCTTATTGAATTTGGTTTGAATTGAAGAAGGCAGTGCTGGAAGGAAAGGGAGGCACCCAGATCACTTCTTTAGTACCCCATGGAAACCTACCTTAATCAGTAGAATACTATAATAATAATAATGTTGCTGTAAGATTTTATTAAGTATTGAGTATAAAGTATTGAGAGATTGAACCCGATGGTTGGTCGAAATATGTGACAGTAGAGCTCAACCTAGACCAACCCCCAGACACGAAAATTTTCACTCAATCAGGATAAGGGAGCCAGTTCCCTGCTGCTCTTTTCAGGATGAGCATCATCCTATCTTATCCAAACCAACATTATGGTGGAAGCTCTGGGCGAGAGAAATTATAGCTTTGGAAAATTTAAAAATGTCTTCGTCATATTGGGATATATATAAATCAGTTCACTAAACAGCCTCTATGGATAATAATAATATAATAATAGGTCCTGAAATACAGGGAGGTAAGATACATTTTCACAGCAAAAGTGTCAGTTTAGATCTATTTTTTTGGGCTATACCAGATTCTTGTCAATGAGTCGTAGTATCATTAAAATGAATTCAAACCCTCGGCCGCACTCACCAAACATTCAATGCGGCCTTTGCTGTTGTTAAACTAAAAATATTATTGAAAAGTAGATAACTATGATAAATTGCCTCTATAAGCTTAAAAATAAAGGAGCGAATGACCGTTAAGACATCTAGTCGCATAATATCTAAATCCTTTCTTAAAGCAGTATACCAGTGCTTTAAGGCAGGGGTCTCCAATTTACTAGGCCACGAGGGCCACATTCCAAGTTCCGAATCGCCCCGCGGGCCGGATAGCAAATTTGCCGATGACTGAAGCATTAGATACCAACTAACAGTTGAAGGCGACTTTGACGCGCAGTACCAGAGTCCTCTGGATGGCAGTTCTCTACACTACTCCCTCATAGGGTCTAACTTTGTAGTGTATTATCAACAATCCAGAGGACTCTGTGCAGTACAGCGTGGCAATGCTCCAAGCGGCGTCTCACAGAGTTAAACAAGCGAGAATCGCGCGCTACTTGAAACGATTGCGCAGGCCGGATGAAAGCCCTCCGCGGGCCGTATTTTGGAGACCCCTGCTTTGAGGTATAGGATTGCTTCGGTATATGATGGTAGCGATCGCCCTGGGCAAAGCTACACGCTTGTGACTCTCCCACGTTCATGTTTTATCATTAAAGTTTTCTACCATACTTGAGGTAGGTTTCCATGGAGTATTAAAGTACAAAGTATCCTGGCAGTCTCCCCTCCCTTCGTGGAATAGTTCGCTGCCAGGGTATCGCGTTTTGACGACCACGAGGACCTTGCCAACCTCGCTGCCGTGCCCGACACCCGCCCTTTGCGGACATGTCCCGATCGATGAGATTCCGAGGCTCATTTGATTGTATCCAGGGAAGAGAGTGTTGGTAGGTTTATCCACTTCCATTCCAACAGTATTTTTTTACGTGATACTATCACGTGGACTACCTTTCGTCTGGCTCCTACCCTCGACCTTTCTGCCACGGGGCCTAGAAGTAATTCGGAATTACTTCCGCCAGTGTAGCTCTAGTGATCATAGGAACGCGCAAGCCTTTCCACCATACAAGGTTGTTGTTGGTGTGTTGTGGGTTGCCTATCCTACAAAAGTTCTTTCAGGGACACGATTAAAGGTCATTTTCTCCATTATTAAAAGCAACATAGCTGACACATTTGGTGTAAAATATCAAATTTAGTCCACAGTTATACCCACAGTTATACCCACAGTTATACCCACAGTTGCAAAAAAGAGGGCTCACTCAAACCAAATCTAAATTATTTATATTTTTATCATTTTTTGTTAAAATTTTTGAAACTTTAAGGCAAAATGGCGAACCGAAGATATTGACCAATTTTGAATAAAAAATCATATCTGTAATACTAATCCAGGTACGCAAATTTTGGCGGGTATTACGATTCGATCCTAAAAAAAGTGGCTAAACGAGGAGGAACCCTATTGTAGCCTAAGGGAAAGGACATTCATCTAAGGGATCCGGCAGAAGAAATTGTAACTGTACTGAGGAGCATGCCAGAAGTGACTGATCTTATTGCGAAGGAAATGGCCTTCACTCAAATCAAATGATTCGTCCACCAAGGAGGCGACTTCCAGCGAGGAGGGAGCAACTCTAACATGTTAGATGGAGTCGAGCAGCGTTGGAGTAAATCACTTGTTGGGAAATCGGTTGCTGCTGCTATGTTTCTGACTCCATTTCAAGACCATATTCACCGCACGATTTCCATAAGAAGGCCACTCGGAAAAAAAAGTCGAATGTCATCCAAAGAGGCACTATCACTTTCAAAAGAACACGGTTAAGTGCACACAACTGTGTGCCTGCATTTTTTAGTGACTTCTAACTTCGATCGCTGATGATGATATCAGCAAATTTTTGCAACGAATCTTACATTTTTTATGCAGGGGTTTCGATTTCGATGATTTTCTAGGAAACTGAAACAATGTAAAACATAGGAAATGTATTTTTGAGATGTTGAGATTAGATTTCACTCATACTTAGTCTGTGCAAATATTTCCATGAGTAATATGAAGTGAAAGAAGGATTCATAGGAACGGGAAGCAAGAAATGAAAGCAACAAAAAGGTGTCATGTTCATAACATATGTCAACATGTTTTAATACATGTAACAAAGTTATTTGAAACCGACGGATATTATCATAGCTTCCGTTTTTTATTCATATTCTCATATTTTAAGCCGTCATTTGTCGCGACTGCAACGTAACAAAATTTTCAGGGTTTTTCATCAAACGTCTCACTTTTTAAAAACATTACAATTTTATTGGCAATACTTCGTACTATTTCCGAGAGAATCTTTAAAACCTGGTAGCATAAACTTGCAAATTTGCCAAATTTTCTGTACAACTAAAGTTCCGGGATCAGGATATTTTCCAGCATCTATTTATCCTTCTAATTTTTCATTGCGACTGAGAAGCATGACAAGCAATAAGATGTTTTGAGTAGTTGAAGAGGAGAGTTACGAAAACTGATCAATTAAAATGCAGGATTGGTACCTCTTCAATAATTTCGTTTTCATCGCTCCCAAATCACCAAGTAATGCCTCCCAGTCGTAAAAAGATATTCGAAAAAAAAAATAGTTTTTCACATACGGGATACAAGTGTGTAATTAAAGGAGCAATTCTCAAAGCTTGCATATGCTTCACAATTACTAAAAGCGGTGAGACATACGCGATGACAGCAGTATATAATTCAAGGATACAAGCATTCAAAACGTGGACCTACAGAGGGAAGGAGAAATTTTCCTACACCTATCCGTTCGGAAAAATATCTCTCTTAATTTATCGTTTCTGTTGAACCTATAAACATAGTGAGATTCTAAGATGGTTTTCTCCGAGTTGCTCCGAAAGATATCTCTTCCTAATAGCTCTAGAAATCTTAAACTTTGTGTATAGTCTCCGAGTTTCTATCGGCTTCCATCCTAATTCGTTTAAAATCTAGGAAATGCTTTTGTACGCCCTCAGCAGTTTGTTAAGATTCGAACAGCTTTCATTTGTTTTTTATTAAGTTATTATTAATCTTTCTTCGCCGGATCAAATATTCTCGCTACATATTTAAGGTGTGGCCGGACGAATACAAAATGTCTTTTATTTTTTCAGAACATCTCTCCACAATGAATCCCAGCTTCTTCGGGGCTTTGCCACAAATATTTCTTATACGTGTTCTCCGCGATAGGTTCGAAGTTGTCGAAATGACTCCTAGTATCGATGTAACTCCCACCTTACTTCTTTTGTGCCTTCATGTTGACACCATCCACAACGTATACATGGATATAGTTTGACGACCTACGCAAGAAATGTACTTCTGCGCATTTTCTCAGGTTGAATGCTAGTCGCCACTCTTGGCCCCACACATGAGCGCTGTTTAAATCTGATAATAGAATTTCAAAGTCAGAGTGATCACTAATTTCGTGATGAATGACAATTTCGTCAGAAAATAAACGTATTTTATTGCCAATTCGGGAGCTAATAGGTCATTTATGTACATAATGATCAAAAGAGGGCCTATTACGCTTCATTGTGAGACACCTGATGTCACTTTAGCTGCGTCAGAGCTAATTCCGTCAAGAACTACTTTTTGGAGCAATAGGGTGGTTTCCTATTATTTTTTTATTGCCTAAATCGAAAGATTATTACTCCTGGAGTATGCATTTCACTCTCTTAGATTTTCGAATGACGGTATCTATTTTTCGCGATTAAACGAAATGTGAAAATTTTCAAGAGCGCGAAAACGCGACGGCTAAGTAGGAATGATGGGAAAAGTCCTCGTGACTTTTTTCTGGTTCCAGCTGTTGCCCTGTGAGGTGACCTTGGGGCGAGGCTTTGAGCGCTGATACGACGCATGCTGCCAGCAGGTAGCGGAGTACCCTGCTAGCAGGTAGCGCTTGACTGAAATAAGGATTATTAATACCCTATCAAACTAAGGAAACTTTCCGCACTTAGGTAATTTTAATGGGTGATTATTAAGAAATGTTTCCCTTAGCTCTGTGCCTCATGCATGCATTGCTAATCTCAGACTATGTAAAACTCCTATCTACTATAGAAACTACCCAGACGGCACAGAACCCTCCGTATCTAATTCGTATGTACATAGTACCCATTGACTAAGGGGATACTATGCCGCTCCGTCGCTTTTCGTCAATGGATAATTTCCATTCGCGGCCTGTCGACGAAGCGCGTACGCAGCATGTGAATGTCCGCTACTAAGCACGTACGATTGGATACGAAGCGCGCAGGAACACGGCACTCAGGCTAATCTCAATCGATTAGGTCGAAAATAGATATATCGTAACTCGCACGATCGAAAAATGTATCGAACGCAACACAATCGATAGCTACCGACCGTAGCGAGAACGTTGATACGAATCATTATGAATTGTAAGTTCTCAATAGGTAAATAACACCATATCATGAATTCTAATTACCATGAAAGACTCACGACCGACAAAGTTTTTGTCGGTTGTGAGTTTTTCATGGTAATTAGAATTCATGATATAGTATTATTTACCCATTGAGAACTTACAAAACTTATTCGGCCACTTAAATAACTGCGAAAAATGAGAATCTCAAGGCTAATTCACGCATCCCCAGCATCCAGCATTCTTAAGTGGCTCGTACTTACTTGTAAACCTTGAGATGTTAATAAGAGTAAATTCTTATTAATTTTGACACTAAATAAGACATCACATAGCCCACGAGCATTAAAAAGCTTACCCTAAAGCCTGACGAAATAAAATTTTTAAATAAAAATTGCCGATGAAACAGGATTGCCGACACATCTGCTATTAGTATGATCGAATTCATCAAAATGCAAGCAAAAATTAACGTATAGTTCAGTCTCAGCTACTAAAACTTACCCATATCAGGCGCTAAAGTATTTGAAAAATTATTTGGGATGAGTAAAAGTCTCTAGGTCACTGCAGTAAATGTATCAACCTATTAAAAATATGAAAGTCCTGCCAAATCACCAGCATAAACACTTGTAAAATAAAACATGGTATCTCTTAGATCACACCTCCGATTTTATACTTACTTTGCATGAAGTCACCACCACAAGAAATTTTAAAGAGGCAGGAAAGAAAAAACCCACAGAAATACAATACATATATTATGTATTTTCTATTGTCAACCACAATAATATTTCCAATTTTCTCTTCTATCCCACATCTAATTTAGCGAAACAATTACTCTTATTCTCTTTCGAATAGAAAATTATTTAAAAGAGGACTGGCCGATACATAAAAACTATCTTCAATACTTTCTCCGATGAACGTCCACTATCACAGCATCAACTTGCACAAATCAAATCCACATCCACAAATATGTCACTTCTGCCACAATGTCTGTCTTCTTGGCGACAGGTAACAGTGAAGCAATGGTACCTTCCTCCAATCTGGGCACCTTCAATTCAGCAAGAATTTTCTCCTCGTCTTCTCGACCAAGGCCACAGATTATTTTCTGATATCACAAGGTGCGATGTGAAGCTCACACACCTAAAATTAATAAATAATAAAATACCATGTAACTTAATAGGTCAAATCATTTCCAATTTTTGGTATTTCTGCATGAGAAATCAAATTACTAGGCTCGTAAATATAGTAAATATTTGTATGCCTGATATTTTTATTGTTATAAACTATAGCATAAGATAATTTGAAATGATGAAAGTCGACGTGTAATACACCATAGGGCAAGCTAAGAAGCAATATTCGATCCTATAAACTTGGCAGCTTATTCCTAGTTTCTCCTTTAACCACACGTTCACCGAATGAATTAATACAAAAAAGACAACTAAAATGCAAGAATTTTCAAAAGAATTGCTGCTACAATATTTTGAATCACCATTTTTAGTACTGAATAGTACTATAGTACTTCAGTACTGAATAGTTCGGGATGTTGATGCATCAACATCCCGAAGCCACTTCTAACTTAAAATTACATCCAAATAATTACAGCGAGAAAGAGTACATACCTCACAGTTTTTCGTAGGGGTGAAATGTTTTCTTCTTATCGCCCAAATGCACTTCTTCTTCAACTCAGGATCTTTTGGAAAGCTAAAAACTTGAACCATGTCCCGGAATTTCCATTACATCCCGACAATACACACACGAAAGGCATTTTTAACAAAAATATCTCACAAACACGTTTCTGAAGCCCAGTGAATGAAATTAAAGAATAAGGGAAACTTCACCATTACCATCCACTCTATTTTTCACAAACTTAACCACAAAAACCCCTGAAATGTGGTGAGACGTGACGTAAACGAAGCGATCTCCAACGGCTGGTGCCAGCTTGTGAAGGCATGTGATCTTTCTAGGAGGATATGGCACGATGGCACCACCCGCGAAAGAAAATAGTCCCAGACCGAATACAGTTTTATCGATGAGATACAATTTTATCGATGCATATGAATTTGCCAGTCCTCTTGCATCTTTTTTCGTCATTAAAGGAAATAAAGAAACAAAACCTTTTTAGTAACTTCCTAAGCGCGATTTTTGTATCTTGATGGTCCACCCTCGTATTCAGGTACGAAAACTTCCTGTGCCGTCTGGGTAGGCCCCTGTGACGTCACATGGAGTGGCATCGCATGGGCGCCAATCTGGCCTTTTTCAAATGAGGTTAAAATTGGCCATTAACATTCGTCTAAACTGGGATTTCTAAAACCAAATAATTTGTATATTATGAATACACTAATGGTGGGTAAGGTATCGCAATCAATGCATTTCGTTTTCTTTTATGAAGGAAACTACCCTATTGCGTGGATGGGATTTGCATTTCCGGGTGCCCTCCCGCGTCTCGCCCAGCCCTTTTGGGTGCCCTTTGCCTCTTCATGCGACCAAATGCAGATGGCGAGAGCGATGGAGCCTTGACCTTCCCTCCAGCGCGTCTCGCACGCGCGGAATCCCAACTCCGACCACTTCGCTCGAGCGATGAATGCGAGAGTGGCTCCCTCTCATTTGCCCACGCCCGCGTCGGAGGAACGGCCTGCCCAAGAATGTACCGCTAAGAAACGAGTGATGATGCTGCGGACTGCCCACTTGAGGACGCCATCTCCCTCGCACAAAACCTGCGCATGCAAAGCAAGAGGCGAGTGGGATGGGCGCCGAGGCATCGCACACACATGGGAGGGAAGATCAACACGCCAACTTGGGCCCACGCGGATAAATTTCCGCCTCGTCTATGATAACAACGATTTTGCACTTGTTGCGAGCATATGGGATCCGGCACAGAAATACTTAAACCGTGAACTTAATAAAATGCAATGGAAAACTACGCGATTCGCCAATAATTGCTGCGGGCGAACCCTCAGCGAAAAATCTGTTTAAATTTCAATTGTAAATTGGGAATGCTGTTGAATCCAACAGTAACTGCTGAATTCATGAACAACTATTGGATTTATCAGTTACTGTAAGAGTTAACAGTTACTGTTGGATTCAACAGTAGTCCCAATTAACTGTTGAAATTTCAACAGTTTTTTCGCTTAGAGAAGGTAAAGCGTTCGAGCAGATCTCAAACGAATTAGGAGCCGCTAGAGCAGGGGTTCCCAAACTTTTTTGTACTACGCCCCCCCCCCCCCTCCCCCGCTACACATATCAGCTTTCCATTTTGCAATGCCCTATTTCCACGGTGCCGTACATACCAACTCCTACTTGTACAAGTATGTGCCTACTTGATACGGTGAGTAGGTAGATTTTTTTGTTCACTGTTGAATGCGGTAACGCAGAATGGAAAGATTCAATAATTGTGCGTACGATGAAAATTAAAACAAGTATTACATGAAAAACGAATATAATTACATGTAACCTTCTTGCATAAAGTTTACAACTTTATTGAAACTTTACAAAAAAATTATGAAAACTTAGAAAGACTTTATTTCAAAGATCTGAGGAAATTATTTTTGTAATTTTTTTATTTATTTCATTTGGGTGTCACGCCCCCCCAGGGGGGCGCGCCCCCCAGTTTGGGAACCCCTGCGCTAGAGACTCAGAAGATTCGCGCTAAGTTTAGATTGCCTGAGCAATATTGAATTGATATATTTCAGTGGAGAACATCATGCTAGAAGCTCACTGTTTCCAGGTCCAACAGAAACGATAAACTAAGGTAGATATTTTTCCGAATGGATAGGATTCCGAATTCTTTATTCCCCCGAGCAATAATGGACTTTAATAAATCCTAGGCAGAACTTCGTACGCGAATTTCCTTTATATATTCTAACGGATGGTGTCATAACACCCCCGCCACTGGCCTTTTGAGGCGGCTTGAGGGTTTGCTATGTAGATGTAGATAATAGAGGTAGCCAAGTACTTTTGACATACATGCAGTATTTTTAACCGCAATACCTTTTTGGACATAAATATTCATTTTTGTGATGGTTCACCGAATTGATTTATTTTTTTACGACGCGAGTTACATCAGATGATGCCGATATGTGATATAATCAAGGTGGTTAGAAATAACTTATTTATCGGACCCTTACGAATTCTGATTTTTATTTCAGCTTAGGAGAGGTTCCACCTAAATTAGCCTTGAGTCAGTACTTTCACAAGTTGAGCAGCAACCTGGGACGAGACCAAGAAAGGTAGCAGAAAGAAAATTCTTTACATTTTTTAGGGTGCATAAACGAAGGGGAGGAGGTCATTAAAAGGTCCGGGTTTAATCTCTTGTGACAAGTGATAAATAAAATGTGTCCTTTGTTGCTCATATCAGGAGTATATACTCTTGCAAGGACACACCAAATATTATTGAGAAGTAGTTCCCTTAAACCTCTACCCCTAAATAATTCAGGGAGTTAGACCCTCATTTTCCCCCCTAATCGACATGGCTTCAAGACTATAGAAGAAACAGATACACCATAAAATTAATTGCAAACAGTTAGGCACGTTTTTTTAGACATTGCGTATAGAAAACTTGATAGAATGTGAAAGATTTAATTGATCGTAATAAATTAAATGGCATGAGAATATGTTGCCGAGCCAAAGATTTATTTACTTCTCATTTCATCGATGTTATTCAGAAAAGCAAAAACTTTCTCATGATGAGAAGGCATATCTGAGTAGCTGTATGATAAGGTGCTGGAAGACCAATGATAGACTTATTCCACAAAAAACCTATCAAAAGCAGGATGTAACATTGTAACCTCACTAAGAACCTAAATGCGAAACAATTATTTGATTTTTTTATATAAGCGTGCGAAGATATCATCCACATTTTTACACCATTATATTAAAGTTCTCAAAATTCACTTTCTATTGGCTAATAGAGAAAGTAAAGCGTTTCTCTTACTCATCCAACACCTCTGAGAATACATTTGCTTAACTATGAGGAGATTCTTTGTGGGACTGTTCGAAGGAATGACGAAGGTATGCATTATGAAGATATTCAATGTGGTCACTGATGTCAGAGTCGAATCAGCCCTTATATATCAAAAATGAAACCTAAGGAGCATACCTTAAATATTTAAACTATTTTCTCCCCTTCCTCATTTCCTAAAGCCTTCTCTATGTAAAATTAATATTATTATCCTATGTCTCTCATGTTTTTCTCTGTTTAACTGCAGATATTGTAGGAGTTTAGAATGTAAGATAGTGTTTCAACCCATTGAACGTATATTATTTTCCTTCTCGACATCTTCAATTATGTATCTATTTAAAACATCAAGTGTTCGTCGTCATTGGGTGTATAAAAATAATGTTTTCCCTTCTATATTGCAAACGTTTCTGAATTTTCCCTCTTACAATTGTATCAATTGTGTTAGAGAAAAATTATTTTGTTGTTTTTTTTTTGTTTTTGTATTAATTTCGGTTTTTTTGTTTTTTTTTCTGTCCACCTCACCTTCTCCATTCATCTCCAGAAAATTGGGCATAATAGGGTAGTTTCCTTCATCAAAGAAAACGAAAGGCATTGATTGCGTTTCGTTACCCACCATTAGTGTATTCATAATATACAAATTATTTTATTTTAGAAATTCCAGTTTAGACGAATGTTAATGGTTAATTTTAACCTCATTTAAAAAGGCCAGATTGGTGCCCATACGATGCCACTCCAGGTTACGTCACTGGGACCTAGTTTCTATACGAGTAGGTAGGAATTTTACATTGTCTGAGATTATCAATGCATGCATGAGGCACCGAGCTCAGCGGAACATCTCTTAGTAATCACCTATTAAAACTGCCTATGGTCGTAAAGTTTCCTTCGTTTGATAAGGTATTAATAATCCTTATTTAAACCAAGCACTATCAGCTAGCTGGATACTCTACTACCTGCTAGCAGCCTGCATCGCAGAGGCATACATATCCTTTCCCTAAGGTCACTTCACACGGCGGCAGCGGGAGCCTGAATTACGTCACACGTGCTTTTCCCAGCATTCATATTTAGCCGTCGCGTTTTCGCGCGCTTGAAAATTCTCACTTTTCATTTAATCGCGAAAAATAGATATCGTCATTTAAAAATCTAAAAGCGTGATATGCGTACTCCATAAGTGATAATCTTGCGATTTAGGCAATAAAAAATAATAGGAAACCACCCTATTGTCCCTCTAACAATTGTATCAATTGTTAAATAAACTATGAGATTTTGGTGCAATACTTTCATAAAATTCTGTTTATGTAGCCTTGAAAATGGAATTCATTTAATTCCGAAACGTTTGTCAAAGAATGATATTTTAATCGCCTATTTTGATGACCTACACACGATATTTCTTTTGAACGTCATTTGAGAAGTGATGAAACCCTTATTCTTCCGCTTTTTGATTCGTCGCTTTATTCTCAAGCTATTTCCAGCGAAATATTTACGGCTTAAACCGTTTCACTGATGAGTTGATGACGTCACATACCCATGCCGAGCACGTCGCCACTTCTCCGCTCCTCCTCTGCCTATTGTATTTGGCGCAAGTTATTTGTAGCCATTTATACTCTTATGAGCGATTTATTACTTCAGTGAAAGGTACAGCATTGGGCGAGTACATGAACTATAATATACTTATAGAAATATCATGACGTCACCTACTCATGAAAATTGGGATGGAACTTTCGCCTTTTCTTAGTTTAAACTCACGAGAATGAGGCTGAATGGGGAAGATTTTTTTCACCGTAATTTATCTTTCCCTTCAATCTTCTGAATAGTAAGTATGCTTTCAATTGACCAATCGAAAAGGCAAGTATTTTTTCGGTCCGGGATATCGCATCAAAATCAAGAGATGCCTCATGACGATGGGAATTATGACCGGACTGGCGATAGGACATACACGACAGCGCAAAGTACGGAGAGAGAAGGGAAACGGTGGCGAAAATTGAAAACAATTACGGCCAATTTCCTCGTAAGCATGAAACAATGCACTGGGTATGAAATCAAGTCGAATTAAAAAAAATAAAGAAAAATATTTTTCATTTACGGGAAATATGAAAAGCTAGTGCATGTTTTGTATTCATGAGAGTTTAATCCATGATGAAATAATGAGTTTGTACATATGTCGTCAATAACGAGACTTCACTATTATTATGATGGAATTCGAATATTATCATCATGGTGCAATCATCCTCAAGCAATGCCATTTTACAATATAAAATTCAAGTACAGTTAATGAAATGCAATTTAAATTTTTTGCCTCAACCTCCTGTATTTATCTCCTAGAGTTAATCCCAGTTTCAAAAGAATTGATAACTTTAGGAAACAGTATATCAAGCCTATTTTATGGCATGCGAATAATCATAAGTCAAATACCTAAACTTAAATAGCTTCTAATTTTCATAATTACATACATCCTACAAACATGCATCCTATATAAATAATTGGCTTCGTACTCTCGCTTCTTTGGAGACAATCGACCAGTTATGCATGCGGCATAATAAATAAGTCCTACCTAGTGATCGCTTTCATTATGATAATGAAGTCAGCGTGCATTGTTACGAAGGCTGTCACTTTCAATTGCATCAAGAGGAGAATTCCTGCACGCAAGATGTGGTTGGTAATCATGAATGGTTCTATATTTCTCTGCCAAAATACTAGAAATACACCCCAATACATAGAACGGAACAATTATTATATAAAAAGAAATAAGTAAACTCTGACGACTTATTGCGCAAAAACTGGAGAGTACGCATTAAATCAATAATAGGCAAGTTTACTGTGTCCATGTTCGTAATGATTTTAAAGAAGACACTCAGTGCCTTTTCAATAATATGATATATCGTCCACTTTTTTCACCCTCAATTTAAACTCTTCTCTATCCCTGATGACAGTATTTGAAATGTTATTTTCATCTAATCCATCATTATATATCCATTTTGCATTATCTTTAAATGTCATTATTATGATC
This sequence comes from Ischnura elegans, assembly GCF_921293095.1. Lineage (NCBI taxonomy): Eukaryota > Metazoa > Arthropoda > Insecta > Odonata > Coenagrionidae > Ischnura > Ischnura elegans. Next base: position 28,115,669 of record NC_060251.1, on the reverse strand, counting down.
ATGGCTATAAAACGCAAAAAAAACTGCTAAGGCTTTTCCATTAATGGGTGATAACTAATTTTTTTTTTATTGGATAGCACCTACCATACAATGAAAACAGGCGACAGTTACTTATTCTTACATCACCAATTCGTATAATAGGCAACATGCCTAATTTTAGATAAACTTCCTTCATAATGAAGCATTTCAAAAACCATATGGATATTATTTTTTTTCCTTTTCTACATGTTTGAAACTTGAAGCATTAAGTCTTTACGAAAAAAAACATATTATCTAAAAAAATAACAACTAAAATTTCATTTGTCCCACGTTTTATTCCGGGAAAATGCAGAGAGAAAGTTCTTTTCAGTATGATGTAACACCTTTCAAAAGCACTTCTCATATGTTAATACAAATTACGTCGATCAATAAAATACTGCATGAATATTTAAAACTAATGCCAGAAAAATCATCAGCTAACACTGGAAATGATCAATCATCTCATATAAGTTTTCGAAAAAGTTATCTAGAAGTTTATATTGCCACGAAACAGATAAAAAAAGAAAATAAGCTGCCTCTGAGGATTTGATAATGTAAAGGATTCCTGTTTCCGCAGGTGAATCCTCGAAGATATGATTGGAGGAGATTTTTTGTACATCACCCCAAGCAATCTCGAAGACGACAATACGTCATCCTTTTGATATAAGGATATCACCGTTCGGTCACCGTATGGCATTCAAGATACAACAAAGGCTGATCAGACGAGATTAGAAGCGATTAGGCGCACGTCATGAAATCCGTGAATAGAATAAGGCTACGAAGAAAATTATCGATTTACGTAAAAACTTCACGGTAACATCAGATAAGTAATAGATCGCCGCAGATTTTAACTCTGGGGCGGAAAGTAAAATTTACGGTTCAAGGTTAATTAGATTTTGACGTAAAATGTATTCATTACTCCATGGAAAATGAAATAACGTCAGAATGCTTTGTCCTAATGGGACCATTTCTCACTACATTCAATTTTATTTCAACCGAAAATGATCCATAAATGTGAGAAAATTTGAAATATTAATGCGTTGAATTATGATTTCGAGTGAATTTTGTATTTATATCTTTCTTCTGGCAAATAACGATGGTATGATGGACTTGTGCAACCAGCTATTCTATTAACCAAATTGCAAGTAAACTTTCAACACTAAACATTGTAATTTCAGGTGCAATCCTTCAAATTTGACTATCGACGAATCACTGATTTAAAAGTTGGAATTTGGATATAGAAATAATGGAAAGTATACATAAAAATAGATCACTACTAGCAACCCTATCTCCCTAACTTCCATCACATTAATAAAGTATGTTTAAGAAATGTTTTATTATCACTGACGAATATTTCTCGGGTTCTCAGCCAGGTTAATGCTTTCGCATAAGCCGAAGTTTCGAGAGACGACTTGTCTCCCATCCTCAAGGCCGTGTTACTTGTAAAAAATCAAAAATAATCTTAAATCTTACTGTAATCAGCTGTATAAAAAACATAAGGGAAGAACGTGAAGAATTTCAAAAGGCCTACAGCCAATCGGACGACACCTGAGCCGTATTGTTGTCCTCGGTAAACGGCCGATCCGGTTCAGAATGAAATTGGACCACTATAAAGTAACACAGCCTTGAGGATGGGAGACAAGTCGTCTCCCCAAACGTCGGCTTACATAAAAGCATTAACCTGGCTGAAAACCCGAGAAATATTCATCAGTAGTATTCAACAGAAGAAATTAAAATCGTTTTATTATCAGTTTCGACACAATATTTTTTATTGACGCTGTATCAAATTCCAGCACATCAGCTCCCCTAACACCTACCACTTTCTTCTTTGTTCTCCCGGACTATACCACGGTCGTGAGAACTTCACACTTCCAGGGTGGGGGGGGGGGGCAGGTTCCTTTCCCTACGACACCTAGCAATTCGAGGATTCTGATTGTGGGGTGTCCAAAACATTCTCTCGGAATTTGAACATTTAGGGCCCCACTATCAGCAGCCAGGCATTACATTCAATCGGATGCCACACTCCCATGTGAGTCCATAGCGTCGAAAATTTCAAAAAGCATAAATCTACGTCTGTAAGGATGAATCCTGTGAGTACCAGCAAAGCTCAAAATGACATTTCCAGGATTTTTGATTTAAGGACTACGAAGGCTTCACCTTCGTAAAATCCATGCTTTACCTAGGAACTGAACTTGGGACCCCCCGATCAGCAGCCAATTGTTCCACCCACATAGACGTTGACAGCAGCTGAGAGGTTATATATATACACACACGTTTGAAATAAACTCACACGAGCATTATAAATAATATAAATGAACTTCTTCTTGCCCTAGGGAGGGCACATAGAAAAAGTTAGTGATGTAGATAAATGAAAAAAAATATAATAATATACATATAGAAATGCTCGTAAAATGGATGAACCGAGTAACTAAAGGTGAAGTTCGAAGAAGAGTGGGAGAAAAGAGAAGTCTTATATAAATCTTAAGGAGAAGGCGGGACAATTTAGTTGGCCGCATTATGAGCCATATGGCCTGATTAAAACAATCGTAGAAGGACATGTTGAAGGGAAAGCCCCGAATGAGTTAAATGGGGCAGGTTAAAAAGGATGTCAAAGAGAAGAAATGCGTCACTATGAAATGGATAGCGGATAGGAGAGTGGGATTTAGAACTGCGTCAAACCATCCTAGGATTCGAAAAAGGCTATTCGGGCTTCCAGCCGGGTGGTGTCCCTCCATTCTGCCGACGTTTCGGAACACGAGTCGGGTATCCATCCTCCGGGCTAATGGTGAGTAGATGAAGAAGGGGGCGACATAACTGCGATATGTCGTACAGAAAACCTCTTTTGTTTTGATTTTTCCGGAGCCCCAGTGGTCCAACGGCCAACCCAACATAGAGGCGCTGGTGTAGCCTGTTTTTCTGGGCAGTAATCGCAGTAATGAACTCGGGGCTGCCATATTGAATTTCGCAGTAAACAAAGGTGATATTAAGGCTTATTAGATAGTTATTAGTGTTAATTGCAGACTTTTTTTATTGCTTACAGTGTCCCTTACGATTTTGGAATGTACTCGATGAAGGATATGAGTCTCAATGATCTTGGTTATTGCTAAATTGCATGGGTATGAAATGTATATGGTGATGAAAATGTGAGTAATTCTTTGTTTCCTTCATTATTCCATTTCGATTTCAACCAGTGATTAGCTAACCTTTTCTCATGTTTTCAACATTTCATGGTGTCTTGTATTCTTTATATTTCAATATGTTTTTCATTGTATTTGCAGTTTTTATAGTGTTCAAACTACTCATGAATCACTACTGCCATGCTTTGGTTTGTTTAATGCTAATCATTTTGTTGGATATGTATTTAATTTTCTATTTCAACTTTGTCCTTTCAACTGTTTAATTGTCATCAATTGAGCATAATTCATTGAGTGTTCTACAATGTTTACATTTCTTAAAACTTTCTCTTTCATTTTGAAATAAGAACTTCATTTTTACCTCATTGGTATAAAATATTCATCATTTTTCTCGTTGCCTACTTTTGGAATACTGTCTTTCGCATAAGTGATGGATATTAACTTATAAGAACCTTTCATTTGAAGACTCCTCTGCCAAGATATGTTATCTTAATGGGTACTCGTCATGAACTACTTCCTACGAAATAATGTCCTCCTTTCATAGTTAAATAATTATCTTCCATGAAATGATATCCAAACTTGCATGCTTATTCCTAGTGAAATGTTGTTATGGTCTATGGTTTCAGGATTAGCATTATTTTCCCTGTCCCAGAGCTGTTGTAAGATACATCTGATACATCTACCTCAAGGAAAATTGGGTCACCCTCTTTGTCTATAAGTGTGGAGTGTTTACTTAAGTAATGGAATCTGTCTCCTATTACGCAAAGGCTGCTCATCTCTCATGTTGTCATTGATATCTCTCATGTTGTCATTGATATTTGTTGCTTGTGCATCTCATGTGCTTGTAGAATTGTTAACTTCCACAGATTTCATCTCTAGTATGTCATATTTAAATTGTTATTGTTGTATTTCTTTTACCAGTTATTGTATCAATAAATACCAATGTCCACTGAAGTAAGTTTCCGAGATCATTATTCTTACCAACCACCAGATCGCCAGTTGACTTTGTACATTAATCTTGTATTATGGTTACTAGTTTAGTAACTTGGGGAAGTTCATCAGGGAGATTTCCCTACATTCATTGCTTTTAAGTTTCTCGCAATTGCAGTAGCATTATTAAGCCTGAATAGCACGCCCTATCGTGACGCGTAAAAAAGGTTTGTACCACGCGTCGAGATGTGAATTCAAACTTCGCGGCAGCCTTGGACCACTGGCATAGATGGCACTGATGTATCAAAACCTATATGCATTATCCTTATGGGTATGTCACCCCCTTGGATGAAGTTTTCCAGCTTATATAGTCTTCAATTTGTTGTAAGGTCTAACGTGATTGGCCGGGAGGCAGTCAATCTTATTTTCCTTAGTGCCGGATTCCATACATTACTTAGTGAATACCCGGCGTCACGGTTGAGGGTGTTACTTATCAGCCGGATCTCGATGGATTCCTTTACCAGTCTTTCCCTGAATTTAGCCTCACGACATCCAAGCCCGAATTGCCTTTTTCGAATATATTCGCCGGGAAAGCATCATATTTTACTTCATCCTATGATTGTTGACTTACGATGATAATTTTGAGTTTTTTTCCGCAACTTTTTTTGATGAGCTAGATTATCATGAAAAAAAAATCGAATTTTCTGATCCGCCATGATGGAAAATAATGGGTACTCGGAATTTAGCGTACAATATTTTTTTTCAGCCCAGCACTGCAGACGTGAGAGGAGAAAATCGCCTCAAGGCCTCACCGATAGTGTCCTCCTACGAGGAGCGCGCGTCGCCTGTCTTTTTTTTTGCTGTTCATATTCTCCCTTTTATATTCTCTTCATCTTGATCGTCCCACATACTCGCCGAGGTGAGATGCCAGACAAAGTGAGGGAGATATTGCATTTCCGCGTCCCAGCGGCCGAGACAGCGCGAAAAATTACGACTGCGGTGGCGAAGTGAAGTCGGTCGGGAGGAAAGGAGGTCGAAATACCTATGCTTACAGTATTGCGCCATGCCGATCATAATGCATGAAAATCGGAGGAAATCTAGAGGTAGCCGTGCGGTAGCCAAAAGACAAGGACGAAATTCAAACTAACAAATTCTTAATGGCTCTAAAATTCTGATCATCATAAGACAATGACCCGAAGTTAAATCGAAATTGGAAGCTATGGCGTGGTGCATGGGCGCCATAAAAATCAATTTAGAGACTTTGTGACTTCCACAGCTTATATAACATTGAATGACTGTCAAGCCATCAAGGAATGAACTTGAAAATGGTTTGACAACAGAAACTGGCAGTTCAATGTTAAATGAACTGTGGAAGCCGCAAAGTCTCATTGCTATTAACCAGTGGCGCAGCGAGAGGGGGGTTTGGGGGTTAAAACTCCCCTCCCAGAGCTCAGAGAAGTTTTTAAGTATAATCCATTTTACTTAATTGGATTGATATTACTAACAGAGTAGTGTAAGGATTGATAAAATTTCCCTCAGAAAGCCGTAAAACTCACCATTTTGTACCGTTTATCTTAAAATTCCGCAATTTATTAATCTCGCACCGACCGCTTATCCTGGTGGGTATTCCATACCCCCATACACCGGTATTAGTTGCACGTAAACCACCCTCCCCCCCCCCCCCAGCCTTAATTCCTAGCTGCGCCCCTGCTATTAACAATCCTTAGTTTGGTTAGACACAGCTCTTCCATCTGCTATGCTTTTGATAGCAATGTATTTCTTCTCTTACAAAGTCTTAATAGCCTGCTCTATATAACAAATTGGAGGTCATCCCTCGCCCTTCTGCACTTCCATCTATCCTTCCACGATTGTTTTCACCAGGTCCAGTGGCGTAGCCAAGAATTTTTTGGGGATGGGTCCAAAACCAGGGGGGGAAATTTTTTGAAAAATAGAGTACTAAGTAATGGGTTTTAAACTAATTTTAACTCTTTTCATAATCGAAAAAACTTCATCTGATAAAAGTAACAGAAGCATTATTAAAAAAAATTTAAAAAATTCATCTGATAAAGAAAAATTTTTAAAATTCATGATACTTCAACATTTTGTTTTATTTTATTAAAGAAAATGATTGTTTTTTGTTTATATTTCGGGGGGGGGGGGGGGTCCTGACCCCTCGCACCCCCCATCTAGCTACGCCACTGACCAGGCCATCATGCCTCATAATGTAGCCAACAAAGCTGTCCCGTCTTCTTTTTAAGGTTTTCAGAAGACTTCTATTTTCTGTCACTCCTCTTATATGTTACTTAATATTACTTCATATTCTGATGAAACTGAAAATGGTAGGTGAATTAAAATGCCTTAAAAATAACTTATATCAAAATCCTGATAGATACCTATCCTTAATCGCAAGAGTTATATTTCATCGAGTAAAACTTTTCAAGCCTATATTAACTGAAAGAATACTTTAACAATTATTGTATTTTGGTCACAAGATCTCTGGAGTAGCCAGGGTATGGAATTTACATAAATTAATTTAGTTGAAAACGTTAATCCTACAATATCACACCGGGTTTGAAAGAGAATAATAATAATAATGTCTTTACTCCTACGTTTTGGCTTAACTATTGAATACAAGATAACAAAGAGAAAGAGTTTTAGGTGGTCTCCACAGTCATTCGACCAGAATTGAGCCACCGTCAAATAAAAAAAATGTATGCCAATAAAAGGAAATAATAATGCAGTAAATAATACATGAGTGTTTTAAAGATAAAACATCAAAGTAAATGTTCAATTATTTCTTGTGAGAAAAGCCAGTCTTTGGCAAGTCTTAACATTTTATTTGGTGATTTAATTTTTTTAATTTTAGCGGGCAGTAAATGAAATAAGTTCGGCCCCATGTAAAGAAAACAAGGTTTATATAATGTTATCCTTGGCCTGCATGTTACTACACACGACTCACTCCTTCACAAGAAGTGCAACTTTGAAGGGAAGACAGGCAGGGTTGAATCACAAAACGCTCTATGGAAACTCATCTTAAACGGGGGTATAGTTTCGCAATAAGTATTTATAAAATTGCCAATGGAAATAAACAACGCACCGGTGGCGTAGCTAGGGGGGAGGTCCGGACCCCTCCTCCACCCCCTCTAACCCCCCCACCCCCACCCGAAACATAAAAATTCAATTACTTTGGTTCATAAAAGAAAACAAATTAACAAAAAATCATGAATTTACAAATGATTTCTTTGAGAAATGGTTTTTTCGATTATGAAACGTATTATAATTAGTTTAAAACCCTCTAATAAGTTCCCTGTTTTTTTTTAAGTTCCCCCTGGTTTTGGACCCCCTCTTCCCCGAACAAAATTCCTGGATACGCCACTGCAACGCACAAATCAACGAGCCGCAATGATTTAAACTGTTCTATCATCGGAATTAGACAATTAGTGATGGTCTCGACAAAGAAAGGGAGAAGGGACATGGTCACCGCGTGGCATGGGATTTTTTGAAATTTCAATTTCGGTCGAATGAGCAGAAGCCAAAAATCATTTCTGTCGCTTCTTATCCCGTAGGGCATAGAATTTTTTCTTGTTCTCAAGACTGAATCACACGATCACTGTTTTTCGTCCCTTTTGGTGCGATAGCTCCAGCAATCACTACAATGATGGAGGAAAAATTACCCTTTCACGCTATCATTTTCCGCGATATCTCCAGGGATGGAAACGCCTTCCTTTTTCCATCACTCACCACTTCCCTTTTTCCATATCATCTCCAGTTACTCCACCAGGCCACATAAACCAAAAATTTGCATCATAAAGGCAGCGGCAGTGAAATGAGTATATGAGAAAATGAATCACTATTAATATCACCAGACGTTGCGGAGAAAATTCGAGGCGAAACAGTCAAGTATCCGGGGGTTGTGAATGAAACGCAATAAAGTGGCAGGATGCCCTAATAGTATCGAGGTTCAGTGACCAGATGGAAAGAAAAGCAGTTGGACAAAAGACAGTTGCGTGAAAAAAATAGGTGAATTCTCCCCCTCGTCCATGGGACGCTGAAGCAGTAAACAATGGATAAAAAAACAGATATTTATCTTTCGCGGAAGTACCTACTCGGAGTATCCGCAGTGAAGTTCAAGGTTTTTATGGGACCATATCCTAAAACTGCCTCCTCTCAACAATACCAATCCAATCACTTTAACCTGAGATATCCTCCCTCGCGCGCAATCGCGGCCAACGCCCTGTCCACCATTCAACTTGAACCTCTGAGACGGTCGGAAGGAGCACAACACTTTATCTCATAGTCCATAACGTTCACCAGTTTTTTTTTCTTATTTTACGATGGCATCCGCAGAAACTTACCTAACTGTAAACATGGCCCGCGAAAAAAGTTTATTGTCTCTCTTTGAGGACACATAGTATTTCTTTTGGACAGGTCTTTCTATCTCCAGACCAAGAGGTAGAGGGAAGAATATTGGGTAGTTAGTGGAGAAAGAGAACAGGCAAGGGAACTGCAAGGTTTACGAGGTATTTTCAGAAAATAACGGGAATTTTAGTCTTTGAAAAAATATTTACTATTTAAGTTTCCATTAATGCCCCATTAAATAGTGCCCAATAGATATAATACACTTCCAGCGCTTCTTCCAATCATCGAAACACTTCTCAAACTCGTTCTTTAGAATAGCCTTCAGCTCTGGTAGCACCTTCTTATAAATTTTCTAAATAGTAAAAAGTCATACGGACACATGATTGGTGAATATGGAGGCTGGGTCATCGATACAGCAATGTTTTTGGCCAACAATTCACGAACGAGCGATGAAGTGAGCGTCGGAAATCGCTAAGCTCATGAAAACATGTCTAGCATGAGCGGCAGCCAGAGAAAAACAATAAATACGGCTGAAAATTCTATCGTAATTCTATCATATCTATTCTATCATACTTCAGGGGCATGTTTACCAACATGATAAAAAAAATTACTATTTGACTCCCAAAACTCGCGAGGAATTAAAAAAAAATAGTTGGTTTAAAAAAGTTATTTTGAACACACCTCGTATATCCTATTTTATATTGTAGAAAGACGATTTAAATTCCCACTAAAGGAGAATTTTAATCGGTTATCAAAAATGTCTGCAGCGCGCGGGAGAGCGTTCGCAGATCCAGTTATTTTCAATATTTGCAGCGTAGTACTTGCGCACGCGAGTAATAGGTTTGAAAATATCTATGGCATTTTTATACGAGAGTCGGTCAATGAGTCTTTAGACTTTCCGAGAGTGTTCACTCTTAATATCAAAAATGAATATTACCATGAAAGCAATACTCCTGACTACTCAGAGTTTTAGCTGTATCCATGCCATAGTTTCATTGTTGTTGCCGATTGTAGAGAGCAACTTTCATTTGTTTTTACAAATTGATAAAAGTGAGTTTCGAGCGGTGATCACATACTTGTTTTTAAAAGCGTTAACGCCGAAATAAATCAAGGCTGAGCTGTATGAAGTTCATGTCATATTTGCTCATGTGTTTACAACTATTTACAATTGGGTAAGTGAATTAAAACGTGGCCGTACATCCAAAAAAATGAACGTGGTTCCGGACGACCTGTGAAATTGTCTACCCCCGAAATGGTTGACAAAATCCACGGTATGGTTTATTATAGACAAATCACAGTGCGAAATATAGTTGAGGCCACAGACATATCTAAATGCACAATCGCTATAAGTTTACTCTAAAAATTGGGTGTGAAAGAAAAACTTGTCAATATGGCTGCCGCGTTTGCTTGCCGTGTAGAATAAAAGAAATCGTGCGGTCAACTCCGAGGCTGTTTTGGCGATTTCCCCGCAATCCTGAAGATTTCCCACGTCAATACATAACTTTTTATGAGGTATGGATTCATAAAGAGACAAAAACAGTCGAAACAATGGAATTGTGAAGGTGAACAGACTCCAAAGCAGGCGAAGATAGTGGAATGGGCCGGTCAGGTCATGGCAACGACATTTTGGCATGCGTGCGGAATAATCTACATCAATTACTTAGAAAAGAGAAAAACAGTAACAAAAGAGTATTGTGCACCGTTATTGGACTGGTTGTTGGTTGAAATCAAGAAAAGCGCCATCATTTGAGAGAGAAACAGTTCCTCCTTCAAAAAGACAATGCACGGTTGCACACCTAGGTACGCAGTATTATTGGTCAAAATTACGAAATTAAAGTTCCAATTGTTACAACATTCACCGTATTCACAAGATTTGCCCAGCGACTTTTACTCGTTTCCCAACACGAATAAATAGCTTTTGCAAAAAAAGTTTTACGTTCAAGTAGTTACGGTCATCGTCCAAAAAATGCCTATTTTGAGGAGATCCCGAAATTCTACTTTTTGGACGGCTTAAAATGCTTAGAAAAATTCTATTAAAAATTTACAGAACCGAAAGACAAAGTTGAAAAATAAAAATAAAATTGACCCAATACAATTTGTTTCTCTGCCTTTTTCTAAAGACTTATTGAACGACCCCCGTATCATTAGCAATACTTGCGGTTAAAGGCCCAAATTATAGCTTTATTCACAGCAAAATTCGGATCGCTCTACCGTCAGCGACGCGAGTGGCGACTTTTGCAAACACATTCAAATTCGAGGACGGAGACAGTGGGCTACATTATAGTACTCTATTGTAACATTCGTGAGAATGGGGTTCATGAATGTGGATAATAGGTCAAATAGATAATTAAAGGAAAAGATTCAATGTGGGGAGGATGACTCCTTAAATTGACCGAGAAACTTAAAACATATCCGTAGGGAAAAGCACAGGCATGCTACGGTTTACCGATAACATGCAGGTCATAGTTGAGACAGAAAATTATTTGAGACAGATTCAAGCTATTCGATGAGAAGGATGAAGGCATAGTGATGGAAAAATCGATTTTGATTAAAATCGCAAAATCGAGTCTTAAATGTCAAAGACCAAGATTGTCAAGGTCTTCGAGTGATGGTTCAAATTCAATTTTTCAACTTCTATCTTGATCATATCGTTTGATCTCAGCAGCGTCACTATTGGCCTATGATAATGTCATCCGTACATAAAATACGAAGGAAGGCTGCGCGGTTCGTCAAAAACTGCTACGGGAGGAGTACAGTCAGCTTTACCCAGAAGTTAAGCGAATTAGGCTGGGAGCGGCTGCAGACTCGGAGGCTGCGCGCTAGGCTTACATTGTTAGATTGCTTGAACAATGGAGAATGGATATCTTTAAGATCGACACAGAGAAAATAATATTAGAGCCCCACTATATTTCCAGGTCCGATAGAAGCGATAAACTAAGAGAGATATTTTGTCGAACGGATGGATATGCGAATTCCTCTTTCCCCCGAATCATAAAGGATTTAAATAAATGCTATTCGTAATTCCCTTAGTGCACTTACTTTTTATTTGTTAACGGCTGGTGTACTAACAACCCCTTCCACACGCCTTTAAGGCGGCTTGCGGGGTATTTAGTAGATGCAGATCCATCCCATGTGAAAGACTTTTCTCTTAGCTGGTAATATTGGAAAGGCATGCCCTCGATCATCAAGAAAGCATCTTCCTCAGTTGACCTTTTTAAAAATTTGGTGAGTGCAAGTATACATTTTTACAATCATGCATTCTGGGCACATTTCTCGGGAATTTTTTCTACTCCTCAAATGTCTAATTTGAGTGTTTGAGAGCTTTTCGTAAACGTAATAAACAATTTTTAAAACAAATTTTATCAAAAAAATAACCATCGATTTATTTTCGATTAAACGATATTGTGGTTGGTATATTGGTTAAAAAGTCGAGCTTTTCATTTCGATTAAAATCGATTTCACCAACATTTTTCCATCACTACAAAATGTAAATGGGCACATATCAGCTGAAAGGAGAGCGTGATAGCCTAGTGGGTAGACTACCTGGCGTCCTTATCGAGGGGCCTCGGGTTCTAATCCCGGCTGAAGCCACCGGACGCCCCAAACGAAAATTCATGAAGAGCGAGGTGGATTAGGGAACTAGGAACTGGCTTCCCTCCCCTGAATTTGAGAAATTCACACGTCTTTGGTCTAGTCCAGGGTGAGCTTCACCCTTGCCTTAATAAAACAACCTTCGGGTTAAATAACTGAGAGTAAAATCAGTACGATAATCCAGTACATGAATTAGTACCTGTAGCTGAAAACCAGTGCGATGATCCAGTACAGCTGGAAACACGATGGAAAAGAAGATAATAGCGTGCAAGAGATGAGAAGTCAAAACCTGCACTAAACTAGGAAACAAAACAAAAAGAGGCGAATTTCATCCGGAATTCGGGAAATCAGCTGAAAATCAGTACGATGGAAAAGAATATAATAGCATGCAGCAGATGAGAAGTCAAAATCTACCGGAACAGGGAGAAACAAAACAAGAAGAGGCAAATACAATCTCGAATTTGGGAAAAGATTAACTAGCGATGGAAGAAGCTAGAAAGAAATAATCCGTAGAATGGCTCAGTCGAAGAAAGCATTCGTCAAAAATTAGTCTTCCATTACAGCAAAAACTCAAGCTTATACGCAAAGAAACAATTCATCGGCATTTACGTATTACGAGCGTGTTGCGCCCGCTCCTAGCGGGCTTCCCCCGCTCTTTTCAATGCAGGTCCACAGAGGGATAGGCGCGTTTCTAATTTTAAAATGTAGAAAAAAAGGCAGGGTCTTATGTACAAATTTAATTGGAATATTCATATACAAATTGAGGTCAGAGGACCTATTTAAACACAACATTGGAAGTAATTACACTATCCTCTGTTAAACGCACATGATGACTCATACCTACGTATCAACAGGAGACTTGAATGTGGAATCAGCCGCATTTTGATAAAAGTTATTTAAAGAATGCGAGATATTGTTGCAAATGAACAAATGTATCAGTTTGTGCGCCGTTAACGTCAGGAATATTTACAGGTTTTTGTTTTTTTGTTTTTTTTTTTTTTTTTTAATTATTTATAAACCAATTTTAGGAAACAATCGCAATATTTAGGAAGTAAGATATGCCGTAGCATGTTCTCTGATAAATTCTGTGCATTTTGGTACCTCATGTGTAGAATTTGGTTGCGTATAAGTTGAGAAAAAGGTATCTATACAGTAGAAATAATATAGAGGATGGAGTTTGCTTCTCTTTGGAAGTGAGGCATGGACGATGAGATCAGCATAGAAAGCAATGTTTTCAGTCCTTTGAAATGTGGTTGACAGAAGAATTGAGTCTAGAGCAGAGTCAGACCAAATGGGATTGTTAACCAATGATGATGATGACTATTGAAACTAACTTCAACCGGTAAAAACAAAAGCTCACCGCTCAGACGTTAAATCACAAAAGGGATTTGGCACTGGCCCTATATTAATTCATTGGAAAAGGGAAAATAAGGGTCAATAATGTAATAAAGGCTTCTATGACCATAAAAAACCAACAGAGTTATCAGCATTGAAGACATGGAACTCGAACAAGGTCGAAAGATATACATAAATGCTAACACCCAGCCATGGAGTGTTCCCAATAGGAATGTTTTAATAACCTGTTTCACCTCAGACAAGACGAAGGAACGGTAAAATTACAATTACAATGAAACATCCTTCTAATAACCCAGCATAAGTACTAAAAAGTCGATTCGATTCTTAATTTTCCTCTTTTCATTCCATGTATTAAACCTTCTCACTGTCGCGAAAGGAAACGACATGTCGTTTCCTTTCATCGAAAATCTTCTCTCCTAGCCATTGATGATATCCTGAGGCATTCAACGCAACCCTCCGGTAGTTACTGTACCTCTCTAAGCTACACACGATACAATATATTTTCCTGTCTTCTGAAACCATTTACAGCACTTTCTTGAGCGAATCCCTTTAAGTAAAACGCAATTTCTATTCCATCTCCATAAAATGTAATGTAAAGTTTATCTCTGTATCCAAAATGTCCTGCGAAACAAAAAACCTTTTCATAATTACAAACTTTTTCACGGAACTAGCAAACCATCAGAGATAAATTAGTCTAAATTCGTTAATTTCGCTCGAAATTAACTAAATGAGGCGCACGAGCTAGCAGGAAAAGGAACACGATAGACTATCAGAGGTTCCACTGAAGGGGGATAATTGTGCGTATGGCGCAATTGGAATTTTTAGGGGGTTCCTCAAACATAATTTGGGACAACTTTGTCTGTTCCACACACGTTTATTTGGTACCCCCTGTCACCATCCAGAGGAAATGCAGTGAGGGAGTGTTGAAACCGGTCGAGTATGCACCGAATAAAGCTGTGTGAAATAGAAAAAGTTATCATTATATTTATTCGACCATGAGTAATTTCCTCAATTTTAGTTTACTCTGTGGAAATTGATACAAATGATGCACATAAAACAGGAATATACGAAATAATATTACTGATTTATACCAAAATTCCTGTCATGCGATCGCCTCTTGTCACCGAGGTTATGCTCTGAATTGGGATTAAATCGAAGTTCGTAGTTGCTGATAAAATGCAAAATTGAATACTCCCAAATGGATTTTAAAAATTTAATGGTGGTCCCCTGATAGGCTTAATTCAAAGGAGGTGGCCAAGAAGGTTTGGGCCCCTTAAATAAGGAACTATATACGCCATCTGTGCTTGCAGATCACTCCGTTAAGGAAAGCCGAGTTCGTGGCTATTTTCTTAAATAATACTCAAATTATCCCGCAGTGGAAGAACTACCATGTCGTACCTTATTCACTCCTCTCCTTCGAGAATCAACGTACATAACAGCTAGTACCTTCTAAATTTGGCAACTAATCTTGGAAAATTCTTGCATGATCCGCCTTCATTTACTTTCTAGGTTTCAGCGTAAGGAAAAATTATTATTATTAAAGCATTCTACCCATTTACGAAGGTTTGCATAGAGTATTTGGGAATAATACTGGCAGACTCCTTTCCCTTCAAGGACCTCCATTCTAAATTCATAATAAGGCGTAATCCTTTTCATTCCATCTAAAAAGCCTATTCTTTTCCTTCTTCTCCCTCGTTTATCCAATTTTCTACTCTCCAATACTGTTTTCAGTATTCCCTCCCCAATCAGCACTCGCTCCATGCATACATTCTGGATCCTTCGAATCGCATGTAAACGCTGTTTCTCCTCACCCACCATGTCTGACACCTCGTCGTTCCTCCTCCTCTCCGCCCATTTCACGTTCTCCATTCTTATCCAAACCAGGGATAGCAATAGAAACTAAACGAAATTAAAAACCAGTAAAATTTCAATAGTTTCGTTCACGGGAGCGAAATGTAGAACCGAAACTATATGAATTTAATTTAATGAAAATAAAAACTATAAAAATTTAAAGGGAGCTAAATTCTGGGACGAAGCGAAACGCAGATAATGTTTCCCATCGCGGGGGGGGGGGGGGCGGGGGGGGCACGTGCTTCACCTTCGAACGGTTTAGTTTCGACACACACACCGAGTACGAAGAATGGTTGAATGAAGTAGAGATTTAGCCTACCGCCATTATATGCATGGGGCACTCATATTTTTACCACTAACAAGAGAACGGTGAACACAAACTGCCATTTGATTTTTAAGTTCAATGTTTTAACCTCTCTACACGCATGTCAAACGTAATGTGTCGAAACTATTCCCTCTCATCCCCCTCCACTCAACTTCTGAGATCGAAACTAACTATGAGCAGCGGAGTTTCCATTAATTTAGTTTCGTTCCTGGGAGTAAAGTTTCGTACCAGGGTCGAAACTAAACTCCTCAGTGATTTTAATTTCTGCGGGAACGAAACTAAACCTATGCCTCGTATTTTCGTTTCCCTCGGGGTCAAAACGAAACATTTTCGTTTCGTTACACTTGCAATCCCTGATCCCATATCTCGAATACCTCAAGCCTATCCTGGTCCTCCTCTCATAATGTCCATGTTTCCACATCGTAAAGCGCTGCACTCCGATCAGACTCTTCTCCAGTCTCTCCTTCATAATCTTACAAAACGATCCTCTCATAAAGTGTCCCTCTTCATGAACGCCTCCTTTGCTAATACAATTCTCTTCTTGATGTTCTAACTCCTGTATCCTATTTCCTCTTATTTCTACCGAAATAGTTCAATTGTTATACTTACTCACAGTGGCGGAGCGAGGGGGGGGGGGGGTGTTTGGGGAATAGCCCCACCCCCTCCAGAGCTCAGAGAAAATTTTAAGTTTAATTTAGATTAAGTATATACTTGCTCTATGGTTTAATCCATTCCATTTTGCTTAGTTGGATTAATATTACTTATAGAATAGTGTAAGGATTAATAAATCATCCCTCAGAAAGCTGTAAAACTCACCATTTGAACCATTTATCTTAACATTTTCATGGGGAGGTCCCCCCGCACCTCCCGCTTACCCTGGCGGGTAATACATGCCCCCCCCCCCCCCCGTATTAGTTGCGCCTAAAACCCCGCATAGCCTGAATTCCTAAATGCGCCCCTTCTTATTGTTAGTAAGAAGTAGTTACTTCTTACTAAGTAAGTCAGAAATAAGCCTTCTTAGTAAGTAAGAAGTTCTTCCTCAAGTTTTTGCCCACCTACTTTTGTCTTGAGTTACGCATACCTAGCTTGCGATGCTACTGACTTATGCTAACGGTTAAAAACCGCACGGAGGAAGAGGGGGAAAGGCAGTTCGGACAAGGGGTGTTAACGGTTGATTCAACAGCAGCCCATCAAACCGCAGTCGAGTAGTATCAATTCCTGGGCGGGAATACGCGCCCCTCGTAATCGACTGTTTTATTTTCAGGGACACGTGGGATAAGGCCCTCGGCGATTTCGGAATACCCCTTTTTCCCAGCGATGGTAGATCCATATTTTTTCATTGACCTCACCTCGTGTAGAAATTTTCTCAGAAGGTCGTCCGCGTACCATTCCCCGTGATCAAGAAGAACGATTTACACACCTAATTTCTCTTTTAACGGTTTTTACAGCTTCTAGTATGAAATTACCTCTTAAGGCCTGGTTACACAACACATTAACAGGTACAAGTTAATGTAAAATTGTATGAAAGCGTGAATGGTCACGAATATGCACCATGTTACCATCCAACTCCTGTCAACGCATGAACGGAAAATATATCCTGTTCTAATTTGGTTCATGCATTTTTAGATGTTCCGTTCCAGTTTACAAAAATCATTCATGAATCCACATATTAACTTGTAAGTGTTATGCACCGTGTAGCCATGCATTTATAGGTAAGGGAATACATTCGACATTTAAATGTTTAACGGCGTTTTTATTTAGACTGTTGGTTACATAACCGCATACGTGAGGTTATTCGAGGACAGCTCTCGAAGGACTATAACACTAAAAAATTTGATTGAATTCTGAGACCCGCTTTTCGGACACTCCCCTTCTAAGACGAATACGTCCGCCCATTGTTTTGTGGTGCGCAAAGTTTTCCATGCCATCTTCCAACTGAAATAGGCGCTAGCACAAAATATTAATGCACAATTATATAAATTGGTTGGATTAAAGTATTCCAATTAAACAGCTTTGCTGTAATCATCTACCAATCCCCAAGTCAGAGTAACGATTCATTGCTACAAGCCCTATAGTTACTTGATCTGCATTTTATACTCATTCATTTAACAATTCTAGGAGTTGCATTCTTAATTTTCGGACCCGTTCGAATTCTTCTACTATTTTTAATTATTTTTTGCCAAAATTACTGTTCAATTTGCGAAAGTAACTATATACCACGTATATATTGACGGAAAGAATTATTCAGTGCACTTTCAGGAAATAGGTTCAGAAGCCCATTGTGGATTAGTGCCATTACATTCTATTTTACTTTGTCTAACATACACTTCATCACGCCTGAATTGGTTGAATTTTTAATGATATAAACCTAGTGATTTGGAAAAGTGGCCACAATAGTTGAAGTAACCTTGGGCCTGGATACACTAACTCTAAAATGTTGTCTCCTATAATTCGTTTTCTGGTTACTTTCTTCATTATGGATATTCAGGTCCACTAACAAAAATAATAATCCTATTTATAGCTGCTTCATAAAAAAACAGAGCGGTATAAACTATTACATTGAATAGTAAGCTTCTGCGAAAGAACCGAAATGTCAATGTGCCAATCGATGAAGCTAGAATTGAAATTGCGATATATTCTATTTGGTACAATTATTAAAAGCGTATAGCCTTCAAAGGAAAGTGATTACTTATGTATGGCGACATGTAGATGGAAAATTAACAAATGAGCTCTGCTCCATGGAATCAATTTAGATGTGCTGCCCGGTTTAATTAAGTCTATTGAATAGCCCAAAACAGATATCACTCGAAAAAGGTATTCGTAAAATTACAGGCCAAGCCTTTCACAAATGCGGTTTAATGGAGAGATATAATGACCTTATGGTCGAGCAAAGAAAATATCCGTCACTCTCTCATTATACCTCATACTAACTATGCTGGCAATGGCTATGGTCCTTGCGGAGCGGGCGACATCTGAATGGAATATTTAATATGTAATCCCATTCCACAGCAACATCACAGATGTGAATCTAGGTCAAATGGTCGTTTAAAATGTATATTTTTCTTATTTTAACAGAATTAGATGTCTATCGTCTATTTAATAGCGTCATATTCATTTTAAGAAACCCGACATGGTTCATAATACCGGACAATGAGGACGCCACAAGATAAGTAGATTATTAAAAGGTATAGTTTTATTCATTAAAAAATTAAATGGAACTTTTCGTCAGTCAGAATTTTTATTAGTACGGAAAATCACCTCGAATTTTGTATTTAACCGATCTGTGAAGTAATTATCAGAGCAAGTAGCTAAATATCAGCATTACTATCTTCGAGATACATATTTAATCTTTCTAACTTGGCATAAATGAGTACTTCATTGATACTGCTCTTTCCTAACAATAAATCCGGAGGTAGCCGATCAGTGAAGTAATCATCAGAGCAAGTAGCTAAATATCAGAATTTGCTATCTTGGAGATAATTACATATTTAATCGTTCTAAGCTGGTATAAAGAGGTATACCTTTGATAATGCTCTTTCCTAAGAATACAACCGGAGGTAATGTCAGGAAATTAAATGTAATTAGCTCACTCATGCATGCAAAATACAGGTATTTATATTTTAAGTTTGTTCCACATTAGCTCACTGGTTAGTGCATGCTAAGTAAGAGTTTACCCCATTGCTATGTGTTTCATTTTTATAATCAGTATTCCGTTGTGACAAAAATTATCTCAATTTCTACCAAAAACACGCAGAAAAATTTAATATCATTATCTTTTAAGGCGAGTTTCGGAAATATCTTATGACGCAATCACGTAGACGACAGGCATGGAAATTAACATTATCCTAGTTGTTATTTATTCTACCCGAGGATAATTATCTTTACAGAGACAAAAGTTTTTCAACTCTACATTTATTTATATTCATATCGCCGAAAACAGCACAATATTGGCCTTTACATCGGTGTTTTGTGACAAACAAATAATAAATCACCCAGAAACATCCATGTCCGAGGCTTTTACATCGGCAGCCAAGCTCTCAGCTCGCCACGCTACCATGTTCCTTTCCCCAAAAATGGTGAGCGTGGTTATTCATTGCGGACAGAGGCAGTCTATCCAGACGGCCGCGGCCTTTGGTATAGAATGAAACAGTTCAAAAAATTGGCGAGAAGAGGTACGGTTTTTTAAAGGAAAGCGCCAAAGAAATTGAAATTTCCGTAAGAAACGCATCAGCTTACTAAGTTTATGAACCCATAGGGATAAAATAACAATATCGTATTAAAAAATATTATTATGTTATCGTATTATAGTAGCCGTAAGCATGGGTGGTGAGTCGGTACCCGAAACGTCGGCGCTCTTAAATAGTCTTACCCGCGCGGTATCCCGAGAAGAGTTTTCACATGTTGTTCGCCGGGAAAGAGTAAAATCATACATAATATCGTATTAATTTATTTCACTCATTTACATAATTCTCACTCACGCAATTCTTTTCCCCATATCCTTTACGCTGTGTCCGTTTTCCTATGTAATGCAGCCCAAATAGGAGAATACCTCAAATAAAAAGGTTGCTTAATGCGAGGGTGGCGGGGTAAGACATTTTGCTTCGGAGAGTGTTGCACCATTACAGTGTGGGGGATAGTCACCCCTGATGAGGTCTGCTTAATTGATTGATCATGATGATTGCATTTCGTTCAATCTCAATGGAGACCTTTAAATCATTTCCCGAAACCCCTCCTACCTGTCCGCACCCATTCTTCTTCGAGAGTGTTTGTAAACACGAGGGCGTTCCGATGGGCGAGTGAACATGTGCCGCCCACTGGCCATCACACTTAACGAATCGCCTGGGCGGACACATTGGGCCGTCTTGTGTTTCGCCCGCCCTGAATCACTCCAGACGTCATGACGACGGGAAAAATAGATCGGAAGCCAAGGGAGTACCCAGGATCATAATTGGGGGGGGGGGGTAAGCTATGGTCTAGGGGGGAGCAAGCCATGGTTTGGGGGGGCAAGCCAAATTGCGACATTTTACCATGGAAAAGGTGAATGAAACCAACATTTTAAGAAAACAGCACTTTATTAGTTTATAAGATTATTTCCTTGAAAAAATAGTTTTATTTTAGTTGCTTATCTTATACTAATACAAATCATTTTTCGTGGGCTTAAAGAAAATTTGCTGAATACTTTCGTTTCATTTCAGTACTGATTGTTCTTCTGCCCCTCGCTGGGTACGCCCATGTCGGAAGCTTTTAGAGCCCTACGAAGAGTTATGACCTTGAATCCTCCGAAGCTTTCTTCGGGCACCATGAACACGCATACTAGAACAAAACGATGCATTAATGTCACGGGCAACATGTACATAAATTATTTATTACTACTCGGTCATTCACCCCACTGATGGCTTTTACCTCTGTGGAAAATAAGTAAAACTAACAATGATATCGGCTGATTTCGTTATTAATAGGTGGAACGAAGTAATATTCATTGTCGAAAAAAAACGAAAATAAAGTACTTTTCTACAAATAATAATTAAACGCAGTCTACTAGTTTCAACGGCTTAGCGTCATTATCAACGGTGTTTGTCTTGATATTGACGCTAAGTTGTTTAAACTAGTCGACAACATTAAATTATTCGTGGAACAGTAATTTGTTTTTGCTTTGTTCTACCAAGAACGAGTATAATATGTAGTTGAATGGGAACATGCAGTTACTACTTGGCGCAGTGGCTCGAAGGATACAATGAAGAAGAACATAGTGACAATTACCGTTTATCATGGCTACAAGAGGTAATCGGGTTGGTGTGGTGGCTACTCTATTGGTTTAATTTCCCATCGGTACGAGTTCCGATTCTGATGTTGATCAGAGAGAGCCATCGAACTCGCACCCCATTGACATCAGCATCACACTCCGACACATCCAAAACCAACTATTTTGAGAGCCTTTAAGACCGTTTTACACAGGGCACGTCATTGCGCAATATGACGTATGCACGAAGGCGTATGCACATTGAAATTGAGTCGCGTAATGCGATGAACACATGCGAGACTGCGTGGATGCGAGACGGCGAAATAGCCCCTGCTGTAATTCCAAGCTCACATTCTCGCAATATCTACAAATGTCTTCAGTGCTAACCTACGCAATGACGTGACCCGTGTAAAACGGCCTTTAAAAACAGTGGCGGTCAGAAATAATATCTTCATAAAAATAATAAATAATATTTGCAATAATGATTTTTATAATAGTAACACGGATTATGAGTTTCAAGTAATTTTCAGTTAAAATGTAGGTTTTTTGTCACTAAGTTCTAACATCAGTTTCATCTTTTACCATCCATGTGGGTCAAGTTGGATGATTAAAGATGAAAAATTAGGGACAGTGAGGGAAAAGATCATTGGGAGTGAGAAATTCCGGACGAGAAATAATAATTTTTCCAACAAAACCTCTATTATTATTACAGGGTTAACTATACTTTCGATCAAGAAAGTGTTATGACACCGGCATTGATTATCAGAGATTTTAAACTTTAAATCACCTCTTTATTTCAGGTTTTCTACTATTTCGGCAGCACACCATAGAAAACGGATCCAGCAGTGATGACAATTGCATAAGCAAAGGATGCATTCAGGAATTGGAGATGGACAGGGGTGGATCCAGGATTTTTTTCTGGGGGGTTCACTCCTCATTAGGTCTGCTTAATTGATGATTGCACTTCGTTAAATATCAATGGAAACCTTTAAATCATTTCCCGAAACCCAACCCAAATCTGCGGGGCACAAGGGT
Source organism: Ischnura elegans (assembly GCF_921293095.1). Classification (NCBI taxonomy): domain Eukaryota; kingdom Metazoa; phylum Arthropoda; class Insecta; order Odonata; family Coenagrionidae; genus Ischnura; species Ischnura elegans. Next base: position 28,093,330 of record NC_060251.1, on the reverse strand, counting down.
CTTACATGTCATCTCATATTTGAGATCAAAAACAAAATACAAAAATTACTGTAAAATGTATTCTCTTTATTTTGATTTGAAAGTAATTAATATGAAATTAAAATATTGAGGCTCCGTAATACACGAAATAAAGCGAACGCATTAAAAATAAATTAAATAACCGCATTAAAAATCTTGTCCATTTTTTAAGTGTCTGGGTTGATGTGACACCAGCATCTTAGGGCTATTTTGGAAAGAAAATAAATCTCTTTGCAGCAATATGGTCAAAGTTTTTTTAATCGAAAAGTGATGCCTTATTACAATATTTGAGGAACGCATTGCGGTGAGAGCAATCGTGAGAGCAACGGCTCGATCCATTTTCTCTGGTGTGGTGCCGAAATAGTAGAAAACCTGAAATAAAAAGGTGATTTAAAATTAAAATCTCTGATAACACAGGCCAACAAAAAAATTGTTTGAAAACTTTTTTTTATTTTAATAGCTGATCTTAATAGATTTTTATGTGCCGAATCCAAACCTGGCCTTCGTTGTTTTGTATCACCCATAGTTTCCAAGCAATATGTATTTAATATTTAGTCTAATACCCCTATACGGTATACAGGGAAACCAATGAAACACTATGTCACATCATAAAATTGTTTGTATTTACTGTTCACTACATCGTGATAAAATTGTTTGTATTTACTACAGCGTGATAATACAGGGTTCACTTGTCAACTGGAATTGGTCTACATTTTCTTTCCCTTTTTTCCTTGAAGCTTCTTGTGTAGCTTTTTCTGCGATGAATCGCTTGCTGAACTTCTCGGTGAAGTACCAACAGTAATCACCCCTTAGCTTCGTTCATTAGACCTACTTTTTCAATTGTATTAAACTATAAAAAAGCTGTTAAATTCTAAAAATATTGCTTGATTTCATAAATTTAACTGCAAAATGTGAATAAATGGTGGGTGATACAACTTTAAAACATTCATATTAGGATTCAGCAACTTTAAAAACATAAGAATAAGGTATTTTCAGTAAAAAAGTTTTTTCATTGTTGGCCTGTGTAATCAATTCCGGTGTCATACCAACCCAGATGTGTTCCCGTGCCCTCCCCCTAAATCCGCCTATGGAGAGGGATATTGTGAGTATCGTTATTAAATAGTAGTGAAGAAAGGCTAATAAATGAAAACATTGCTCGGAGGCCCTTCCCAGAGTGGCTGGATTCGCAATTCCTCGGATTCACTCGGGGGCTAGGTATCGTCATCCCCCCGTAAAGAGTTCAGTGCACAGATCGGACGCGTGATTAGCAAAGAGAGGAAGAAGAGATTTAGCGTGCCAGATGACGATATGCACGGGTAACGCGGGGCAAAGTGAGCCGGCATTCCTTCTCACACGGTCACGGATGGCCACCGACTAACTTTTTCCACGGAAAAATACCACAATTATTCCCGCATTTTTAAGAGTAATAATAGAGTAGCGAAAACCAATTACTCAAGTGTAATCGCGTGAAAAAATCTAATTTGTGAGAAAAACTGGATAAAGTTATGCGCCAAAGGTTTACTGCGAAATTATTATTTACGTGTTTCCGCTGATTATAATGGGCTCCTAAAATTTTGTATCTGAGTAGAAAATATACATCATGTCCATCCGTTTTCTTCTATAGGAAATTTGATTTTCATTCATATGTAATAAAAGTTAGATTCACCATCGCAGAAACCTATTTTAGAATGAAAATTAATCTCTTTCCAGCAATATCGTCAAAGTTTTTTAATCGAAGAGTGATGCCTTATTACAACATTTGAGGAACGCATTTGTTTAATACTGATCGAAACGGACAAAATAAAGTGAACATGAGAGTAGTTTTCAAGTGAATACCTAATTTTATGCAGGGATATTTATGACTAACAACCAATACTTTATAAAGAATCAATACTTGATTCACTTTAGGGAGACATATTTAAACGTAGTTGTGATATAACATTGAATATGGGGTAGATTAACTGAACCACGGCAAGAAAAAATTTTTCGATTACTTCGGTAGTTTTTTTGACCACACCAAATAGACCTTTAGTAAAAAACCAACACAACTTAAATTGCCCGCGCCGAAAATAGACGAGTAATTGAAGATCGGTTCCAATAATTGAAAAGGGCCAATAAAGAGGCCGTACTGTAACTTAAAATGGGGGTATGAAAATTGTGATGGCTGAATTGAATACAAAACAAAATTATTTATAATTTAATTCCAAAAAATATTGTCGTGCGCCATGAAATTTAATGCCTTGAGAATTTATATTTTGCGAAATAGGACCATTTTCAATTGTAGTGTAGGCCATCAAATTAGCTGACAATCCGATTGTATTAATTAATGGAAAGACAACTCTATTTTCGACTTGAAAGAGTTTCGTTAGATTAGTTATACTGAATTTCTCTATGTATTGGTGATTTCATATTAACTTACGATGTATTTGTTTGCGATACAGTGATTCGCGATGCCATACCGCGGTAATTTACGACTACTGAAGCATGATTGGTGGAAAAAATTCAACGACTTCCCAACATATTTAACGTTCACAGTTCACATCCCGAACAAACATGAATAATAAATGTAGAAACATTAGTCCACATCTGACGCACTAAATTATATTTTTTCGAAAGAGCATCACTTTCACCTTGCTCCACTAGAGAAAGCGTTTTGGCGTTAGAATTTAAAAACAGCGAGCGCCAACCAGTTCTGGCGAACCTATTTAATCTTTCACATCACAGTTGGGAGAGTCGTAAAAAGGGAAACTCGCAACCCATAGTCCTGGAGGTGCTGTTTTTATTACAGGCCCGAGTTTAAAAAAATACTTTCGCACCCAACCCGAAAGGATATCAAGCAGTCTCCATACCTCTTTCTCACTCACACACACAGGGCTAGGGAATTGAATATCTGTTATTATCGGTGAAATCGACGGACTCCTGTGAAACTCATCTCAAGAGCGCTGAAAACCGATCAATCTCTTTCGTGATAGAGGTCGTCTATCACCCAATGGGAAGTGAAAGAGAAAATTTCAAACGGCTGTGGAGCCCTCAAGGAATAGCACGTCAAGATAGCTCTACAAGTGATAATTCTTCGAAACTAGTTGACAGAATGAGTCCGGTTATGAAGCGTTCCTCATGCCGATGAAGTTAAACAAATTTCAACGCCTTATATACCTTAATCATAGGCGGATCTAGGGGGGGCACGGGGGCACGTGCCCCCCCCAGACTCTTAACAAATATGCAAGACTTTTAATACGGTGCCATTATCATTGCGTTTGTTTTGTATTACGAGGTATCCTTGTGCCTCCCCCCCCCCCCCCCCAGAATGAAATCCTGGATCCGCCTCTGACTTTAATTATATTCCTGCAGATTACATTTCTATTTCCTACAAGTTTTGCATTAACGTACCGCTTGCCAACCAAAGAGTTCCACTCTGCAGGGTGGATTTTACACCTTCGTAGCCATGGATGTTCATATACACAGGATGAAATTCACCTTGAATAAATATTTTGTTTACCCCGGCTAAGCCTAATATTTTTTTTAAAGTAACAGAAGAAGGCGAGATATAGTGGAATGATATCCTGTAAGTATTGAAAGAACAGAGAGATGGCACTTTTCCACTGGTTTATTATTGAAAGTACGATGCGTTTCAGGTCAGGTCAGGTCGTCAGGTCATTCTACTTGATAATGACCTGACGGTCGAAACGCTTCGTACTTTCAATAATAAAACTATGGAGAAGTGCCATCTCTCTGTTCTTTCAATACAAATATTTTTTCATGTCGAATTTTATCCTTGGGGCATGTAGCCAATAAGTATTGAAAGACATCCTATAAGTATTGAAAGAACAGAGAGATGGCACTTTTCCACAGGTTTATTATTGAAAGTACGACGCGTTTCAGGTCAGGTCAGGTCGTCAGGTAATTGAACAGTCCAACAAGGAGGCGCCTGGTGCTTGCGAGTCGCTATCACTGACAGCTGATTAGTCCTGCACCCCTCATTACGTCCCCTTCGTAACTATACTAGTTAGAGATGAGGATGGAATAACTCTCGAGCGACAATGACAGAATGTTAATTATTCGCAAAAAAATACATCCTCAACCACCTGCGGATTATGGTAGGTTTCCATTCCAACCCTTTATAACCCAATGTTGCTTCTAAGCAACATCAAAAATGTTTAAACTTTCAGCGCTACTTAGGAAGTATCTAAACTACCCATTATTTGGTCGAGTAAATTTTAATAAGGAAATATTTAGCTGCCGCGATACTTATAATTCAGTGTTAAATTGTCGAGTTTTCAAAATGAAAAATCTTCAAATTTGATTTCTGCCATAATCAGCTCCGGGTTAGACAGGGATAAGAAGTTTACAGTCAGTCTCCGTATCTTTATAGACTTCCCTCTTAAATTCACAATAAGCCCCGTTCATTAAATCTATAAAAAAATATTCTCTTCCTTCCCCTCCCTCGTTTACCCAACATTCTACCCTCTTACACTGTTTTCAACATCCCCTCCCCGCTCAGCACTCCCTCCATCCACACCTTCTGTCTCATCATCATCTCATCTAGATTCGCTTCATGTAGTCATAATGAAAATTTTATTGCAACGATAAACTTTTCAATCTTTCATTGTAGCTTCCTTCCTACAGGACTGTAGTTAATAATTTTTACTTGGAAATTATACTGCTTGAAAACAATAGTTGTTGTTGTATTTGACGTTCTTGAGCGAGCCATAAATTTTTCACAATCAACCCGCTTTTTTAGCATATAGACTCTACTTTCCATAGCACATTTTAAGAGGTTGAAATCAAGAATCCGAGAAAAAAATATAAAATATGCCATTCCCTGATAGCCTTGGCTCGCAGAATGACGTGTAGATGAGTTACTATTAACGGTGTCACAAAATTCTAAAGTCACAGATGAAAGCGATGAAAGTATGACTCGTAATTATGCATGCCCACTTATGTTTTTAGACTCGCTTTCTCCTCTTGTGTGAGACAGCTCGAGAAATATGCATGCGACTTCTTCCACTTGCGCTATTCTGGCATAGATCGTGATATGCAAAGCTCTAAAAAAGTTGTACTGAAAGCGGAACTAAATTCCTTGGAACAGAGAGCAGTAATACTTGTCAAGATATTTTACGATAAAGATAGAAGCATATCTAAATTAAATTCATTGCACAGCATTCACTTTGTTTCCAATTTTTGTTACCAACTTTTTGGAAAGGCAGTCATCCCATTCTTGAATAGATTCGCCATTACCCGTTAGGTGATTCAGTTAATAAGTTTTAAAATACATTAAGAGTGGAACCCATATTTGACCGATCTCGTTCAACGTAAAAGGGATGCCCATTTATTATAGTTTAATTTATTTTACCTGAAAAACAAAAGAAATCAAAATTATTTCTCTGCAGTAGAATTAATAGGGGAAGACCGACGTAGAACTAGAAAACCATTAAATTAAGGTGGTGAAGGAGTTCTGCTACTTTGGTGGCCGAGTGATAAACGATATACGGAGCAGGAAGGAAATAGTAGAATAACCAAAGCGAAGAGGGTGTTCCTAAAAAAAAGGAGTCTTATTAAAGTTGAAATTATGAGCGTTCAAGTCAGGAAGTAATTTATTATGAGTTACCTTTGGTGCATATCTCTTTATGGAAATGAGGCACGGATGATGACAGCCAGGGGCGCAGCTAGGAATTAAGGTAAGGAGGGATTTTAGGCGCAACTAATACCGGGGGGCGTGTATTACCCGCCAGGGTAAGCGGGAGGCGCGGGGGACCTCCCCTGAAAATTGTTAGGATGAATAGTGAGTTTTAACGGCTTTCAGAGGGACATTTAATAAATCCTTACAATATTCTATAAGTAATATTAATGCAATTGAGAAAAATGGATTTAACTTAGAAATTTCCCTGAGCTCCGGGGGGGGGGATTTATCCGTTAAAACCCCCGCTTCGCTGCGCCACTGACGACAGCAATGGGGAAGTCGAGGTTGGAAGTTTCCGAAATATGGTGGTTGCACCTTCGGCTTGGCAACATCAATAAAACGCCGTATTTTTAAAGTGGACTGTATTTAATTTTTTTATATCGTTGTTACAACTGTTGTTGTTGTTTTACCGCTGTTTTGGAATCGTTCGTACATTCGTGGAGTAGGTACCGTACCTTCGCTCTGTTGCGACTGTTGCTTGTGCCTTCGTCCCTTCCAGTCCTTTCACACACCATTGTCTCTTCTCCCTTCCCCTTCCGAGGCACCCTTGACAATACAACCCCCTGCCCGGGCACCTTACGTAAACACGGTCCATCCCCTTCTGGTGTAACACTCAGTCACTCATGTCTCTCCAGGCATCTGTATGCCATCTTTCGCCTCAAAGACCAATTATTTCATTGCCGTAACAATGGTGTTACAGATGAATAACGAAGATCATATGGATATATCATGTGAGCAATGCGGAAGCTCTAATGAGAGTACGAGATAAGTTTTTTTTTAAAGCTAGGACAGAACACGGGACAATTTTACCGGCCACATCACGACACTCGGCGGTCAAATGAAAATTATCTTTGAAGGACAGATGGAGGAATGCAGAGGCAGACCTCGTATTTTATTATAATTCAATTATAATTTATTAAAATATCAGTCACTTTTTTCAGCTTTTCCTTAAATATTTTTACATTACCAGGAGAGGGCTCAAATAACTCTGCAGGCAATCTGTTCCAATCTAAAAATGTTTATTGAGGTAGGAAAATCTTTGATCATTAGTTCTCTGCGCCCGGCATTTAATTTTGAACTGATGATCGTTCCTACCAATGAAATTAGGTGTTCCCTCCTTATTTCTTAGTTCTCTCCATGCTTTATCCCCTTTGTATATTTTATACACACCGCAGAGCCAGTTTCTTTTTCTCCTACTTCCCAAAGATTCCCAACCCAGTATGAGATACTCAGCGCAGGTGATGAAGGGTGGATGTAAAGCAGACGAATTATGTGGGTCAATTAGTTAATAATTCCAAACTCAGTATTTATAAGACCATAACAAGGCCTATCCTTCTTTATGGAGCAGAATCATGGGTTATCGACAAAAGAACGGAAAATAAGTTTATTGTCTTCGAAAATAAAGTGAATGATGAATGTTCTCATCTACCGAAAAAAAATTCAAATTGCGTTTTCTACGTGGTAGAATTACATCAAGAAAACAGGCGTTTTATTGAATTTTTGTGCGCTAATAACTAATTAACAAATGCTTTTCAAATATTTTTTTTCACTTACCGATAACAATAATCTTAGCTTAAACCATATCCAAAACAAGTTCTCTCCAGAGTGTATACTAAGCGAGCAAATGGCGAGCAAACTGAAGTCTGCAGAACCGTTTTTCGCGGAGGTATAGAACACTCTTAAGGAAAATTTTTGGTCCAAAAAGGGAGAACGGAACCTGGAGACTAAAACACAATAGGGAAATCAGGAACCTTTTCAACTCGCCAGACGCAGTAGCCGAAGCCAAGAGCCGCAGATTGCGATGGGCAGGGCACATAATACGAAGAGAGCGAGAGGCCCTAGTAAAACAAGTCTGGGCAGAAAACCCTGATGGGAGACGACCTCCGGGTAGACCGAGAAAAAGATGGGAGGATGAGGTGCTGATTGATATGGGGAGAATGGGAGTCAGCGAGGCGGATGCAGTTAAGTGAGAAAGAGTTGTAGGCAGACTGTTGGCGAGGCTAAATATCATTTGGGGTATAAACGGCCATGGGAGTTAGTGGGTGAAATAGTTAAGCTGCGAATGGGCGCGTCAAACCAATCTTAACCGTTTAAAGTCCAATGTTCCCATTAGGGAACAGATTTCTAAAAATTCATGAAAATCACATTTCGTATTTGTGAACACTTTTATAGCTTTTATTATATAAACAAAGTATGAGAGTGTTTTTTTTACAGTGAATCGCATTACTTTTGTATAAATTGGTCGTAAATTATACATTTTCAAAATTGGTTATTTTCATCGCCTCTATTGTGAGCATGTGGATTATTCGATATTTTTCTCTACTTTCCCTCTCTTGAGTAACAAATGCCCATAATCTAAAAGATCAATATTTATATTACATTGCTAAACTTAATTTATTGGTCAAGTGTATATTTATTTTACAAGTAATAACACAATAGGTTGGTTTCCTATTATTTTTATTGCCTAAATCGAAAGATTATTACTCCTGGAGTACGTATTTCACGCTTTTAGATTTTTAAATGACGATATCTATATTTCGCGATTAAATGAAAAGTGAAAATTTTCAAGCGCGCGAAAACGCGACGCGTAAGTAGGAATGATGGGAAAAAGTCCGTGCGACGCATTTCTGGTTCCCCCTCCCGCCTTGTGAGGTGACCTTGATCGAGGCTATGAGCGCTGATAGGACGCAGGATGCTAGCGGGTAGCTGAGTATCTTGCTGGCTGGTAGCGCTTGGCTTAAAAAAGGTTTATTAATACCTTATCAAACGAAGGAAACTTTCCGACCTAAGCCAGTTTTAATAGGTGATTATTAAGACATGTTTCCCTGAGCTCTGTGCCTCATGCATGCATTGGTAACCTCAGACGATGCATAACTCCTATCCTCTCGTGTAGAAACTAGGTCCCTGTGACGTCACGTGGAGTGGAATCGCATGGGCGCCAATCTGGCCTATTTCAATTGAGGATAAAGTTTGACCCTTGCCATTCGTCAAAACCGGTATTTCAAAAACCAAATAATTTGTGTATTATGAATACACTAATGGTGGGTAACGAGTCGCAACCAATGCCTTTCGTTTTATTTGATGAAGGAAACTACCCTATTTTGTTTCGTGTTACCATTTGAGAACACGCTTGCAAACGTATTTAAAAATTTTTGTCCTGATTTTCTTCCATAATATATCTTGATTAGTTAGGTTAATAGGATAAGCAAAAAATAATAAAAATAATTTGGTAAGTTAGTTTGGTCTTTAAAGGGTTAAGAGTGATGACAGATGATGATGATCTGCCTTCCTCAGTTTATTTGTTCCGCGCAACAATTTCGAGGCTTCCGCGGATCAACCAGTGGTCCGCAGGTCATTGATTATTACCAATCACTAGCGTCTAGCGGAAAAGAAGGCAATGAAAGGGAAGGAATCGATAGAATTTCGGCGAAGCAGAAGGTGTTCCTTGGGTGACGTATGCAAGCGATCTTTCCGGTTCGTAAACACAAGCCTTCCCACGCGCAGACAGGGGACTCGCGACCTTTCTAAGGCCAACACAAGGTCACCCCAAGGGCTGGAGGACCTCCCTAGTACCAGACGCCAACGCACCCGCGCCGATGCCTATCGTTCGCACCCGCCGATCATCGCAGAGTGTGTGCCACGGTATCCTTGGTTCTAATTCAGAGTAAACGCACGAAAGAGCGACCGTCGGCATCGATGATGTTTGAATAATAAGGTAGTTTCCTTCATCAAAGAAAACGAAAGGCACTGATTGCGATTCACTACCCACCATTAGTGTATTCATAATATAAAAATTATTTGGTTTTAGAAATCCCAGGTTAGACGAATGGCAATGGTCAATTTTAACCTCATTTGAAAATGGCCAGATTGGCGCTCATGCGATGCCACTCCACATGACGTCACAGGGACCTAGTTTCTATACGAGTAGATAGGAGTTTTACATCGTCTGAGACTACCAATGCAGGCATGAGGCACAGAGCTCAGGGATACATCTCTTAATAATAACACATTAAAAATACCTAAGTTCGGAAAGTTTTCTTCGTTTGATAGGTTATTAATAATCCTTATTTAAGCCAAGCGCTACCAGCTAGCAGGGTACTCGGCTACCTGCTAGCAGCCTGCATCGCAGCGGTGCACATATCCTCGCCCCTAGGTCACCTCACAAGTCGGCAGGGGGAACCATAACGACGTCACACGGTCTTTTCCCATCATTCCTACTTAGTCGTCGCTTTTTCGCGCGCTTGAAAATTTTCACTTTTCATTTAATCGCGAAAAATAGATATCGTCATTTAAGAATCTAAACGCGTGAAATACGTACTCCAGGAGTAATAATATTTCGATTTAGGCAATAAAAAAATAATAGGAAACCACCCTATTAGCGTTCTAAATAGCGCAACCATAATTAAGGCGATATAAACCGAAGTCATGCAGTCAAATCTGTGTGAGAATCCAGGTTTTTTATTGCGTGAAAATTTTAAAACCTAGAAGTAATGTGTAATTCTTTTTCAGGGCACTCATTAAGATATGATGAATATATTACGAGGGTACATCTTTTCAATCACGAGAATCTAAAAGTTAGTCCATTGAGAGTAGATACCTACCTACGACGTTCACCTTCACACTTTTTACCTTACCTCTCCTCAGATACGGATTTAGAGGTCTCAAAGGGGCCATGACGTGAGGCCCCCCCCCCGTAAATGTTATCGATTTTTTAAATATTTTTATTAGTCCAACATTTATTGTGTCCTTGTAAAGAAGTAAAGGTAGAGTGTATACAAATGCATGGTCCAAATCTGAGATAGGTTTGAGTTGTATTTATCGTAGAGCGTAGCACTCCCAACAAAAGATTTTACACGGAAAAAACGCCCCCCTCTCCCGGGCGGTACTCCATACTCCCCTGACACAGGTCATGACCCCCCCCCCCCGAATTTGATACTGAATCCGCCCCTGCCTCACTTTACCCATCAAGCCTAGCACCTTCTCGTAAGTTCTGTTTTCCGCTCATCTCACAGATCATGGATTTATTAACGAGAAGTAACGTTCACTGCTGCGACCCGAAAAACAAACCCTTTTAATCCCTCAAATGAAAAAGAGTGAAAAATTGATGCGTGTCGCGACGTGTTTCGTGGAAAAAAGAAAATGAAACGTTTTTATCCGTAAAACGACTTCCCATTCGGGGGTGAAAGGCATATTTCGGCCTGGTCATTAGTCATCGCGTCGGATTCAATCGAGCTATATGACGGCCTCTGTCATTTGAAGCTTGGAGACGTAAATTTTTAAACTTTCTTACATATATACCTATATACATTTTCATAAAAATATTGCGTAACCCGACTCAATGGCAAGTGGAAAGTGTCTAAGAATAACAGCATTACACAAAAAAATTGGAGAAAAAAATTATTACACCTGTTCTAAAATGAGTTTATTAACCTAATGTTTTTCTTTTTACCAATGAAAACGTTATTCCTATGCCTTACAGTTCTTAGAAAATTTCTCTTGTTTCATCGTTTCCATCAGACCTGAGCATACTTTGAAGATTCAAATCCTCCTCAAATGTGAAAACTTGCCCTAAGTATTTCTGCAGATGTTAAATTTTACATTTGAGATCCCTAAAAAATTTTGAAAACAGCTCACTCTAAGTTCCCTGAAATTTTCAAGGTGATTGCGTAAGATTTAAACAAGTAATGCCCCGAAAAAAAAAATACAAAATACGATAGGTTAAGTGAGATTGATGCGTCATGTAACAATTCAATGTTTTCTTGGAAAATGGCACGAAAATAGTTGTTTTTTAGAACACATTGGTGGCATGCGATTGCTATTAAAGTGACTGGCTTCGATAATCTTCTCTCTACGTAAGTCTCCATTCTGAGACTACAGTTTTGCTTGCGTTCAAACCAGCCTCTTCAGGTAGATAAAATAAATTTCGACGCGATGAAACCCAGACGCAAAGGGAACATCTATCACTCAACGCCGCTGATTCTAGTGAGTACATTCACGGACGAAATTTACTCGCCAAAACCGACACGTCGGATTGTCGAAGAAAGGAAGGTGATTGAGGCAAGAAGCAGAAATACGCGGGCTAAAAGGGTGCTGTGGCAAACGTTCTCTCATCAAGCTGACAGCGAGCGAAAGACCGCAAGGGACTTCGCTCGGCAGGACGAGGGTTCTACGCAATGGTCACTTCATAGTTCTCCCCAGACAATGAGACAAGAGGTTACAAAGCCAAGGAGGGAGAGAGGGTCATGAAGGAAGTTCACAAAAAAAAGGAGACGGACGAAAGCAAGGCAGCGGAAAAAGAGGGGAAAACCTTTTAAGGGGATGGTATTTTTCGCCGAAATAAAACTCGGAATTTAGTCACGCCGCTGAGCACAGCCGCACATTCACTTACGGTCCGAAGAAAGTACACGAGAAACCCATTTAATTACATCCCCGACTCCATTCTCTTCGAGACAAGTGACGGCGACTCCGCACTACAGTTTATGAGGCTCTTTAAATGAGTTCCCGCTGGAATGTTAGGAATCCTTCCCAATATGCTTCCGCCCTCTTTAGACAATTTCCATGGATATTGATTTCCGCACTTCTCATTAACGGTTCGAAATGCGTCGAAAATTTACGGCTGAGATGGCATTTTAACCCTGGAAATTAAAAAAAGTCTCTAAGAGCCGACCCAATTCACCGAATAAGGAAAACGTTTTCTATTCGTTGAGAAATAATCAGCACTGTCACTTGCGTAACATTAATACCTATTTTCTGCATCAATTTGCAATAGAAATGCAATTATAAAACAAACATGAAACAATTATTTACTGGAAAAAAAATTTTTAAAGAGCCACCCCAATCGCCGAATTAGGAAATATTTTATTTTATTATTTCATAAGAAATGAATAGCATTAGCACTTACATAACAATAATATCAACCTCTTCTTAATCATGTTCAGCACGAATACGCAACAAAAAACAATCAAAAGAAACAAACATAAAAAATAGTTAACTTATGATCGAATATGGTAAAATGGTGGACGTAACCTCCACATTCAAAACAATTAAAAGATCGTGGCACTTTTCCACAAAATTTTAACAGATGATGGCTCAGTGAGCCAAAACGCGTTGCACGCAGTAAAAAAAATTGTGGAAAAGTGCTTCGATCTTTTATTTATTTAAATATGCCTAACTTCCACCAATTGAAGCCTGAATCTGTTGAACTTAAACTCCATATCTTTCCATTTCCAAATATTTCAATCTGCATGGTGAAGTCCCATTACTTTGCCGATAATCGAGTTCAAATTCTCAGTCTTTAATGACAGCGACAATTAATTTTTACGCGATTCTCCGCCAGCCACAACGTGAAACGCGCCGATATCACTAACCATAGTTGATTTTAGTTTCTAACAAAATCGGAAGATCGTTATAAGTTCAATATTTTCCTACTAATAGCAATGAAACAAACTAAACATTAAAAGGAGGACTTCATTAGCTGATATGTATGAAAACTCTGAATTTTGAATTGCTGAGGTATTATAAATTTCATAAGAATTTCCGCTGGCGTAATATTGTTCAGGACTGATTAGGAAATCATGACTCATAGTTAGCCTAACTATACATAGTATTCCATACTATTAATTGGTGAGTAAAACCCATAAAGCAATCGTCAAACTCTTTTAGTACATATATACGTTATATTGATGACGATACGAATTATTGACACGATAGACAAAATATCAACATCAAAACATCATGCCAAATCAATACATGAAAATCAGGTAAAAATTAGAGCATTGATTCCCCATTACAGCTTGTAAATCCCTTTACATTTTGTAAAATATTGTTGAATCCCATTACAGCTTGTAAAAAAAGTCATAGGATTACTAAATTACTCACCTGAAGTAAACCGGCCCTATATGATGATGACACCGAGGGTAGATTCCTCATACGATGTCACTCCATAACCGCGTTAGCCACAGGGGCAGTGAGATTAAACACGATCTCCAGTCTAAAATGTCGTAGATGTTACGGGTCTTCCTGACCTTTGGTGCGACACCGTCTTCCACTTCGGCCGATTAAAACATAATCTATCCACCGCACGTCACCAAGACTTCCACCACGATCACAATATGCATCTACCCGCACAAAGAGATGCGTGAACACAATTGCACCGTGAACATCGCGCACAGCTTCAAAATTGCTTCGCGTAAACTTCAGCGAGCGCGAATATGTGAACAAATGTCCATAGCACAGCCACCGTTTTAATTGCGCTAAAATATCCCACCTTCCGTTTGATGATCTAATTTGGAGAAAGAATCAGGTAAACACGGCTTTACTAAAGGATCCTATCGGTGGTGGGTACAGCACTTAGAACTCAAAAGTAATATAATCGCAAACTATATGCATGAGAGTCAGTAGCAGCAGTGAAGAAGAACCAAGAAAAACAGAAAATCCACACACACGGACGCACTATAAACTGCGACTACGTCGATATCACATCCGATGGATCTGGGGAGATTCTCAAACTAATACACGTACAACGAGTGAGTGCGAACTGAATTTGACTTCAAGAATATTTTCCAACCCTCATTCGCGGAACAACTCATTGCGCGAAGTACACAAAGATCAAAGTAAACAATTCTGTAGAATGGAGCACTCTTTGTTTTGGAAGTACCAATTAGACAAGAGAAAGACTTTTCGAATTTTATTCTTAGGGAAATATGGTCGGAGCGGGGAACAAGGTGGAGGACGCGAAGGGTCTGACATTAAACACGTTGCCATTCGATGACTATTATGCTGGCCCCGGTGGCGGCGCAGTCCTGGTCCTGAGGTCGGGGATTTGAGTCACTGGGTTATTCGTCGCAACAGGGGCGCAGCCAAGAATTAAGGCTAGGGGGGGTTTTTAGGTGCAACTAATACTTAAAGGTTTAGGGGTATTGCAGATCCGCCAGGGTAAGAAAGAGTTGCGGAGGCCCTCCTCCAGAAAAATTTTAAGATTAATGGTTAAAAAGTACTAGTTTTACCGCTTTATGAGAGATATTTGATGAATCCTAACACTATTCTATGAATAATACTAATCCATTAAGTAAAATGGATTTAACTTAGAAATTTATTTGGGCTCTGGGGGGGGGGGGGGGGGGGGTTTATTTCCCAAAACTCGCTGCGCCACTGCATCGCAATGGCCCTTGGCCGTGTTCACCGCTTAGAACATGGGTGCATGTAAAATTCTTCAGGTTTTTTTTCTTGGAAACCCTAACTACAGGCTAAACCTATACACATTAACATTTTCTTTTTCAATGCGGTGATTTCGATTCGGTGATAGCCCAAGGGAGCATCCATTAATTACGTGAGGTGATTTTGGAGATTTTTGCATCCCCCCTTAGTGAGATATCGTGAGATTTAGCTCGACCCTCTCCCCTCACTGCCTCTATCTCACGTGAGATTGTTCAAAATGCTTATTTTCAGTGTCAATACCTTAATTTATGCTTCATTATGATGGATTTATAAAAAAATTATTTAATTATTATTAATTAAGATTAGTTGAGGCTAGTATTCAAGATCACTAATATCGCAATTTACACTTTTTCTTGCGGAAAAGCTGGTAAAATAAAAACTTTCATTGGAGAGCAACCGAGATAGGGAGTTGGTAGGGTTTCCCACTTCCATTCCAACAGTGTTTTTGACGTGACACCATCACGTGGACTACCTTTCGTCTGGTTCCTACCCTTCGACCTATCTAGCATGAGTGGCCCTACCGGGAATAATTGCGAATTAATCCCGCCAGCGCAGCTCTAGGGGTCATAGGAACGCGCAAGCCTTTCCACCGCGACAAGGTTGTAGCCCAAGGAGGACAATGATGAGGCCGGGTAAACTAGAAAATATAAAAAGGGAAATGCAGAAAAGGAAGATAGATATCTTGGGTCAACCCGAAGTTAGGTGGAAGGACAGTGGGGACTACTGGAGTGACGGGTACAGGGTTATATAAAGTGGTGGAGAGGAAAGTCAACGAGGGGTAGCTTTAGTGTTAAACGGGAAGATGGGAAAGCGCGTGGTAGGCATAGAGCAGGTAAGCGATAGAATTCTCGTGGTAGATATTGAGGCACGACCCACCAACCTTGTGGTGGTTCAAGTTTACATGCCTACAAGCATATCATAGGGTAGAAGAAATAGATGAGGTGTATGAACAGCTCGAAGAAATAATTAGAGAAACTCCGGGTAGGAAAAATCTGGTAGTAATGGGGGACTGGAACGCTTCAGTCGGGGAAGGGAGGGATGGAAACGAAACAGGTGTATTTGGATTAGGAATTCGAAACGACAGGGGAGAGAAAGCAGCAGAATTTTGCAGGATAAACAAGTTAGTCATTTCAAAACCTTCGTTTAATCATCACAAAGGGCGAAGGTACACATGGAAAAGTCCTGGGGATGTGGGGAGATATCAGATAGACTACATCACAGTAAGGCAGAGGTTTAGGAATAGTGTGAAACACTCGCATAGCTTCCCAGCAGCAGATGCGGATTCAGACCACAACCTAGTACTTATGAAGTGCAACGTCAGATTCAAAAGACTTATGAAAATTAGGAAGGCGAAGAAATGGAATGTAGACGCTCTGAAGGGGAGCATGAGGAGAGAATATCAGGAACTTGTTGAAAATAGCACCCGGGAGATTGAAAGTACAAAAACTGTTGAGGAAAGATGGGATAATATTAAAACTGGAATAGTCAAAGCGGCTGAGAAGTCAATTGGTTACTTACGTTGACAGTAGAAGGATAAAGAAACCGTGGATAACGGAGAACATGATAAGGGAAATGGAGGAGAGGAGGAAGTGGAAGAACATGGACACAGAACAGGGCAAAAGAATGTATAGACAAATTAATAATCGATTACAGCGTGAAACTAAGAGAGCAAGGGAAGCTTGGTGGAGAAGACAGTGTGAGGACATGGAAAAGTTTCAGAAGGAATGAGAGGTAGGCGCGTTATATTCCAAAGTTAAGTCGCTATCGGGCGGCAAAAGAGGGCAAACCATGCCTAAAATTAAGGCTAAAGATGGAAGGATACTAACCGTGCGAGAAGAGGTACAGAATAGATGGAAGGAATACGTGGAGGATCTTTATGAAGGGAAGAACAGACCAGAGAGATTGGCTTTAGACGAAGAAGGTGAAGTGGAGGAGGATAATCTTGGGCCGGGGGTATTAGATTCGGAAATAGAGAAAGCACTTCGTGATATGAAGGCTAGGAAAGCAGTAGGCGTTGACAAAATCCCGTGTGAGCTGCTGAAGAGTCTAGGGAGGGATAGTAAGAAAAGGTTTTTCGAGCTAGTTCGCAGGATCTATGAGGAGGGTTGTTGGCCGGAAGATTTCGTGAAGACGGTTCTAATTCCGCTACCGAAAAAGAAGAAAGCTGTTGAATGCGGGGACTACAGGACTATTAGCCTATTATCTCACGCGGAAAAAGTTGTACTGAGGATATTGAACAGACGAATGGAGGCGAGGGCAAACGAGTATTTGGGTGATGATCAGTTTGGTTTCAGAAAAGGGAAGACAAATCGTGACGCAATAGCGATAATCAGGTCCCTGGTGGAGAGGAACCTAGAATATGACCAGGACGTGTATGCCTGCTTTGTGGATTTTGAGAAAGCATTTGATAGAGTGAAGTGGGTAAAGTTATTGGATATTATCAAGAAAATAGAGTGTAGATTGTGAAAAGTGTAGATTGGAGGGATAAGGCTACTGATTCGTAATTTGTATATGGCACAGACTGCGCAAGTGAGGGTAGCGGACGGTGAATCTGGGTGGGCAAGAATGAGCCGCGGAGTGAGGCAAGGCTGCCTCTATCGCCGCTGCTCTTTAACGTGAACGCTGAAGAGATGGTAAGGGAAGCGTGGGATGAGTTAGAAGCTGGAGTAAAAGCGGGAGGAATGATGTTCAAATCAGTGAGATTCGCTGATGATCAGGCGTTGATTAGCCAGTCAGCGAGGGGGCTTCAGGCTCTAGTGGATGCGTTACACGAGCGTTGCGAGGAATATGGGATGAGGATTAATCAGAAGAATACCAAGGTTATGCGGTTTTGTAAATCCTCACGAGCGAGGAATGTTAGACTTATGATAAAGGTGGGTGGTGAAAATCTTGAGCAGGCTGAGCAGTTCAACTACTTAGGCAGCACATTAGAGGAAAACGGATACAGTGGTAAGGATATTAGAAAGAGAATTGCATTAGCAAAGGAGGCGTTCATGAACAGAAAGAAGCTTCTGGGAGGTTCGCTATGTAAGAATTTAAAGAAAAGGTTAGTGAAGAGTCTCATCTGGAGTGTAGCGCTTTACGGTGCAGAAACGTGGACACTTAGGAAGGAGGACGAGAGAAGACTCGAGGCATTCGAGATGTGGGAGTGGTGAAGAATGGAGAAGGTGAAGTGGACGGAGAGGAGGAGGAACGACGAAGTGCTGGACATGGTGGGTGACGGTAGGCAGCTTTTAGATGAGATACGGAGGAGGCAGAAGGTATGGATGGAGCGAGTACTTAGCTGGGATGGGATGTTGAAAACAGTGTTAGAGGGAAGAATATTAGGTAAACGAGGGAGGGGAAGGAAAAGAATAGGATTTTTAGATAGAGTGAAAGGTATTAGGTCTTATTGTGCACTGAAGAGGGATGTGCATGATGTAAGGGGAGGCTCCCGGAATTCTTCTTAAGCACTCCATGGAGGGGGGAGCCACCTTCTGACTCTCCCCTTAATCCGTCACTGCAGAGCTTGCGCGCTGGGAACATGGCATGGGGGCGTATTCCTTCCACGCAGTCTTCCCTCAGCAGAGCCCGACCGGAAACGAGAGCCCATATCCTCGGTGGACATGATGACCGAGGCGGAAGCGAAGCCCAAGCCGGCCGCACGTCACTCACGGTGCTGGTGGTCACCTTGTGGCCGTCGCCTCAACCCTAGAGACAACCGAACTCTGGAGGCGAATCGCACACTGCCATACGAAAGAATGATGTGTCCTAAGAGAGAGGACAGAGGTACTCAGGGAACATTCAATTCCCACTGTGGCGCATCGAATCGCCACTTCCTTCACTATAAGCGAATTGTCGATAAATATCCTGTCAGAATGTTTGCCTCAAAATTGACAAAATTTCTCCGCTGCTGTCGCTGTTCATGCTTCACTTCCGATGAGAAGTAAACTCCGAACAAATTATCAGGTCCTACTCTACGAGTATGCTTCTCTACGGAAGTGAGGCACGAACAAAGACAGCAGCGGAAGGCTTTCGAAATGTGACGCTACGGAAGATTGACGAGTATCAAATGGATCGACCGAGCCTGTAGCAAGCGTAGCGTACTCACTTTATTTATAACAAACCCATTTTAAGAGGATAATGTAAAAAAATTATTCAAAAAACCGCCTGAAGAATAAAAAGGCCTTGATGCTATTTTGAAAGGGTTATTCGAAAACATTATTTTAGAGGTATTTATTTTTTTTAGATTTCAACGCAGTTTCAAGGAACCAATTCACTCAATAAATGACAGAACCATAATACATTATTAAGTTTTATGAGCTGTTAAAGCCTCGCTTTTCACAGTATTTTTTAACGAAGTTACAATAACTTTTAAATAGTTTTCTAAGAGCCACAATAGCGTAAAAACCCATTTTCTTGGGGGGGGGGGGGGTAAATCCCGAATCCCCCATGGCAAGGAGGGCCCCATCGTGAGCCCTAGCCGAGGGCCCCCAATTGCATGACAGTTGTAAATACGGAAAGTAGGCGGAAAAAATGATCGTGTGATTCAGGCTTAAATTAAAACAAATTTGTCATCGAAAACATGGGTAACACCAAGGCCGGATCCAGATTCTTTTCTGGGGGCCTTACAGGGCAAACGGTCCTTTCATATTTTGGATTAAGAACAGCATGTAAAAATTGCATTGCGAAATATTCTCTTATTTTTATTTGAAAGTCATTAATATGAAATTAAATGATTAAGGCTCCGTTATATACGAAACAAAACGAATGTAATGACGACCGTATTATAAATCTTGTCTATTTTTTTAAAGCGCCTGGGGGCATGAGCCCCCGTTTCCCCCCCTAAATCCGCCTATGGGTGGCACCACCACGAATCGCCCATGTGATGAGTCGACACTTTGAGCAGGAATAACAGTTAAATTATTAGGGAGCACATTGTAGAAAAACGATCCATGGAGGGAATAAAGTCCATGCTTAGCGGGAGGGTATCCATTATTTTCCGCGGCGCCTGGGTAGTATGCAACGTCTCTCAGCGACTTCGGACTGATATGAGTCAAATAGTGGCTTTTTAGACATTATCAAATATTTTTGTTTTTTTTCAAAGCTAGTAAATTAAAAATTTTCATTGAAAAGCCACCTTAACGATGGTCATCTTTACAATTTTCTTGGGCTGGGCTGGGATGGGCTTCGGCTGCCTCTCATCGTTGAACTGTACTGCAAGAGTCGGGAAAATCTTTCATTTGTTCCTCACAGAACACTTTTAATGATATATTGTGACGGACTTGCGGTCTAAAGGGTACTCTGAGATTGCGTCACGCCACAATAATAATATACGACATGCTTTCCGGCTCGCCAAAGAATTGAATCACGCTATTGTGTTAAACGCAGATGCGACTGAAAGGCTTCGATGTAGTATGGCTTCCGAGAGCTAATTTTACTAATGAACGATCCTCCTCAGTGAACCACCTACGAGCGAGAATCGGTGCTGCGACCTTCATGCAGCCATCCCTGACGTACGAAATTAAACAAATTCTTTGCAAGAAAATTAGTTTTCAAAAGGATATCATAGGGAATAACCTTCATCTAACCAAAGTCGAACTTAAACGGAGTCACACGCAAGTGCACGCCTTTTACAAAAATGTGACTGAAGAAAAATCATTTACCTTGACAGGGATTCAAACCCGGATCTCCTGGATTAGAGTTGAATGTTCAAGCACTTGAACTTCCAAGGCTCAGCCCTGAATATAGTAACTCCTAACATCACATTTATTAATTCAAGCATGGCAAGTATTTTTCTTCCAAGGAAATTATGGTAGCAAGTTTGGGCGTTTAGCCACACTAGTGAGGCATATCCACAAAAATACAGCAAGCATTATGGGGTCTTGCATAGAAAACTTCTATCAAGGCCCCAATCTTATCACCTATCTTTTTTTATTAGGTAAATTTGCCAGAAAGTATAGAAATACTTGCATTAGTGGCTTTTCTCTTTTTGGTACCCCCTCCCCAAAGGGTGGGGGTAAGCTATCCTTGAGTAAAAATACAGGAGAAAGCTGTACAGTAAATTATACACAAAGGAAAACGAAGGCCATAACACAGCCTTTACATGTTTTTCCATTATAATGCTATTGATATTCAGTTAAGAGAGTAATAAGTGCTGGCTGGTAATCAATTCACATTCACAATTCACAAACGTAGTAACGCAACCGATCATTTCTATTCGGCCATGACACCTAATTTAGTGCCGCCACGTGGATTCCCTTACGGATGCCAATAATGGGCGAAAAAGAATGGGACAGAGATAATGCCACCATAACAACTGTAGAATTTCCCCTTAATTTAACAACTGTGTAACAGATTAGAGTGAGGATTTCACAGTAATTTCACAGAGTGATCTTGTAGGCCACTACTTGCCTGAGCACTGATCACTGATCGGTCCCATTTAAAATATCAGTGCAAGGTGGCCGATGGTGAGTTGCAAGGTAATTCTGAAGCCCTTTCATAACGGAAAAAAAACTATTGTCGACAAGACAAAAAAAATTAAACTCATACTGAGAACTACTGGGTTTACGAATCGTTGCAAAAAGTAAGAACCAAGGGTGTTTAGATATTGTGGCAAACTCGCTGGAAATATTCTAAAGAAGAGTGATTTCAATTTCAGCATTTTCTTACTTTCTTCCCTGAAAAGAGAGATATTTTCTTCTAAGTTTCTCTGTCCCATTCTTTTTCGCCCATTATTGGCATCCGTAAGGGAATCCACGTGGCGGCACTAAATTAGGTGTCATGGCCGAATAGAAATGATCGGTTGCGTTACTACGTTTGTTCATGTGAATTGATTACCAGCCAGCCTTAGGTGTCTTTGAAAATGGGAACTAATTTTCAAGAACCTGCTGGCACTACAATCGGTTCCCTACAATACTGGTCTTCAAGATGGGTGATCACTTAAGAAGAGTGGTCACTAGGTGAGGTATCAAACTTTCCTTAAAGTGAGATAACTTCAAGTTGATCTTGAACCCGCTACTATTATCGATCCCTCATCTTAAGTTACTGCTAATTGTAAACACTGTATATGTCTGAATATAGTCCCCCCTTTTTTCCAAAAATGCCCGAGATAAAAGGTAAGGGTGGGACTATATTCAAACCCATTTTTAAAATTTTTTTCGCGAAACTCAAGCCTCAAAATTAGGGGGGGGGGCTATATTCGGAGGAATATGGTACTATGTATTAGCCTGAGTATGAATGAGAGATAAAGAGAGGCAAACTCAATGGGGCAAAATCACCAAACTGATTTACACAAATATTGAGCAGACAGACAAGCACAATCCCTTATATGATGTTGGGCACGATATGGTGGAAGTTCTTAATATTATTAAAATAAGACATTGCAATATTTATTGTTGTTTGTAACGATGAAACACAAAGTGTCATAATAAAACTCAGTGGAAATATTGCAATGTCTTATTTTAATAATAAGCACAACCTCCTCTTGTCACAGAGGTTAGGCTCTGCATTAGGCCGAAACCGAGTAGTGATGGCATAAATGACTCTTTTTGTGGAGCTGCCTCATTGCTCATGGCACACTCCTGAGAGACACTCGCACAGTGAAACTCTGCAAGGCGCTTCTGGGTTGACGGGAGGGGGAAGAGGGGAGAGGAAGAAAGGGGAAGGTGGTTATGGGGGGATTTCTGAACGAACATTTAAAATGCAACATTTCCCAGATCACAATTTGAAAAATTGTATTCAAATCAATCACGTATTGCATAGTCGCAATGTTTAATAGGTGATATAACTGAGGAACCATTTCTGCCGATACATTATATCTTTCATGGTAGACGGAAAATATATTACGTCTGCTGTGCTTGGAGATGATGGCAATTTAAAAAATTCTGTTGTGACAAAATATTCTCTCGGAAACTACATAATCACGTTAACAATTCATAATTAATTTCATCGTTTAATCATAGTTGTTTGTGTCAGAACAAATTTTCATTTTTGTCTTGTATTGTTTTCATGAATTTGCCATTGCCAAAAACTTTTACATGAGCATCTTCCACCATTTTTCTATCACAATGCATGAAACATGCAGGAGAGAGAATTATGATAAGGGTCATGTGAGATTCTTTAGAGTAATACCCAGAAAATGAATCAGGAGAATCTTTCAAGCAGCGTGAAAAGGTGAGCAGTGGGCTATCCGCGATAAGTGCCACATGCTCTCTTTGACCTGCCAAACGTGCGATGAGCCTCACACGGAAAATGTTTATGTAAGGAGTCCTGTGCGCATGGAGTACGACTCCCACCGCACATGACTCCAATGTGCACATTGTGCACAGAGGGGGTCGTGAGCACTGCAAATCTTGACTTCCCCTCACACTATTCCAGCGCACATTGTGCTCATGAAGCCGACTTCTACCGCTCATGACTCCAACACGCACAGTGTGCGCAGAGGGAGTCACGACCAACCAAATAAGACTCTCTCGCCTCACAGCTCTATCTTCTGAGTCGCTCATTTGAACTGACTCATTTGCACAGAGCCCATCACTAAAGCCGAGTATGGAGTTTCTAAAGGTAGTAGTGCCTTAGAGGGTAAATTTAAGGGAAAGATAAGGGAGATAATAATATGCTCCCCACTCTCCAAAATTAGTATCTATTCACGCCAATGACCTCCCTCTCATATCCTTCCGGAAAGAAAAGGTTTGTGCATCTTCAAGGATTTATATAACGAGGGCCACTTAATAATTGTGTACTGACTGTCTCATTAATTTTGATTTCATTTTATTCTAAATATTTCCAGCTTATTATTTCATACGAATAAGCCAAATTTTACCATTTGCTTCAAAATTAGCATACATTATGAATGTACACACTTTTTTAAAAATTGCAAAAAGTAGACATAGGTACATTCTTCTCAGGTGGCCTCCCCTCTTTGGAATGACGACACATGCAGGCAGCTTGCAGTTCACACTTCGCACTTTCACGTCTTCAGCTCATATATCTGGAATAAATAAAGAATACAGTTTTTAACTGAAAAAATATTCAACATAACGCGATACCCTGCATTAAAATGTTGATGTTTATTTCCTCACATAATAAAATTTGTAAGAGCACAAATAAATTCGGCTACATAATGGGCATAAAAGGTAAAAATATGCATATAAGTATAAGGTGTGGATACACAGAAAAAAGATGAGAAAAAAGATTTCATTTACTTTTCCAAGGAAGAACACCAGAGGAAGGAACATATCTCAGTATAATTAATAAATACAAACCCATGACTATAAAAGATTATCAAGAAAGAATACTGAGAATTATTAAATATTTTAACAGCATATGAAATGATGAATGAAGGGATTTTATTTTTCTATCCCTCAAAGGGAAATGCTAGATAAGTTTTTCCAATAATGTGAAGGCTCCATGCTTTCTTCTCTGCTCACAGGGTCAACTTACACAGACAATTCCTGAGGCCAGCATGTATTACGTTATTGCACAATTTCTAGGTTCAGATTTATTCCAATACCTGATGGCTGATGGAACTATAGCAATTATATTTCCTGGGCGACATTAGATATTTGCCTAATTTGAATCTTTAGCTAAGCGTATGCATCCGAACATCAAAACTCATTAAAGTATGCTAGCTTATTCTACAGCATATATACGAGGATTAATGGATGAGCTACCATGAAACAAGATAAAATTTCCATGGAGATTACAAAATTGCTCCTTTCACTGTACTTTGCTGCTGATGGGAGGGGGGGGGGGCGTGAGGGTCTGACAGGCAAATGGTCTTCTCATATTAATTGAGATTAAAAACAACATCCAACAATTACAACTGTACAAAATATTCTCTTTATTTTAATATGAAAGTAATTTAAATGAATTTAAAATGATTGAGGCTCCTTAGTACATTAAACAAAATGAACGCAATGATAAATTAATTCAAAATCTTGTCTATTTTTATGTGTCTGACAGAGTTAGGGGGGAGAGGTATGTCCCTAGGGGTAGGGGTATGCCCCCCCGCCCCTAAATCTGCAAGTGGCCAGTAGTATAAAAATTTTTCACTCTACTGTTTTGGAAACCACATCTTAAACTCCATATTTTAAGAATGGCTTTTTATATAAACCTTTTGCCACTTATAAAAAAGTAGAAAAAAATGACAAGAGGTGCATCATAACATCATAGTCATGATACAAAGAAAAGGTTGGCATTTCAGCAAACAACTTCATAAGTTATTAGGAAATAAATATTGAGACAGGAACTACAATATATTGGGTGAATGACAATAGTGCAGCAGTGCGTCACAATCCTAGATAAGCTGTTTAATGATAAGAATATATTCATTGGCTGACCTGCACAGAACCATAATTTTCCTTTTTAACATCAAAGGATGACTAGAGTGAAAGCAGAAATTTAAAAAAAAAATGTTATTAAAGCTAAATTTAATATTTTTTAATACACGACTGTAGATGCATCTCCTTAACACTAAAAAGATTGGAACAAAACCAGAATCAGGAAGCAAATTTGGGATTCCATAAAAACTTACTTCAACCACTAGATGATCTACTACAACTTCAACTAGCATATTCATCGATAAAATTAAGGTCTAACATAAACTAAAGAAAGTAATTGAAGTCATTCATTAAGATGCACGGTTTTGGATGTGACAGATACTTGGACTTCCATGAAAACATAACCCAGCCTTTGGATAATTTAACACCCACTACCTCAGCTGGTATACTCACTCAAACCTGTAACCTTTGGGTTAACAAGAATGCTATGTATGTCAAGTAGGTAAGCAGGGATGTAACTACCACTTCCACTGAGGCTGGAGATTTGAGTGTAGAGCTAGATCAAACCAACCCAAACATTACTAATGATTATGCACACAATTATACATAAAATAGCCATTTCCTGGCCTACCAGCATAACCACGCTTTTAATCTCCAATATCTTCCCCATCCTCCTCAAACATTAAAAGGCACTCCAACCTCATCATAAATGGAGCTTGGTATGTAAGACTAAGCAATAAAAATTCAGAAAATATACAAAATTGGGCTTATTACCTGTATATATGCTTCTGTCAGAGTTATCATTTGAGGTAGAATGTCCGTGACATGAAGATCCTGCATTTCATACCATTGGCCAGTTCCCTGAAAATATACGATGGATTGGAATTTGAAAGATGGAAGTAAAAAATAATAGATTAAAAATAAACGCTGGTTTCAAATACCATAGAAAATAAAAGATACACCATAATTATTCAAGCCACAGATATATAGGTAAAGAAATTGTTCAAATAATAAATATGTACTAAGGTTTCCACAACTGACTGCTATTAATCTTTACGTGTTGATAAGCCAAATATATCAAGATATCCAATCATTAAATAGTCAAGCCTACACAAGGCTTGAGGAAACAAGGAAATGAGAACATACAAACCTTGTGCAACACATGAACGCGATAAGTCCCTTTTCCTGGTTCACCATCATGCACAATGTTAGCCACCAGGTCATAGTTAGTATGAATATGCTTTGCCTTAACTTCTGGAGTTAATATATCTCCAAAGTCAACATTCCTGAAAATAAAAAATAAAATTGGTTTTACATAATACTAAGGCAGTGCCTCAGAGGGAAATGCTAGAAAAAATTTTCCAATTAAGTCAAGGTTCCAAACTTAAGCTTAATCTTCTCAGCTCACAGGGTCAACTTACACAGACAATGCCTTAAGCTGGTATAACATTAATGTACGCAGCAAAGATTATAAGCCTTAATGACAACAGAAAATATGTGCCTCAGCGTAAATCTACATTTTAAATAAATAATTTAACATGACTTGTACTATCTCAAGAGTTGGTAAAATGTATATCAAGGGATTTAAATAAGATTAGCATCAAGAATAGTCCTGTAAACCAGAGGCATACTGAAATTATTGGACAGTTGATTCCAAGCAAAAAAGGTGAGGAAGGGTGAATTTTTGCAGGTTGGTCATATATTGAGTCATGCTTGTCCCAGAGTTTTGATCAATAATTGCAACTGCATACACATTTAAAAATGATCAAATTATACTCACTTAATAGGAAAATTCACAATGGTAGGATTTTTCTCCACAAAGAAAGTGTTCTTGGTGAATCTCTGAAAAGAGAAAAGAAAAAGAGAGATGCAAACCTGTATGAATCATATAAACAGAAATGAATTGCAGATTTGACACAGGGCCCTCAAAATCAAACTTCCTTACTTCTTCACATACATTTTAAAGAAGCAGCAATCATCCAAGGCCCTCATAGACCTGAACATATCTGCACAATTGTCTCTTGAAATGAATGACAGGAGCATCAGGAGACCAGTAAGACAAATTTAATCTTTAAGTTTGCAGCATTTACCACCACTACTGACAATGAGTAGCAAGAGAATTTCTAGAGATGACTCACCTTTATGTACAGAATCAAATAAGGAGGAAGTTTGGTGATTTCAAACCTTTTCATAAAGTTTTCTTTGTAGGTTTTATACTCCTTTTCAGACTGGGCATTAAACTTTGTAAGAAGAGTGTACAAATTAACCTGAAAATAAAATCAGAACATTACAACAGAGTGCCCAAAGGAGATGAGACAAAATTATAAACCAGCTATCTATATAAATTAAAACATTTTTGAGTACATGGCGCAGTAACGTAACTTCCTTTTTTCAAAACTTAATAAAACCCATGATAACCAAAATCAGATCTTTTTTATTTGTTTTTTTATAATGCAGAGACATATCTAAAGTTCCATTTTACACAGCTTCGAAGATGAAATCAGGTAGGCCTGGATGGCAACAGAAACTAAACGAAAGTCAAGACCAGTAAGATTTCAATAGTTTTGTTCCCGGCAGCGAAATGTACAAACGAAACGAAATCAGAGATATAACTACTGGGATCTGGGATGAAATGAAATGCAGATAATGTTTCGCACCAGAGGGATCACATGATTCACCTTCAAACGGTTTAGTTTCGACCCATACACCGAGTACAAAGTATGGTTGTTCACAATGCTTGGCAGTTAACACTGAAATCCGGTCCTTGTATGTCACAATTATAGTTCAGGCGTGTAATACAGCAAACATAACTGGCCATATATCGATGCGAAGCCAAGTATAGCCACCGCACTACTTCATTTTCATCAGAGGCAGACAATGAAATATGTTACGATGCTAATGATCATTTAGTCTCTGTTATACTAATTAAAAGATGGCGTTGCCATTCTGGAGATTATTGTGCTTACGTTAACCACACTGCATGCAATACATGTAATATGTATGGACAAATATTGCTTTTCTCCTAATCACTCAAAATCTAAACACATATATGCCGGCATTCAACTAAAAGTCAATCTTTAGTTTATTTGAAACAAATTTATTCATATCTCATTCGATTTTACATTATTTTACACTTTTATGTGTTGTGAGAATATATTTCAAATATGTTTTTATCCTATGTATTTTCCAGAATTGGGAAATTGCATTTTCAACTTACTTTTCTACTTATTCACTATGTAAAAATATTATTGAAATGTACCTTAAACAAAGTCATTGATTGTGTCAATTCAAGGATTTGTAATTTCATAAAACTAATGACGAAAACTTTACATGAATTTAAAATTATTTTTCTTGATGAGCATTTGAAGGGTTTATAATATAAACATTATAAATATAAATGTACCCCACATTTGAGAAATAACATTGAAAAAAATCCAGAAAATTTATACCCTTTAAATCATCACATAGAAAAATTTATAAATCGCGGGCAATGTAACACTTAAAATTATTGCTAAATTTCCAATAATTTACTTAAAATGTAAACAAAAGCTTGTCAATAGTGTACATAAATATGTGCAACATAAATGTTTTTCTAGTGTTTTTGATCATTTAAATGAACTCTGCAGCACAAATGTGAAAAATATTTGCTTTATCTGGGGAAATATTATCTTGCATCAAAAGACAACAGATCCGCCCAATGTGACATTTATGTCACAGCCTGTATCTCCGAAACTAAACCACCGATTAATGTAATATTTTCAGAATGTAGTAAAAAAGAGGCCCTTAGCATTCCCTTAGAGTATCAATTAATAATCTCCAAAAAAATATTTTGGGCGGATCCAGGTTAAGCAGAATTTTTTTACCTCTCTCCACGTACGTCAAAAGTAATGGATCGAAACTATTCTCTCTTATCCCCTCAACTTTTGGGATGGAAACTTAACTGTGAGTGGCAGAGTTTCAATTATTTTAGTTTCATTCCCGGGAGTAAAGTTTCAACCCAGGTCGAAACTAAACTCCTTGGTGATTCACTGAATTGTTGAGGCCTTTACTTTGTAGAATTCCATTATATGGTTGGAATGAAATTACTTTGCTTTTCTACAAAACACACACTTTATTGCTGACTAGTTTCGGTTACACTGTACCATTTTCAAGACTAGTGATACACATAAGAATTTGCCGGGATATATAAACATCCCCTCCAATCTCCCGACCACAGAGTATATATCCCGGCAAATTCTTATGTGTATCACTAGTCTTGAAAATGGTACAGTGTAACCGAAACTAGTCGACAATAAAGTGTGTATTTTGTAGAAAAGCAAAGTAATTTCATTCCAACCATCCTTGGTGATTGATTTTAAATTCGTGCGGGAACGAAACTTAACCTGGGCCTCATATTTTCGTTTCCCTCCGGTTCGAAGTGAAACATTTTCACTTTGTTTCACTTGCCATCCCTGCAGGTGGGTGACGTCCCACATTCTCCACGCAGTCGCCCTCATGCATTGGAACAGTGAGGAGCATGTGTTTGCCTTTGAGGCCTACTTTTCAAGTGGATGTTTTGCGATTGCAACACAGCATGCCTTTCTTAGTCGCTTTAATTTAATGCACAATGGTGACTGAACTTTGAGGGAAAACACTCTACAATACCTCTTGAACAAGATCATTAGCACTACACTATGACATCAACCTACTGAATGGCACGCGTTTTAGAAAAAGGATGCTGTGTTGCCCACCCTAAATTCCAGTTTCTTCTAAATGTAAAGCATAATTCAAGTACATGATTTTTAGACAATCTAATTTGTTATAACTGACCCTCAGGGCCATCCATCAGGATGATCCATATGCAAAGCATTTGGTCCAGCACAGCAGTTTAATTTTTTGTTTTAAGAAAGTACTTTCACTGAAGACAGAGAATAAGGATGTTTTCATGACATGGACATAAACTATACAGTGTTCATCATTAAACAATAAGCGTTCACCATTTTATATTAAACTAATCATAACAAATGTGAAAAACTTACTTGTGGAATGATATTTTCTCTGAACTCATCCTTGAAGAGAGGTGGAGGGGGCAGATCACAAGTCAAATAGAGGAAAGGAGAGTCAGCTGATGTTTCCGCATACTCCTGTGTTGTCAGCAAGGCCTCCCTCTGACGCTCTTCCAATTCAATTGGAGGTATCTTACGGGTATATATCCTCATGGAACCAAGGAGAGTTCGATAAACTACTGATGACTTGGGCTTCTTGGTTCCGTTGAGTGCAAAGTGAAGAGCATTCAAGAACCAAGATAAGAATTCAATGGGATCACCTGATGAAAAGATATATAAAAAGTACAATTTTAATAAAAGGAAATGGATTAAATTAACCTCTGTGATATATTGGCATGTAGAAATTGGTGTAGAAATTCACAATAATTGGAATGGGAAAAATTGCTTCGGGAGATGGAAACGAAACACAAAAACAAAAGTTTCGAGAGGAATTCACCTCACAATAACAAAAAAATGTTTTGAAACTTCATATAAAGAAAGTTTTAAAAAATGGTGAAATTTTTAAATGTTCAGCAACAATCACTTATCCATTAAAATGAACGCTGTTTGAGTATTTTACAGAGTTATTGCTAGAGAAATAGTGACACCTTTGTTTTGACAACCTTACTCAAATATTCTTTAAAAAAAGTAAGCCTGTAACACCTTTTATGTGATACTCTCAACATGAAAGCACCTAGCATTGGTCCCTTCAGTATCAAATTACAGAAGTTTCACTAAAATAATGGTTCAATGAGACATCATACAACAGAGTGCATTTAAAAACAATCTCCATTAATTATTTTTTTGCAGAGGAGACCCACCTTGCTCAGTGAATTGAAACTTCTTCCTGCTCCATAAAACTACAGCTTGTAACATTTCATGTGGAGAAACATGTGCCTTGAAGTTCCTCGGATTCCACAGTTTCCTCATTAATTCCCCAAATCGTTGCACTAGCAAGAAAGAGCTGTCACCAGGAGGGCGCTTAACTTTGGCATAATTGCTCTCGCGTAGAAAATAATTTCTTAATGGTGCCACATGAGATAAAGCCTAGAAATAAAATTAAAATTGGAATTACAACAGATGTACGCCTGGCAATTCACATTCCCACACTTTAATGAAAGTCGAATCTCAAAGCATTACTTATAAATTCATATGATTATTATGCAATAAACATTTCATTGACTTTTCAGAAGGACTGATCAAAATGGCATCACATAAAATGTTGACACAAATTTTAGCTATGGCATTTACCAACAGTAAAAATCAGCAGCTACATAGTGCAATCAACAATTGATCCGCTTACAATATTTTTAACAAAAAACAGATTTTTAGGCAATATTAACATTCAATTCCTTTTCAACATACATATGTATTTGCTTGTTTGTGTCTGCTGGGATGATGATTCCACACACGAATGAGAGTAGTGATGCACTGTCATTAGAACACAAATATGCTACCTTTTCATGCTGCTTTTAAATGATTTATATGTTGATTGAAAAAAGTTTCTATACAGTTAATACTCTCTGAATGAGGAATGTTAATTTTCGCAATGCATGAATGTTTCCCATGTATATTTTTAATGTCACGTTTTTTACTTCTTACTTTGTTTTACTCTATGACAAGACACTAATTTACATACATCTATACATGATGCTAAACTGTAAATGTAATGCGTCTATAAATTATTATTATTCTAAATTTACTTCACCAAGCTAGCAATGCACATATGCAATGCCTTAGTCAACTAAGAAATAATTTTTAGAGTTGGTGCTTTAATAAGTTTTCACAGATTCTGATATCTCAGTAATTTTCATATTGAAATTAACATTTTTCCTTACTATTATTATTTAATACAAAATTGAGCATTTATACTATACATATTAAAGATGTCTTATATAAATGAATATTCTACTCGAATTTGTATAATTGACCAATAGACTTTCCCTGTGACAAAAAAATCAAAACAATACGGAGGATACAAAATATTATGGCTAGTCTATTAATTGGACATTACCTAAATTTTTACACATAAACATCTGAAATACACAATACCTGCTGGAGGATTTCCATCAGTAGGGACAACTATGCATTAATTAACAAAATAAGTTAATTACGCATACCTAAAATCCTTACATCCATGCTGAAAATGGATGGTACTCACCTGCAAAATAACATTGCAGTAGTCGTTGGCTTTTATGTTATTCAAACCAACAATTCCAGGTAAATACATAGTTCCATCAATAGCCCGAGATAGCTTATCACTCACATCCAATGCGTCTATTTGTTCTTGAGTAAACGTTGGATTCAAGACATACTTTATGTCATCCAAGGAAGAATCTGAAGAAGGGAAAACTCAAGTCACAACAAGGATTAAGAATTAAAGTGGGATATAAAAATTCTCAAAACAATCAGACATACCAATGATTTCATAGTTGTCAGGCAAGCAGTAGAATTTAAGAGTGAGTAGATTTAAATAAACATGGTGACTCTCTCCAACGCTGTGAAGATATGCATGAGTGTTTGTTCCTCTTCCTGTGGAGAAAGTTAAGTTCCCAGATTAAAGAAGCCATCATTTTCAATTCAAAGGTTTTCAATATAGCATGATTAGACTTGTGACTTTCCGCTAAACACACAGTTTCCATATTCAAGATCAGAGAGTAAACGAGAAACAGGTTAAATAACCGGTAGGTATGTATGCCTCTATGCATCTATTTACCCCGCACTTTTCCTAACTTCCTAATCACCAATCGACGGTGTTTCGTGACAAATGAAGTGCCAAACATGCATTCAATATATTTACCTTGAAAGTATTTCCCACACACAAGACAAGCATAGACATTTATCCTAGAAAGAGAGATTGAGCATAACTTCTCGAAATCGAAATCTAGTACTTGTCTATTTATAGTATCAAGGTAAGGGCAGAGGCGATGAACAACAGCCTTTGGTCCTGAAATATAAAATATGATAGTAATACAGTGGTTAGTAGGAGTAAATTTTGAACAGCATCTAAATATTGAAGAGCCATTGAATGTAAACACGGGAGGTAATAGCATAATAACTATAACTTTAACAAAGACTACATGCGGATTAAATCTATTCATGAAGATGGCACGAAATGACATACTCGGTTGATATTCAGGCTCATCATCGTCGTCCTCTTCTTCATATTTTCTCTTCTTGCTTGCGGGCTCTTCCGTACGATCCTCCATTTTTACAGCAACAAATCAACATCGCTGTGCGACTGTGCGAATGAGGCCGGCTGGTTTGGCGCTCAATTCAAACTTTTTATCAATATAGAGGACGCACAAATTTCGCTTTTTCGCGCTATATGGAAATAAGTATGTTAAGAAAATGGTGTAATTGGAATTTTCTGCAAGAGTATTTTCTTTGGAATTTTCTGCAAGAGTATTTTCTTAAAATGTTGTAACTATGTTAATGAATGACAGAGCATCTTCTTCAACTGTCTCTGTCCTCAGTATCACTTCTGCTGCATGCGATATTAAGTCGATGGCTCTGCGGTCTCTACGTAGAACAGATAAAGACCACACAAACCACGTCCTTGCCTTACCAAGGATAAGGCAAGGATGTGGGTTGTATGGTCTTTACGTATAACAGCTCTGTGGTCTCTAAGTAGAACAGCTATAGGCACTGTTTCATGAGTTTCGGAGAATAATTTGACAGAATACATATTCAAAGGGAAGAGATTGTTGGTATGGTTTCCCTAATCCATTCCAGCAGTGTTTTTCACATAATAGCATCACAAAGACTACCTCTGGTCCACCCCTTTGACCCATATTATCTACCATAGATGGCCGTAATGGGAATGAATATGTTGAAATAAACACATAGGGCAGCTCTAGGAGTCACTGGAGCGAGCAAGCCTTTCCGATGTATCAAGGTTGTAGCCAAAACAGTTAAGCTAATTAAGGAGCAGCATCAGGCTAAGTATGTCAGATTGACTTCAGCTGCAACTCAAACTGCTCAGACAAGAGGTTTTAGTGCACAACCTACATATATCTCCGACTTGTCTGAGAACCTTATGTTCACCAAAAATTAGATACCCCATGGAGAGCTATATCTACCCCTCTGCTGCTGAATAGGCTAAAAATAATACATGTACATAATTTTTGGTTTTTTCCCGGCGAACAATTGCAGTGAAGTTTTCTCGGGTTTCACACCGGGTCAGGTCCTCCATTTCTCCTTCCAACGTTTCGATGAACAACTCGTCTATCGCCTTCAGGGATCCAAAATGATTTTGGATTCCTGAATCCCTGAAGACAATAGGCGAGTTGTTCGTCGAAACGTTGGAAGGAGAAATGGAGGACCTGACCCGGTGCGAAACCCGAGAAAACTTCACTGCAATACATATACCTACATGAATACACCTGGAACTATAATAAGTACTCAATACGTGCAATTAGTCTTGCACTTCTTCATCCTGGGACGTCAATTTTTAATTTTTAGAGACTATCAGCACCATAGACACCATCAGCTTGGACACCGGTTCATACAGCAAGCTGTTAAAAATGCACCTGGATGCCACCATCATTGAATTTTTACTGTTTGTGCCCATGTAATTGGGACCTGCACAAAAAATCTCAACTACACATTTGCTTATGTTCACATTAGTACTTGATCCCCAAAAGATTTAACCTACCTATGATTGTCACCACTGACCAGGGAAGGGATGAGCCCACTAGTGGGATTCCACACACTCATGACAAGTCACCAATATAAAATATTGGTGACTTGTCATGTCAGCTCTCAGTATGAGTGTAGCTGGTAAATGAGTTAAAACCAGAATTAAAGAACAACAGTGCACCATTTGACTTGGACAACCCCTGAAGTCAGCAGTAGCTGAGCATCCAAGCTATCAACCTTGGTAAGAACATAGCAAAATACCTATCAATGAGGCATTGGAGATCAGATAAACTTCAACAGGGACTCTTCCTAGCGTATTGCAGGGTCCGCTGTTCTGCTAAGTCTTCTCCACTTGGCTCAATCCAGGGCGTCTACTGGCGTGGCGTTGATGTTCTTCATGTCTGCCTTAATTCTGTCGAGCCAGCGCATCTTAGGTCGTCCTCGTCCTTCAGGGCTCAGCCGCATTGCTGTTCTCGCCACAGAGTTCTCGTCGCTACGCACCACATGCCCATACCACCGCAGTCGAGCCTCCCGCATCTTGTCCGTGATTGGTACAACTACCATTCTTTTCCGAATGTCTTCATTCATGACGTGATCAAGGCGGGAGATGCCTAGGATCCAACGCAGCATCCTCATTTCCATGACATGCATGGCCTGTTCTTGTTTTGCTGTGGCTGGCCAACATTCTGTTCCATATAGGGTCACTGGGCGGACTACGGTCTTGTACACTTTGGCCTTGAATTGTTCCGGCATTCAACAATCGACACTAAATTCAGGGCCGGCTAAAGGTTGGGAGTAGGAAAATGGGGGGTGGCAGGGAAGTGTCTCATTTTTCGACAGTGTTAATGAACACTTCGGCTCCCGGTCTTCCTCTCACAGGATTAAGGCTTATTATGTCGTCAATGCACATGGACCAATTGCACTTCGAATATATGTGTCCAGGTAAATGCGTGGACAGAGTCTGCGAGTGATCGACCTTGAAACATGATCAACATATCGACTTTTCTTTTGATCAGTCAATCATAGGTCTACAATCACGTGATTTTTTTTGGACTTTATGACAAAATTCACTGCATTTTCCAGGTTTTTATCCACGGTAGACTAAATTCACAGCTTATTCACGGTTATAAGGTTTTCACAATTGAGTGGGAGCCCTGAGAGAGAGGAGCAAACTTACGTTGCTTAATGTAACATAGCCACCCTACTTAGTCACTGAAAACGTTGAGTCATGGGTGACCACAGATTTTGGCCCCAGTGCTGAGACAATATACCTAATCATTTGGAAGGTATTAAGGATAATTGTTTCACAGAAGCCCATGACATTGTCAGTTACTGCCCTGAATGAGGCACCGTTGGTGATAGGCATACGAGAACACGTAAGGTTAGGCAACACTGCTCCACGAAATTCACTTGATGGAGGTTTTGGGCGACTGTCTGCTGATTGTCAAAGGGAAAGTCACATGTCTAGAAACTATCCCTCCCCACACCTCCACTTGCTTTAGCCACCCGCAAAGATAAAACGAACAAGAGTACATGGGATCTTGGAGAAATTTATTTGAAAAGAACAGTTCCATACAACTATAAAGTTGCTTCAAGAATTTAAATATGTATCCTTACTATCCTGACAAGAATCTTGATTCCCACAATTTTTTCAGTCTCTTTCTGGTAATTACAGAACAATTCTTGCATCAATAATTCCAACTTTGTAAATACTTCATTTAAATTCTTTGTACAATATTAATTTCGAAAGAACAAAAATGTGGCTAGTTAACTAATTTTCAGAGAAGGTCAAATATGAATTGACATATCAAACACAAATGACTTAAGGTCATTTGGTGTAGCTCATATTGCTATGAGTTTAATAATTTATTGCCAATTTGATGAACTTCCAAGGGCAAGTCAGTCAAGATCTTTCCAAGTCAAAGAAAAGCCCTCTGCCATCTGACAGTGCAGTGGTTCTTCTGGTTCGTAAATTTTAGTGAAATAAATTTTCACCAATGACATGGACTAGACTTGGCCCTTCACCTTACTCATTTCAAATCCCCAGACTTCTCCCAGAACTCAATCAACCCTGATAATTCTATACTAAGAAAAGTTGGTACATCACCACAGACACATGGGAATATCCACATGCAAAAGAGTCACATCACTGAAATGGATGGTTATTTTCATAGTTAACCTTACTGAAAGGGCCAGGTAAGTTTACATAGGGAAACTGTCAAATGTCATGACAAATGAAACACTTTAGCTGCAAAACATATACACAAAACAGATTTTATTAAATATTCTCACAATGCTAACTATCACATTACAAAACAGGCATACCTAAATTTCATTACTCAGAAAGGGGATATGATGGCCATTCTTCGTAATTATGTACATTGCCACCGCAATAACAGAGGGTAAGGCACAAGGTTACGGAGGAAAAAGATTCACAAGATGATAAATGATTACTAAAAGCAAAATATCAATACATGTACAGGTGAAGTAAAATTAAAGCAAAGTCATAAAAGAAAAGGCAGTTTTGGCTGCTTCGAAAAATAAATCACTGGGTAATTTGTATAAAATATTAAATAAAAAAGTCTACCATTAAAAGCTAAATCCACCATTGGGGACATTGGCACCAGAAAATGCTATCTCCTCTTCATTTTCAATTTGATCTTGAGCACCATCCTGAAAAAAATTAAACATTATCAATATAAACACCATGACATTGATTTTTCAGGTCACCAATGTATCATCTGAATATTAATGCAAGAATGAGATCATATGAGAAAAATCAAGTAATAGCAAACTTACAATTTGTGACGAAAAATAAATTGCTAAGGAAACATGGAGACAGACAAAACATTACATTAATAAACTCATCTTAAAACCATAAATTTCCATCAAAATAAGCAAGGCCAAAAGTTGAAAATACTGACAAATAAGACAAGAGCCTGACCGTAACAAATTACCTTAGTTAAGCATTTATTATGCGAATGCAATGCAAAAAAATCATTCAGTTTAGAAATCAGAGGAACTGTAAATCTCAAGAAGAGAGGAATGGCTCAAAGAAGAATTACTGTTCCAACAAAAGACCTATCACATCCAGCTTTGAAAAAGACATTAGTAACACATTACCATCCGAGATTACCATTATGACCTCAGGTATATGGCTTACTGCCATGTTTTTACTCCTTGTAACTAACTACCCCACCTTACTTCTATCATCACTGATCAATATCTAGTATATACCAGTCACAAACAGATATTTGCGGGCAACTGTATGGAATTCCAAAAATCCATTTTATTTTATAAGCATTGAGGGTGACATGTGCTCCTTCAAGCCGAACTGCTACATGAAACTATCTAATGACAGACTACAATTATTGTACTCAGAATAATATCTACTAGATTCTCAGAAAAATTGCTATACATATTTTATCAAGGATTTTATGGTGAATAAAGCAATAGTGAGAAAGTTACTTGCACTGTGGAGCATGCAGGACAATTGGATTCACCCTGTGACTACACAACCCACACACTAAATTCATACTACCTAATCCCCCAGTCATGACTTTTCTCAACTTATATCTTGTATGGAGGTTTTACAATAATGGGATGGCATATTTATAAGTTAACCTACTTATAGATACGGTTTAACTCAAGATCTGAGTTTGGAACTAGGAAAAGGAACTACAAAATTGGCCATTGCACTAGCACAGCCTAAGAAAATGCTGAGGATTCATTTGAAGCTATTTTTATGAAATAAATGCTGTTTGAAACATCAATTAACTCATTGCATGATTAACACTTATCTAATAACAAGAAAGTTCAAATTAAGAGCAAGAGAACCTAAAACTGCTTACATCGAATTAAATTTTTTCCCAATAATCAAGCCCAAAACATTATGCGGTGGACTACATTTGGAGAAATATACTTTCAAAATTCTCTTAATTATTTAATGCAGATATTTAACAAAAATTCCTATATAAAGACAAAAATACAATTAAGTGCTGCTACGTGTGTACCACAAAACAAATAACATAACATAAGATGGAGTCACTCCACTACTCACTTCGCTAAAATACGAGTCTATGATTGAGGAAGCCTTCTTGTAGACTTCTTGATTCTCATGAGCTTGCAATTCTTCAATTTTATCTAAGCCCCCACACTCTTCAATCATTACAGCAACTTTCTCCAGCTCACCCAATTTTTCAGCAGTCTGCAAAAGAAAAAAGCAAATGACATAGAAATTAGAGGGAATTAATGAAGAAAAAGTAAAAGGTCAAAGTTAATAACCACAAAAATTAATTTATCAGACTCAAAACTTTGAAAATTTTAATTACTAACCTCCAGGATATTTTTAATCCCTTCAAGAACAACTATCACAGTTTTCCAGTCCTTCGATGAATCTAACAGAGAACAGAATGGCTTCAAAACATTATGTTGAACAAGTATAACTATTTGCTCGGCAGTGCCACCAGACGTAAAGTTTGTTATCGCCCATGCTGCTTCCTTCTGTGCCCTTGCATCCCCCTGGAATGTAAGGACTTGGTGAATTATAATCGCAAAAAAGAAGATCAAATCCAAGTGCCTGCTTACAATTCTCATTTGTAACCATGAATAAAAGTAAAACCACTAACCGTTTCTAGAACTTGAATAAGAGGGGGCAATAAACCTTCATTTATCAATTGTTGAACTTGACTAACATTGCCCGCGGCTATATTTGACAATGTCCATGCTGCTTCCTTTACCAAATTTCCTCTGGCATGCTGGAGTATCCTCTTCAACTGAGGCAAGGCTCCAGCCTGAAGGACCACTTCAGTCTGTTGACAATGATAGTAAGTATTAAGAAATGGCATAAAATGTTAAAGCATGAATTAATATGTGTAAACAAAAATAAACTAATCATGTTGGATGGCTTAGTTCAGTTCTCAGCTCCAAGCACTCATTGAGCTTAGACCTAGAATCAGAACCATTACCAAAATAAACCAGTAACACAATGTCTTGCACGAAACAAATTGGAAAACTTAAAGAGTATTATTTACAATGCTAACATAAAATAAATCGCCATTATGGATCTAATCAACTGTGGGGTAACTTGATATACTGCTATAGGCAGCCAAAAAATAAGCAAATGCTACATAATAACTAATAATGCCAAATAATAACTAAATTTCAACACTACTCCATGAAAATGAAAGCATTGATTTGGAACCAGAACAAGGAACTGATGCCAGGATATGAAGGGGATTCTGAACAGAAGAACAATTGGAGCAGATCTTCAAAAACAAAAATTGAATGGGTAGGTTTGGATCATCAGTTTTGTGTGACTGTTTTTGGAATATATACAGTAAAACCTCTTTACATCGTAACGGAGGGGACCAAAATTTGGGCAATTTGATGTATGGAGGTTCACTATAGAGAGGTTTTAGTGATAGGCACCATTTTTTCATATCCTTTGGAAATGAAAGGCACTACTACCTTTTAAACCATTATATTTTTGTGTTCAAACAAACATGCAAGCATCAGTGAAAATATATTTATTATTTAATAATTACAGAAAGCGAGAGCTATCGCATGATTTTTACTATGATTCAGCAGAAAATTATGTGATCTCTCTCAATTCAACAGTCACTTAAAATGATTAGGTTAGTTGATACCTTTTTTCTCGTTTACTGTTAGGTATGCTCTCATATTGAACAAAATGGCCACAACTAATGATTAACATGAAAATTACAGCATATTAAAGGTGTATAAGAAAAAAAGAGTGACATTCATTGCTGAAAATGTCATTCGATATGGGTAATCACGGCTGCATTAATGGTCTCTTGTTGTCTCGGTACAATTTGCGGAGGTAGTTAGGCCGTCTCGGGGGTATCTCCTTGGTATAAGTGGAGGTTTTACGATATAAAGAGGTTTGCCTATAAATTTACATGTAAATCAGACGGGACCGTAGGGGTGGTATGATGTATGGAGGTTTATGATGTAAAGAGGTTCACTACATAGAGGTTTTACTGTAATTGGAACCAAAGTCAACAAGAATCTCTACAGAAATAAAATTGTGCAACAGCCACATTGTCAACTTTCCACTGGCTGAAAATTAAAGTCCGATAAAATTTTATTCAATTAATATAATAATAAAATTTGATAAGAGCAATAAAGGTATGTTTCGCAAAACAGTTTATGCTACTAGACTTAGATTACACTCAATTTGTTCAAGGAAACCTTGATTCCCAAGCCTGCAGATCAGAGTTAAAACTTACAACCAAATCTTTACCAAAATTTAGGTGATACAATGACTGCCTAAAGTAACCACACCAAGTGAACAGGACAGAAATACAGCAACTAAAATA
This sequence comes from Ischnura elegans, assembly GCF_921293095.1. Lineage (NCBI taxonomy): Eukaryota > Metazoa > Arthropoda > Insecta > Odonata > Coenagrionidae > Ischnura > Ischnura elegans. The sequence goes on along the minus strand of NC_060251.1, from coordinate 28,052,148 downwards.
TGTATGCAACTTTATCAAAAATCAATGTGGAAAATGATAAGATCAGTCAGACATCCCCAGAAGATGAGCAACCTGACTTCAAAATGCAATACTAAATACATCACTTTTAATACTAACTACTGACAATAATTCCATAACAATACTAATTACCTGAACATCACTTCCTGTCACAATATTCCCAATTGTTCTTAATGCTGGAGTTAAAACAGTAACATCACTAGTACCAAGAAGCTCTGTCAGCTGTGGTACAACACCTTCCCTAATTACAGCTTCAATTTTTTCATTAGAACCATCAGTTAAATAGGACAATGCCCAGCATGCGTCACCTGCAACGTGAACAATAAAGGACATTAGGATGAAAAGAACTGTTTAGCAAGATAACCATTTAACATTCAAGATGAATACCATGTAAGTGACTGACATTTAAAAAAAGCTGAACTAAAAGATCATGAGCTACATAAATACATATATATTATCCATTTGTAAATTCCTGGAGCTCCGGCACCAGGTGAGACTTTTGAAGGAGAAAACCTTTAAAAGTCTAATACAAGGATTTGAATACCTTAGGCCAAATAGTACTAACTGTAGCCAAATCACAAAAAATACACAAAAAAAAAAAAAGCTTTACTGGACTAAAAAAAATTTTTGAAGAATTTTTGCAAATTAACAGGTAGTAAATTTACATTTAAAAGGCAATTATGTGACTAAGCTCTCTCCAGTATGAACTTACCAATGCACAGCATGAAATTTAGAGGGACACAACATCACCTCAGATTATGAAGAATACTACAGTTTACAATGACTAAATATTACTTTGAAATACAAAAGAGATGGATGGGTTGAGAGAAACAATGCATCAACTCTGTCTTGCACCCAACACAAGTCATCAATGTTTACAAATAAATTTTTATTATGGGATAATTCCATACAATCACTTTCACTAACATTTCCCCTCTTACGCTGAGGCCTTCTTCTAAGTGCAAATAAATCAACTGCTGTGGTTAAGGGGGATGGTTCTCAAGGGTTTACATTTTGAAATCAAGGGTCCCCGTGGCTTGCTAAGTATCAGGACCAGGTTTTGCTACAAATTATCCTTTTTTCAGATTTCAATTTACTCTCTCATAAGGCAGGACAAAATACTTTCCTGCTAAAATTTGTTTGCAGCCCATGTCAAATTGATGGCCCTCAGCAGCATGTTCAGTTAAACAATAAAAAGGCCTCCAGCAGGAGAGAGTGAAATAAAATTAGTGATAGCAAAAAACTCTAACAAGGTTAAAAGTACAAAAGCTGTAATCAACAATACACAAAATCTTCAAAAATAATCAATAATTTATCATTCCATTCAACAGAGTGGGCTTCTTCAGAAAATCCTTGACAGCATTCTAATAGGGATAGGCCAATGTTTGAAAAATTGAACCACTTACATCCAGTTGTGAAAAATTGACATTTACAATTGATAAAACCAAAATAAAATAATATGTACTATTAGAAATTTAAATATGACATTAAACACCTCACATAATTTAAATAAATACAGGAGAGAGAGAGAAAGGTGATAAATCAGAGGAGTAACTGTTGCAATTAGTAAAACCCTTCCATTGTTTTTCAAATCCATTAATTATGCCTAATAATTATGCTTGGCTGGCTAAAGCATTGAAGGAATAATTCTACCACAAATATGACTAAATCACCTCTCTAACTAAAGGTCCATGGCCATAAAGAGCAAATACAGTTCTTAAACTTAACGACTAGAAAGCTGAAAATTCAAAGAGCTTTAAGTGGAAATAACATACCAAGAATCATGGCATCATTGACATGCAGCAGCCTATTAAGGACAGGAATGCTGGTTCTAATAATTTCAAATGGAGGGCAAGGGTTTTTGTTGCGGCAAAAATTAGAGAGGGTCCAAACTATGTTGCGCAAAGAAGAAACCTGCAGAAATAAAAAAAAACAAACTCAGATCATTATATTAACAACCCTTATTCATTAGCTGTAAATGATATGCTAAGCAAAGATTAATACCATAATTACAATACACATTTAGATAAAAATGTTTTTTTTTTAAACAATATAAAATCAAGGGGGCGACAAAACTGCAATATATCGTATGGAAAACCTCTGTTGTTTTGATTTTTCCGGAGCCCCAGTGGTCCAACGGCCTACCCAACAGAGGCACTGGTGTAGCCTGTTTTCCCTGTTTTTCTCAGCAGTAATGAACTGGGGGCTGCCATATTGAATCTCGCTGTAAACAAACGTGATATTGAGGCTTATTGATAGTCATTAGTGCTAACTGCAGACTTTTCTTTATTGATTACAGTGTCCCTTATGATTTTGGAATGTGCTCAATGAAGGATACGAATCTCAATGATCTTGGTTATTACAAAATTGCGTGGGTATGAAATGTATTTGGTGATGAAAATGTGAGTAATTCTGTTTCCTTTATTATTCCATTTTGATTTAAACCTGTGATTAGCTAACCTTTTCTCATGTTTTCAAAATTTTATGGTGTCTTGTATTCCTTATATTTCAATATGTTTTTCATTGTACTTGCCATTTTTCTAGTGTTCAAACTACTCATTTATCGCTAGTGCTATGCTTTGGTTTGTTTAATGCTAATCTTTTTGTTGGTTATGTATGTAATTTGCTATTTCAACTCTGTCCTTTCAACTGTTTAATTGTCATTAATGGAGCATTATTCATTAAGTGCTCTACGGTGTTACATTTCTTAAAACTTTAATCTCTTTCCTTTTGAAGTAAGAACTCAATTTCTACTACATTGGTATAAAATATTCTTCACTTTTCTCGTTTTCTACTTTTGCGATACTTTCTTTCGTATAAGTGATGGATATTAACTTATAAGAACCTTTCATTTTCAGACTACTCTGCCAAGATATGTTGTAAATCTTAATGGGTACTCATCATGAACAACTTCCTACGAAATAATGTCCTCCTTTCATAATTAAATAATTATCTTCCATGAAATGATATCCAAACTTGCATGCTTATTTCTAGTGAAGTGTTGTTATGGTCCATGGTTTCAGGATTAGCATTGGTGATGGTTTTCCGGGTTTACACCGCGTTGATACATTACCGCGCAAATACAGTTCTTAAACCGCGCATTACCGCGTTTAGCATTATTTTCCCTGTACCAGAGCTATTGCAAGATACATCTACCTCAGAAATTGGGTCACCCTCTTTGTCTATAACTGTGGAGTGTTTACTTAAGTAATGGAATCTTTCTCCTATTACGCAAAGGCTGCTCATCTCATGTTGCAATTGATATTTGTTGCTTGTGCATCTCATGTGCTTGTAGAATTGTTAACTTCCACAGATTTCATCTCTAGTATGTCATATTGAAATTGTTATTGTTGTATTTCTTTTAACAGTTATTGTATCAATAAATACCAATGTCCACTGAAGTAAGTTTCCGAGATCATTATTCTTACCAACCACCAGATCGCCAGTTGACTTTTTACATTAATCTTGTATTATGGTTACTGCTTTAGTAACCTGGGGAAGTTCTTCAGGAAGATTTTCCTACATTCATTGCTTTTAAGTTTCTCGCAATTGCAGTATCATTATTAAGCCTGAATAGCACGCCCTATCGTGATGCGTTAAAAAAATTGAAACACGCGCCGAGATGTGCATTCAAACTTCGCGGCAGCCTTGGACCACTGGCATAGATGGCACTGATGTATCAAAACCTATATGCATTATCCTTATGGGTATGTCACCCCTTGATAAAATGACCAGAGTGCAGTCAATCATGCTAAACTATAATTTCAACCGTTACAAACTGAATGCTGCTGAGTGGTAGCATAATATGCCCATGTTGGCTAATACACATGCAAATCAATAATTAAAATGATAGCCGAGAACATAGAGACACTCTTGGAATAGTTGCTACTTTCCTCAACAATTTAGAAATCTAGTAAAATTTATTTAAAGATACCACTCCCCATGACGTCACAGGGACCTAGATGCTGTAAGATTACCAATGCATGCATGAGGCAGAGCTCAGGGAAATATCTCTTAATATCACCTATTAAAATGCCTATGGACAGAAAGTCTCCTCCTTTGGATAGGGTAGTAATAATCCTTATTTAAGGCAAGCGCTTACTGCTAACAGGGTACTCTGCTATCTGGTAGCAGCCTGCATCGAAGCAGCGCTTATAGCCTCGCACCAAGGTGGCCTCACACGGTGGCAGCGAGAACCAAAATGACATCACGTGGGCTTTTCCCAGCATACTTAGCCGTCGGGTTTTAGCATGCAGGAAAATTTTCACTTTTCATTTGAGCACGAAAAATAGATATTATTTCAAAATCTAAAAGCGCGAAATACGTGCCCCAAGAGTAACAATCTTTCGATTTAGGCAATAGAATAAATAGGAAACCACCCTATTCTTATCACAGTAAATACTCACAGGGGTATCTGGTCGAATAAGCTCAAGGAGAGCAGGCATAGCGTTTGCTCCCAGCACAAGATCACGAGGACCTGCTCCATCACCGGCTATATTTCCAAGTGCCCACACAGCCTGCTCAGAAACATTTGCACAAGGAGATGCAAGAAGGGCAACCAAAGCTGGAATGCCACCAGCTTTAATTACAACAGCTGTTTGCTCAGAGGACCCAGATGCCACATTAGTGAGAGCCCAAGCGGCTTCAAACTGAAGGGATGGGCTAAACAAAGATAACACACAAAAGAGAATAAAATTAAAAAAAAACAATGCACATAGATACAAGCAATAAGAGCAAATACATACTTCAGTGTTAGGCACAGACTGCACCACTAAATTCTAGTTCCAATAATGTTCAAGTTGGCATTACGATGTTATTTAGTGTGACGAATAGAAAAAAAAACTGACAAAATTAAAAATATGAAATTGGGAAATAAGTATAGCCGATAACTAATTCAGATAGCTAATAAAACTGCAAAAATTGATTTGACGAGGAAGATTCTCCATCACTGAAGGGAATTCCACCGAAAATGTAACCACACTTAAAAATACTAACTTTAATGGACTTCAGAAGGTGAGATTCCTCGATACCAAAAATGATTGAGGGATAAGTATTATCACGAAAGAGTCAGAGCCAATAACGAAATTACAGCCAGTAGAATTAAATTTTGATAAGACTACTCGTGACACGGGTTTACTTCGGGTAATCAACATTCGCATCTGACTGAAGTGTCACTCATGTCAACCGTCATTTAAATGAAAATTTAATGACACAAAGAGGAAAGTCAAATTTGAAATATTTGACCAAAACTGTGACAAGTTAATGCTACCAAATCAACAGAGAAAAGCAGGCATCCAATTAGCGCTGAACACAAATATCGACACATAATTACTTCATACTATTAGAACGTGCTTAAAAATGCACTTACTGATTGAAATGAGATAGGAAAGAAATGCATTTCGGCACTAAACCAGCCTTAATCATGACATCGATCGGTGGGTCTCTTTCACGACTCAGCATCTTACGAGCAGCTTGAGTAGCATTTAATTGAGTCTGTGGATCGTTGCTATCCATGTCCGCAATTATAGTTTCGATGGACATGTTCAACTGGGTTCGATTATTATTTTCTTGAAGCGGAGATTGAGGCTCGTCAACAAGGGCAATATTCCGCCTTTTCTGAAGCTGTTCATCTTTTCGAGCTTTCCTTAATTCCACATTAACTTCACACCTTCTACGTCGCATTTCCTGCAAATGAAAACATAGTTCATAAATCTTTATATTAATCTGAAAGACATGAATGCGTTTTATGATTTAAGGCACATACCTCTACATCTTTTCCGCGATTTTTGAAAGTTTTTAGCCTATTAGGCATAACGTTCTCCTGGGATTGCATTTTGAAAGTCGAGAGATTAAACACTACTAAAACCTTAGGCAAATCTGCAAAACCTGCGAAGAAGCAAAAATCACATGTACCCCACTCTCATCAAAAATTATGATATTCAAATAAATTCCAGCAGTTCATCATGACGGTTAGCCATAAACAAGTGCCACTTGAGAATTGCCGTAGCACAATCATTGAGTCAAGGAATGATAAACAGAATCTCTCAATGTTCAACCGACGAGTATTAAAGGTTCACTCTCTTACCTGTTACTTTTCAGGCTGTTAAAGTTGTGCCAGAATCCGAGAAAGAAATGACAGAAATGGTAGTCCGTCGTCGGTTTCTCGATTTCCTTTTAGAATAGGAATGGCAGTCAACCAATCATGATAGATGTAACAGATTCAAAATTTTGTAAAACCTTACACCATTGGTCCCAGCTACACAATTCGGTTATTGGCCAAGGAAGGCCATGGCCCATGTGATCACTTTTGAAGACCGGGATTTTAACGAATTTAATGAAATCCATTTTCCTTGGAGAAATATGATTTACTTTGTCTTGTCATAATGGTATAAGGTAAAAAATCTATTTGCAAAATCTAATTCGATAAATATGGAATATATTCATGGCGGCTTGTAAAGATTTATAGTCTTAAGTGCTAGTAAAATAAAAAAACATTCAGGGTCAATGTATTCAAATGCATCTAGATGATTTCTCGTCAGTGCCCAACTATTTACGCAAGTAGCGTAAATTAAATCATAATATTCATTAGGATAATGATAATGTTGTAGTTTCATTTAGGATAGTTTTCAAATACTTATTTGTCAACTATTTTCGGCTGTCATTCTTTGTGTAAACCGAATTTCGTCCCTAAGTATTTAGTCTGTACTTGATCCATCGTTGTTAATACATGTATCGGATTTCGATACCCTTTTGTACAATGATTCTGTCATATCAACCTCAAGGTTGATTTTAAACACCAGAGTACTACTTGTTCAGCGGGTTGTAGACCTCATAAGACAGTTAAAAGTGACAGTGATCTGCTTTTTATTAAATATTTGTTTTCATTACTAATAGTAATGATGATTGTGTGAGGTCTACAGTTATAACGATTCTCCACAAGGATTTTGCGCAAGGGTATACTCTCATATAATTATAACCTATGAGCCATATATTATGCAGATTTCACAGACATTATAAAACGGTCATTATGAGGGGGATTACATTTGAAGTCAATTGTCCCATAAATTCCTGAAATACGTTTTCGCCTTCGCGATTTTTGTGCAATCAGTTGGGTCATTCAAAAATGAGAATTTCATTATCAATGGTGACTTAATAGCATCAATCCAAATGCGATTTCCTTTTGACTGACTTCACAATAGTTGAACATGGCTTTCATCGCGTTTGTTTTGTATTAATCGAAGAGATTCTTAAGTTTTGGCGGCTCTTGTTTTGTCAATAATGGCAATTGACTAAAATTGAGTTGCCAACTCTTAAGAAGCTCTTAACTGGAACGTACTGTCATTATGAAATGGAATTTTCCACTGACAAGTTGCAGATTAAGGAAGAAAACAGGGGTTCCCTCCACATGGTGTGAGCAACTCCTGCGTAAACTGTGGAAAAGATGGTGATATTTAAGGTGGGTCCACTATATTGGTTATTATTTCACTGACTTAGCAAACATTGTTTAAAAATACTTGGTAAATATCTACAAACCACTCATTTGTATGTACCTCAGATGCATCTCATGCACACTATCCCACCAAAAAACTGCTGAAAGTAATGAACACTCCTCTCCTTCCCTCTCTGACAGCAAACTTCATTCGCCCCTGCCGCTGACCCCTCACTAATTGTAAGTTCTTTTCCCACCCGAAACCCCACAACCAACCAACTTGGTCACTGCTTCATGACTGTAATGAGACTTAAAACTTCTATTCCCACCTCCACCCATTACAATAATATGACAGGTATACCTTTCCTTCACCTAAAGATATCCTCCCTATCAGCCTGCACCCCTCAGTATAATTTTTAAAATATTCTACCAGCTAAGGTACCATGTTTGTCTGAATATAGTCCTCCTTTTTTTTTTCAAAAATGCCAATGGTAAAAGTAAAGAGGGGACTATATTCAGATGCATTTTTATAATTTTTCCTGAAACTGAAGCCTAAAAACTAGGGGGGAGGGGAGACTATATTAGGAGAAATACGGTATATTTAACCCTTTGCGGTCCAATGTTGAGGCTGGCTTGACAAGTCTAGTGATACAAGCACTCGGCTTGTTGTAGCATCAGGTCTAACTTCGAGTTGACGGCAAATCAGGTAATCTCTTGAAACATCGCCCTTGCATAAATCGCTTCGCCTTGATGTCAAGCTCAACTTGAAGTAAGACCTGATACTACGACAAGCCAAGTGCTTGTAGCACTAAACCTGTCAAGCCAGCCTCGACATTGGACCGCAAAGGGTTAAAAGTAGTATTTTAAAGTTATTCTGGTTGTCTCCCATCTCAATATGGAATTCTTCATTTCCTAGTGAGTTCTACTTCCTTAAGGGATTTTGCTTCATTCATAATTCCTGTACCTTTCCTCCCCCACATTCTTCCCTTTAGCATGGTTTTTTTAACATCCCCTTCTCTCTCAGTACTCAATAAATCCAAGCTCTTGATAGCTATCTCATGTATTAGCTTTTTCTCTCTTTGCCCATCATGTGTAACATTCCTCTTTCTTTGCTCTCACTTAGCACTTAAAAAAATTACTGACCACCTGGACCGAAGAATTCTAAAAATGTTCACATTTATTTCATGACTTTTGGAACCAATGCTTTAGCGTGAAGTACTGATGGATTTTTTAAATGGCTCATCAATTAGGTAGTAAATCCTTTGTATTGACATTGCTAACTATGAAGAAGCAAAGGTGATCAGGTGCATGAGTATAACAGCCAGGAAATGACTAGGCACCAATCCACAAATATTTTTGTACTGCTTATTCTTTTATGGTCACTGTGATTCAAATCAAGATCATCTATATAAACTGCTTTATTAAACAAATCACGTTGAGACCATTGTAATGAAATCATCGAATAGTATTCAACAAGAACCTCGGTATTTGGAGTGATTTTCAGCCCCCTCCCTGTGCCCCTGCTCAAAATATCATTCTTATCGAAAAACTATTGTGTTGATGTATTTGTACTATGGGATGAACGGCAAACTTCGCTTTCAGAGACAGCCATGGTGAAAGTACTTAGTTCACATATCAACCTTAGATAATTATACTCTGTACTATCAGGCAAAAGTTATTTCTCACAATCAGTTACAACTCATTTGTGCCCATGAGGGGTTAAATCAAAACGTGTGGATCATTAAACTTTAATGTTTGAGGAGGCTTCTCGGATAGAACTACAAGGGATTGCCAATAAACGGCTAATGAAATGAAGTACTGTAAGATGTAGCCAACATATTCCTTCCCCAGGGGCACAGCTAGGAATTAAGGCTAGGGGGGGTTTCAGGCACAACTAATACTGGGGTGCTTGGGGTATTGCATACCTGCCAGGGTTAGCGGGAGGTGTGGAGGCCTTCCACCGGAAAAAATTAAGATAAATGGTTCAAAATGGTGATTTTTACGGCCTTCTGAGGGATATTTTATTAATCCTCACACTATTCTATAAGCAATAGTAATCCAATTAAGTAAGTAGATTTAACTTAAAAATTTCTGTGAGCTCTGGGGGGGGGGGGGTGGGGTTTATCCCCCAAAACCCCCCCTCACTGTGCCACTGCCTTACCCCACCCTACGTAACGCATCAAGTATCTTCAACCTTCGAATGACCACCACCTCCTACCGGCTGCTGAGAGTAATTGCATACCCAAGTAAGACGAATATTAACTTCATTGCCAGGCATGCAAGTCAATGGGATTCATCAGATTGCTTCCAGCTAGGAAGAAGGGGAAAGGCAACTGAAGCAGACGGCATGCACCCTTGTGTATGGTGACAAGTATGGCAGAATACAGTAGCATGTAATACAGTTACCTCCTCTGAGGATCCTATGTAATGGTTGAGAGACTTATTCTGTTAAGTAAAATATCCAGGAAGAACAGACAAACTTTCGGTATGCTTGACAAATAAAAGTTAACAATGTGCCTAACTGAAACTTTTTGATGAATCCCTTTTTTTTGGCTCAGTAATGGGTGATAGGCTTCAGTTTTGCTGATATTTTGGTTGATTACCTTATAATAACTAAATAAAAACTGAAAATCAATGCAAAAAACACAGACGTATTGGTCTGCATTAGGAAAGAAGAGGTAGAGACCAACCTAAAACATAAAATTGATGAGATGAGGGAGTTCTGCTATTTGCATAGCCGAGTGACCAACTACGGATGAAGACAGAAGGAAAGAGTCAGAGGAATAGCCTTAGTAAACAGGGGATTCCTCAATAAGAGGGGTCTCCTTACATTGGAATGTATGTATAAGTATTTAGGCCAGTAAGAAATTTATTAGGACACTATTATGACTTCTTGTCTTTATATGAATTTTTTAAAAAGGGTTTCAAGTATGAAAAACTTCATGAAAAAACTTTGCCATTAATGAAAACAGCAGATAATCTGGCTTTAATGGGAGAGGATGAGAGTGGCTTGTAGAGCCTTCCCAGGATTCCACTGGGAGAGGCAAAGGGAATGGGATTGGAGGTAAAGGATCAGAGAACCAAATACCTTAGGGTAGAGCAATCAATTAACATTGCTAGCAACTCTAGAAGGGTGGAAAATTTTACATCTGAAATAGTTACAGAATTTAAGTATTTAGGAGTGAATAATGACCAAACAAAGCAAGAGGAGACATAAATACATGTCAGAATATTAGGTACAAAAGGATGCGGCTGGTCTTTACAAAGGTTTCTATAAAACAACATATTGTCTTGTAAAAGCAAAACCATTGAATTACAAGACCATCATAAAATGTGGTCATTTATGGGACAGAAATATGGGCAATGGCTAAACAGGCAAATTTTGGGATGTATCTATGGTCCCATAAGTGAAAACGGAACATGGAGAGTATGAACCAACAATAAGAAAAAGGAGGTATCCAAGGACCCAGGCATAACTGTACAAGCCAAAAGCAGAATACATATATAGGTGAGCAGGTCATGTTTCGATAAGAGAAATTACAGCTGTGTCATAAGGTCTACCAAAAGGAAAGAGACCTTTGGGACGACCTAGACTATGACTATGCTGGAAAACCAGATTAGGATAGTAGCAGAGGATGACTTGAAGGAAGATTGAAAGAGATTACAAGGATCTGTTGGTAAGGCCATAAACCTTCAGAGGTTTAAATGGCCTAATATGTAAGGCAGTGAAAAAATGAGCCACAGTATAACTTCAAATTGACAGCCACAAAGTTTACAAAATAACTGATTTTTTTTGTAATCCCATCAAGCTCTGCTTCCTACAGTAGTGCATATGTACACTTGTTTTCACTCGCTATAGCACATGCTTATGGGGAAACATGAAGTGGTCAATACATATTAATGAAGAATGAACTAAATAAAAATGCATAAATTTAGTAGTGAATTGCATTTATTGCTCTTAGCAGATGTTTCTGTGGGTTATGATGGTCATAGATGCAATGCATCCATGCAGCAACCAGAAAAATGCGCTGAAATTCCATTTCTGAGCCCATTATGAAATTATTTGTATCAAAATAGTTTGCATGCTATCAGTCACTGCAGAAATAAAGCAACTTTCATGTAGTATACCAAGTTTTTAAAACAAACAATAGCTTTTTGGAGATATTGGTCCTCCCAGATGACTCAATTTTGCAGAGGATAGCATATGTTTTCTAGCATGTATTTCCATGGTAATCACAATTACATTAATGCACGAGGACTCAAGCTAGTATAAAAATAACTCAGAATAAATGCAAATCAAGAAATTCATATTGATTGAAGGAATAATACGCAAATCCAACTCTAACAGGTGCCTAAAAATAATATTAGAAGAGGAAATAACAGTTAAAATTGGATGCAGGATTAAGGGTTTAACATATTAAATTGCCTCCATACAGAGAGAACCACCATACCACTACCACTTCTTTCATCTCCAGCTGAATATAACGGGCTATTCAGTCAATAAAAGGGTAAAAAACCCTGTTCTCCAGCTCTCCTTCTAGTAAAAGGACAAACTTAATCATAACTTATGTCACCAATGAATAACATTTTTCTTCAACAATTCTCTTCATTAAAAATATTGCTTTACAGATATATAATAAAAAGATATTTTACAAAATATTTGACATTTCATTCTGGTAGCAATAGACATAAAGTATTAAGTTACATATATATGTAAGTACTGAATGTGAATCATTTTAAATGCCAAGATGAAATGCAAAGCTAACATTCTAGGAATATGATATGGAGGGATAGTTTTCAACAATATCTTCACACATTTGGCATTTTCTGGAGGATTAAGGCACATGTCTCAGCTACCACAAAAAAGGATCATAAAATAACCACACACTCATGAACAACAATTTATAAATAAAGATTCATCCATTTCATTACATTCAATTCTTCAAATTAGTCTTAACATCATCAACACTTCAGCTAAAACACTGGGACAGCAACCCGCGAATGGCATCTCTTGCATATGGAATGTATGAAATAGAATACCATGTCATAGCCAAAAATTGAAGGATACAAAACAGAAGTGCCAAAGGACCACTTTTCAGCTGAAATAAAAGACATCAAACCATTAAAAAAAAATTACCCTGCCAAACACCCTAGAGGTGGCTCTCAAGGTATTACATAAATCAATAAAAAAAGATTAATTATATCAGATATAATATGCCTTGTTTAAAATGATGTTAGTGGTAAGACGTAAGCAGAAACAGACAAAATGCAATTCCACCAAGGACCTGAGCAGTTAGAAAGATGATCAAGTTTATTCTAACGGCTTTTGTATAGCGAATCAGCAAGTATTTTAGGCACAGATGGTGACAGTGCAGTTTCTCACCAAACAGTAAGAAGGTGTTGATATTGCTATATTTCCAAGTAATGAAAACTATGGAAAATACAAGGCATAAGCAACATAAATAAATAACTCTAAGTGAAAAATATCCAGAAATCGACCACTCAGTGATTCAACCCGAAAGTTGGTTTGGTTAGGTGAGGCTAGAACTCACCCCAGACTAGGCCACAGGCACAGGAACTTCATGCATGCAGGTGTCAATTAAACAAGCATTGGAGTAGTAATTATCTTTTGATCTCATTGAGTTAAAAATTAAATTTCTTATTGAGGAATTCAATAGTATGGGTACTGATATCTGACATTGATATAAGACATATCGATATCACCACAATTTTCAACGTAATTCTTTTTCGAACAAAATAGTTGTTTCTTTGACTCTACTATTTGATTACACGGGTGAATAGATCAGCAGAGTTATTCCACTAATCGTATGGCCGGGCCATAAGTCGAAATCGACCATAACTACGGCCCCGAGACATACGTATGGCTTCAAGCGATTCTACTCTGAGCGAAAGGCCATAAGTCAGGCGGTAGCTATGGCCTAGAGGCCGTAACACTATGGCCTGCCTAGGAGGCGGTCATAACACGGGCCATACAAAATAACAATGCTCGCCTAAGGAGTTATAAAAGAAACTAACGAAGTGTCATCGATTACATAGCGATTGTTTCAAGAAATATATGAATATTGTGGGGGAGCACACACGGATACACGAATATTCAACGGGCATTGGCTAGATATATGAAAGAAAGCCGTCGATTTCATAAGGAGAATAACGGGGTACGTGTAGGTAATCCGTTCGCATACGATGATGATATTTTCATTAACTATTTCCGTGCGTCAAAAGTTGTTACTTACTTTTTAAGTAGATATAGCGGATGAGCTAAAAGTTTGCTTGTAGTTAAAAAGTTAGAAATACATTTAACGGATGCTCTGTTAAGGTGAACGGAGGAACGGGCTTTTATTTGCTTTCTGTGCTACATTTGCTAGCAGATTTCTTACTTGTTTCGAAAAGCTGTAGGTAGCTTGAAATATCCGCTACTAAATGTTTTATATTTTAAGATTCTCGTAGCATTACGGTTCATGAGGGAGGATATCTAAGAAACATAGGGCAAGACATTTTTTTTAGCAGTAAGGCAATCTTCAGTAAGTCGATGCGTAAAGGACAAATCCAGGAAATCGTCCACAAATCAAGGAAAGAATGATAGTCTCATATTGATGTTTTAACTTTATACAGCTACCTAAACATAAGCCTATGATAATAAAAGTAATGAAAGTTAAAGTTTCAATTTCATCTTTAGATTTCGTGCATTGGCTGGATTTCTAAGGCTTTTGGGGGCAAAGGATTGCAGCCCTGAGACAATAGTTACACCATTGGAAGGAGAGGAAGGGGGTTAGAACTACGACAGGATGTCATGTTCTAACTCTATCCATTACATGCACAATTCACGAATATTATAATACTGTACGGTAGAAATCATGTACAAATTTCTTCTGCTTCTTCTCATCCGTGATTTGCGTTCTTCACTTTTTTTAACGATTCAGCGTCTGCCGCCAGATCAGTGTTTAAAGAAAATCCAAGTTTATCCTTTCATAAGAGTCCATTTCGGTTAAGAAACATATCATTAATTATTTATCCACGTTGGAACAAACTTCCTTCTCAAAAAATGACTAGTGTTAAAAAAAAGTGAACCCAACTTATAGTACCAATTATAATTCTCATACTCGCATGCAGAAAGGGCGTTAATGACTTTGGCCGGGCCATATGATATGGCTCCTCGAGAGTGGAATCGGTATAGGCCGTAATTTCGGGTCAGACCATAAGAAACTTATGGCCGGCCATACGCATGGCGCCGTTTTGTAGAATAGCCCTGCAGAATGGATTAAAATGGAATATATTGTTGGACTGTAGAATAGAAAATGCTCAGAAGCTAATGAAATGCACAATCAGCTATTAGCAGTGGCAAGAATAGACTTGAAACGTGATATGATTAATATGTGCTATGCTGGGATTAAGAGGCTGGGTGTAGGTGGCTGAACATAATACAAGATACGTATGTACATTTAATATTTGTGAACTACCGTATTTCTCTGATTATAGTCCCCCCCTGGTTTTGAGGCTTCAGTTTTGGGAAAAGTTAAAAAAAAATGCCGACGAATATAGTCCCCCCCTTTCCTTTTACCACAGGCATTTTTGGAAAAAAAGGGGGGACTATATTCAGACATATACGGTAATTTATTTAGTGAATTAGACCTATGAAATTTGTCCCGTTGATCGTAATCAGAGTGAAAAGGTGAAAATAGTGTATACAACCCTCATTTTTAGCCATAGTGGATTAAAAAGAAAGATGTGTTTTATATAGTCATGATCACTTAGATGCTCAATCAGGTGCTCAATAAATTTTGTGAATTATACTTAGGCAGAGACATGGTGAATGCTGAGTGTAAACACTGCAATGATTGAAGGTAAAAAGACATTTAATAAAACCTCTATTGGTCGACCAAGTGAACAACCAATGTATCCAGAAATCTGGTGCCTTGGGCTGGCAACCTCCCATTGGCTAAAATAACATCTTCAGTTTTAAGTTTAAGATTTTTGAATGCACAGAAAGAATTATTTTTGGATGTAAATGTGTGTCTGTTCTATTCTTCTATGGTTTGTTTGAAGTAGCAATATAGAGAAAAGAAAACTAAGTTATGCCAGGAAATCAGATTGGCTACGAGTTATACCTGAGGCAGTCAAATGGATAGAGCTTGCACAAAAAATCTAATTCATAAATTAATATTTTAAAATATACCAAGGGGAATGTGGTAGCCTAGGCTGCTGATCTGAGGGTATCAGGTTGAAATCCAAGGTGAAGCCTTGGTACACCCCCAAATAAAATTCTGTAAGAGCCAGGTAGCCCATGGAAAGGAAACCCCCCTGAGTTATACTTGGATACCTGTGGCTTAGTCTAGGGTGAGCTCTAACACCACCTATTTAAACCGACCTTTGAAAAGAGAGTGAGAGAAAATCAATAATCCAAACATTTCATAGTTTCATATGCCCCGAATTATCCAGAGGCAAAGAGTTGTCAATGCAAGGCCAAGCATTAGTCACCAGTTTATTACCGAAAGCCATTTTATAGCAATAATGAATACTTGCTCAGTATTACTATTTTACAAACAAAGAAGCATCACTTAAACCTTTGATTCTTGAAAGGAGGGGAAAATACATAGATAATTGACTAAAAACACCAGCTTTCTCTAATTTAAGCTTTATTTTTTCTATCAAGAGAGCGTGGTAGAGCACTTTGATGCTAATCAAACGTTCCTGGTGGGGTGTGCTCGAATATTAAAAAAACATTCCACTGAGAAGTATCTGCCTGCCACATTTTAAATCTCTAGGGATCTTCTACCAACAATGTGTCCATTTATTTTATGTAGCATGACTATTGTTCTCCTCCATCAATATAAAAGCTTGTTTGACATATGAATTAATGCTGATAACAATAATACTCGAGACATAAAATATTTTAGGGAGGTGTCTCACAATAGTCTTACTCCATTCAGCAAAAATTCTGCTTGTGTTGGGGTGAGACTGCTTGACCACCAGTCACAAAAACAAAGCGAAACTTATCATCGTCAACATATAAATACAAACTATACCAATACCTATAAAACTATTCATTCTATGTATTCTATTGATGAGTATAAGTCCTTAAAATGGGGTATTTGACAGCTTCTTTACATAATCAATATATATTAATAATTGGCGATTGTTGTTTGTATGCATGTAAACACTTGTTCTATACCTGCTGCCGCACATCCCATAGACAATAAAATATTATTATTATTGGTGAAAATTTATTCCAACATGTAACCTAGGACTAGCCCAATAATTATGTAACGAGCGTTTGGGTTCATTCCAAGCCAAAATCATACTCGACCTCTTCAAACACATCTCCTCTGTGTTCAAATTCCAGGTGAAGCTTTCGGACACTCCCCAATAAAAATCATCCTACTGTCAGGTGACCCAGGGAATGGAAAACACCCCTATCCTGAATCCTTTTTCATGCCTGAGGCTTAGTCTATGGTGAGCTCTAGCCTAACCGTTCCAAAACAATCTTCGCATCCGAGAACTGAGTGAGTGAGGGTTTCTATCATTGACCTTATGACCTAATTCGAAGTGAATCTCATGGCCATTAATATTTTTGTTTCTGTTAATGAATTAATTTCCACTGGTCAATCTTATATGATTGATTGTGTTCAGAAAACACAAGCAGTGAGTGACTGGTCTCCCTTATCTGTCACCCCCAGATTCACTGATCTCACAGCTAATGTCTAAAAATGACAACATTTTGACCGAGCAAAGAGCAACAGGAGATCATTCATCAGACAATTTGTACTGGTTTGAGACCAAACAAGGTGGCCATTAATCATCATCCGTTCTTATGCTACATAGTTTTACTTGCACTTTCTTTTGCATACGCATTAACATTCACAGTGATGATATGATAGGCAAAACTTTTGTATTCCTAGGTCTAATAACTAGCCCACTCTTTCATAAGCACTTTACTTTACCCAGGAGTTACTTCACCCAATTTTTTTTCTACTGCAGAGGATATCACGTTTCACTGTTTTACTATTCAGGAATTAATGGCATATGTCCTGGAACCGATGAAATTTTATTGCTTAAGATGTATTCTAAAATGTAACCATGGACTTGCCTACTAATTATGTAATGGGTGCTTGTGTTCAATCCGTATCAGAAACAGTCTCTTACATATATAATTATATGTTCCTATCCCTTTCTTTCCTTACCTCTGAATTTATATGTATGTTTGCGCTTAAGGCGCCGTCTGAATGAATGAAGTAGTGTATATATATATATATTACGTGTTAAAAAAATATGGATAGTGCTTGATATTTTATATCTAAAATATGTAAATGTGAAATAAAAATCAAGGAAGTATAATCTACTAACAGCTCACACTCATGGGTGTTAGAAAGATAAAACATTAAATATTTTCTCATTTTAGTGGGGGGAGGGCAGGAATAGTTGGCTTAGTACTCGACCTGAATTCTGGAGTATCTTATGTACCAATTGACGATGATAATAAAAACAAAATTTCTTCTCCCATCCATTGGATGAGTTACATAACAGCTATTATCATTTTATATTTTGGAGGGGCATCAAATATTTTTCACAGAATAATGCCTCAGCAAAGACTTCAAAATCAACAGCCAATAAACAACAGGGACACAGAATTCATAACTAGTTCACTGAGATGGCACTGATATCCTTCATAGGCAACACGGGTGAATTGATTCGGTCACATGATAAAATTTGAATTGAAGAAAAAATGAATGAAAACGACGTTATAAAAAAAACAACCTCGAAATTGAAAGTTACCCAAAACGCAGAATTAGCTAATTACAGGCTAGCCCAGCAACTGCGGCCGTCGACGCATTTAACACGTAATGTAAATATTAATTGATAGGGTTTAAGTTACAATCCAATACGAGTAGTACAAGTTTGCAAGAGGGTTTCAACGATAGGAAAACACATGGATGAGGTAAATGTGATACCAAGCGATATGAACATAAGAATAAGATCCACTGAAATTACAATTACTTACGCCAATTCCAGCAAAAAGTGTCAATCCAAAACAAACAAACATAACCACAGTTGCAATTGCTCTAGTAGGAGCAAACATCTTTTTGATTTGGTTCAGTGGTCCCATCAAGAAGCAGGTACTGAAGTTAAGAAACAGAGAAAAATGAAGTCTATTCAACAAAAAATAAACTAAGAAAAATGAAAATTATATAGAATAAATTTTACCTGGCTAAAGACACTAAATTTCCGAATGTGTAGATAATAGAAAACATGGCAATGCCTTTTCCTAGGAAAAGACACATAGTCCCTAAGAATGACATTAGTAGACCCAAGATAAAACAAATAACGAAAGCCTTCAATCTAGTCGACCAAGACAGCGTAGTAGTGTCCACTATCTGCAAATTAAGATTTTAAATTGACGGTTACTTCTCAGTTTATTGGGGCAATACAATATCACATAGCAAACGAGCGTCAGCAAAAACAACAGACAAATATTGAAAAATGATTTTTTCTTACGGAACCAACAATCCCTCTTTCTTCATCATTCTCAACGTCGTCGCCTCTCAGAGCTCTACGTAATTTATCCATCAAATAGACACTAAAGACGTCACGGTACCGATGAAATCCAGCTGCTGTATCGATTAAGATCTCGAGAGCAGCACGTTCAACAAGTGGATCACCTGTAGCACCTCAGACACAGAACTTTTAATTTGAGAGCCGCTTCATCATGAAAGTAATAAGGAGAATATTGAATGGGCTTGTTTGACAAGGATTATGCACTTATAGATTGTGTGACCACATTACGAGTCGAATTGTTACGTAAGAAGCCACCACTCAACTTATTATCTAAGTTAAGAATGTTCTACTCAAAAAAATATTTACTTGCATCCAGTCCAACGACACAATTCAAAGGAATGAAATCGCAATTCAATCTAGGCGACACGATTCCCACCCACATCCCCACTTCCAAGTTTACAACAACTGTAAACAACTGAAATAAATCACCGCGAGATGGCAATACTGAACCCCAATTAGCTTTTCGCGGCCTTTGAATAGTTGTAAAGCGAAGAGGAGATGTTGGGGAGCAGTGAAGTATTTCTTTAACCAGAGTAAAATAAAATATAAAGAAAAAAGCTTCAATGGAATGATTTTGACACATAGGATAATTGAAATAACTCGAAGAAAGTAACGTTTTGTATGCTGAACATGAAGCTTTAAATTTTCTCAGGTTTAATGAGACCTATAGATATATACCTTGCTATAAACAATAAGTAGGATGAATTTTTTATCTTTTCGCTTAAATGCAAAGGGAAGTAAATTTATGTTTTGAAAGCTAGTTTTTGAGGACTAAAATTTGACAGGTTCTAAAAATATTGAATACTTATTAATTTGACTTTTCTCAGAAAAAACAATCGACTTGGACGCTTGATATTTTTGCAGACTTAAAGAATTCAGACTATTGAATGAACCAAATTTAATCATATTAAGATCTTTTTTCGGTGATTTTAAAGTGTTGAAGCTTTTCAAACACCCTTCAAAAGCGGATAATTTTCTACATACAAAACCATGTTATTCATGCTCAATCGTTAAATTATTCGTGCAGGGCATATGAGATCCCCTATGAAAAAATTGTATTAACCTGTTTCAAAATTTTATACAATTTTTTCATTGGGGATAGAGAGTACATTTACACGTTTTAGACCCTTTGAATATTCCCCATTAGTGTGAAATATTCTTACGCATAAATGACCTTGTCACACGATACCTAATCATTTACAATTCCTTCAAAATGCACGTCGCAACTGAACAACTGCTCTAAAAAATAGGCATATCAGCCAATATATATGGGCTGATATGCCTATTTTTATATATAGTTCATGCAATTCGCATTAATTACCTTCTCAGGAGCATTGACCTCCATATAATGACCGTTGAAGAGTATGAACATCATGAACTTTATTATATTAAGACTAGCAGGCCACCCGGTGTTGCTCGGGAAGGAAGAAGAGAAGTGGTAAACTTGAAATTTATGGTCACATTGCGGGATATTTGTTTTTTCTCCTTGAGCGTGTCAAGAAGTGTGCCTACCCGGCAGGATATCCAACCGCGGAAGCACAGAGCAGTAGGTACCATAGAGTAAGTATAAACATTCGTAACCAAAACAAAAATAGCAATAAAATGCGAATAATAACTTGTAATAAAAACACAGAGCAATATTTCACTTCTATAAGAAGTTACCTTTCCCTTGGGCTACAACCTTGTCGCGGTGGAAAGGCTTGCGCGCTCCTATGACCCCTAGAGCTGCACTGGCGGGATTAATTCCCTTGCAGAGACTTATCATCATCAACATCAGTGGCAGCAGCAATGAAGAAAGAAGAAAAGAAGACCAAGAAGATGGAGAAGAAGAAGTCTGCTATAAATGTGGGGACGTGGAATGTGAGGACTATGATGAGGGCGGGAAAGTTAGAAAATATCAAAAGGGAAATGGATAAAGGGAGGATAGATATCTTAGGATTATGCGAGGTGAGGTGGAGGGATGGGGGGGATTATTGGAGTGATGGGTATAGGGTTATATATAGTGGAGGGGAAGAAAGCCAGCGAGGGGTAGCTTTAGTATTAAACGGGAAGATGGGTAAGCGTGTGGTAGGTATAGACCAGGTAAGCGATAGGATTCTGGTGGTAGAAATTGAGGCGCAGCCCACCAACCTTGCGGTGGTCCAGGTTTACATGCCCACTAGCAATCATAGGGAGGAAGAAGTAGACGAGTTGTATGAACAGCTCGAGGAAATAATTAGAGACACACCGGGTAAGAAAAATCTGGTAGTGATGGGGGACTGGAACGCCTCAGTCGGGGAAGGGAGGAATGGAAACGAAATAGGAGATTTTGGTCTAGGAATACGGAACGACAGGGGAGAGAAAGCAGCAGAATTTTGTAGGAGAAACAAATTATTCATCACAAACACGTGGTTCAATCATCATAAAGGGCGAAGGTACACGTGGAAAAGTCCAGGGGATGCGGGGAGATATCAAATAGACTACATTATGGTAAGACAGAGGTTTAGGAACAGTGTGAAAAACTCGCGCAGCTTCCCTGCAGCGGATGCGGATTCGGACCACAATCTAGTGCTCATGAAATGCAACGTAAGATTCAAAAGACTTATGAAAGTTAGGAAGGCGAAGAAATGGAACGTAGAAGCCCTGAAGGGGAGTATGAGGAGAGAATATCAGGAGCTAGTGGACATTAGTATACGGGAGATTGAAAGAACCAAGACGGTAGAGGAAAGATGGGATAATATAAAAACGGGAATAGTCATAGCGGCGGAGAAGTCAATTGGTTACGTTGACAGTAGAAGGATAAAGAAGCCGTGGATAACGGAGGCAATGGTTAATGAAATGGAGGAGAGGAGGAAGTGGAAGAACGTGGACACAGAACAGGGCAAAAGAATGTATAGGGAATTGAATAATCGATTACGACGTGAAACTAAGAGGGCAAGGGAGGCTTGGTGGAAAAGACAGTGCGAGGAAATGGAAAAGTTCCAGAAGGATGGAGAAGTAGGCGCGTTGTACGCCAAAGTTAAGTCGCTATCAGGCGGCAAAAGAGGACAAGCCATGTCTAAAATTAAGGCTAAAGATGGGAGGATGCTAACCGAGCGGGAAGAGGTACAGGGTAGGTGGAAGGAATACGTGGAGGACCTGTATGACGGAACGAACAGACCAGAGAGATTGACTCTAGAGGAGGAAAGTGCAGTGGAGGAGGATAATCTTGGGCCGGAGATATTAGATTCAGAAATAGAGAGAGCACTCCGTGATATGAAGGCTAGGAAAGCAGTAGGCGTGGACAACATCCCGTGTGAGCTTCTGAAGAATCTAGGGAAGGAAAGTAAGAAAAGGTTTTTCGAACTAGTGCGCAAGATCTATGAGGAGGGATGTTGGCCGGAGGATTTAGTGAAGACGGTTTTAATTCCGCTTCCGAAAAAGAAGAAAGCTGTGGAACGCGGAGATTATAGGACTATCAGCCTAATATCCCATGCGGCTAAAGTAGTGCTGAGGATATTGAACAGACGAATGGAGGCGAGGGCAAACGAGTATTTGGGCGAAGATCAGTTTGGTTTCAGAAAAGGGAAGTCAACTCGTGATGCAATAGCAATAATGAGGTCCCTCGTGGAGAGGAACCTAGAATATGAGCAGGACGTATATGTGTGTTTCGTGGATTTTGAAAAAGCGTTTGATAGGGTGAACTGGGTAAAGTTAATGGATATTCTCAAGAGAATAGTTGTTGACTGGAAGGATAGACGACTGATTTGTAATCTGTATATGGCCGAGACTGCGCAAGTGAGGATAGCGGACGGAGAATCTGGGTGGGCAAGCATTGGCCGAGGTGTGAGGCAAGGCTGTCCTCTATCGCCACTGCTCTTTAACGTGTATGCTGAAGAGATGGTAAGGGAAGCGTGGGATGAGTTAGAAGCTGGGATAAAAGTGGGAGGAATGATGTTCAAATCAGTGAGATTCGCGGATGACCAGGCGTTGATCAGTCGGTCAGCAAGGGGGCTTCAGGCCCTAGTGGATGCGTTATACGAACGTTGCGAGGAGTTTGGGATGAGGATTAATCACAAGAAAACTAAGGTAATGCGGTTTTGTAAAGCATCACGAGCGAGGAATGTGAGACTCAAGATAAAGGTGGGTGGTGAAAAACTTGAGCAGGTTGAGCAATTCAACTATTTAGGCAGTACGTTAGAGGAAAACGGATACAGTAGTAAGGACATAAGGAAGAGAATCGCATTAGCGAAGGAGGCATTCATGAATAGGAAGGAGCTTCTTAGAGGATCGTTGTGTAAGAGTTTAAAGAAAAGGTTAGTGAAGAGTTTGATCTGGAGTGTAGCTCTCTACGGTGCGGAAACGTGGACTCTGAGGAAGGAAGACGAGAGAAGATTGGAGGCGTTCGAGATGTGGGTATGGAGAAGAATGGAGAGGGTGAAATGGACGGAGAGGAAAAGGAACGACGAAGTGCTGGATATGGTTGGCGAGGAGAGAAAGCTTTTAGATGAGATACGCAGGAGACAGAAGGTTTGGATGGAGTTAGTGCTTAGCGGTGAGGGGATGTTGAAAATGGTGTTGGAGGGTAGAATGTTGGGGAAACGAGGGAGGGGAAGGAAAAGAATAGGATTTTTAGATAGATTGAAAGAGAGTAGGCCTTACAGTGAATTAAAGAAGGCAGTGCTGGAAGGAAAGGGAGGCTCCCAGATCACCTCTTTAGTACTCCATGGAAACCTACCTTAATCGGTAGAATACTATAATAATAATAATAATAAGAAGTTAGTGAGGAAAGTGCGTTTCAGTACTGCTATTTTTGCCATGACGTAATGATGATGATGACATGATGGCACCAGGGGCGCAGCTAAGAATTGAGGCTGGGGGGTTAGGGGGCAACTAATACCGGTGAGTGTGGGGGTAATGAATACCCACCAGGATAAACGGTAGGTGCGAGATTAGTAAATTGCGGAATTTGAAGATAAATGGTTAAAAATGGTGAGTTTTACGGCTTTCTGAGGGATATTTTATTAATCCTTACACTATTATATTAGTAATATCAATCCAATTAGGTAAAATGGATTAAACCATAGAGTAAGTATATAGTGCTGTGCGATGAAGTGCTTCACATGGTGGCTGGGGAGAGGCAACTTCTGGGTGATATACGGAAGAGCCAGAATATATAGATGGTGCAGTTACTGCACGAGGAGGGGAAGTTGAAATTCATTGTTAGAGGGTAGAATGTTAGGTAAAGGAGGGAGAGGGAGGAATAGAATTGGACTTTTAGATGGAATAAAAGGGTAGTGGCGTAGGCAGGAATTTCGTTCGGGGGAAGGAGTTGAAAATCCCTCAGAACAAAAAAAAATGAAAAACAGGGTACTAATTGTAAGCAGAGGGTTTTAAACTAATTTTAACACTTTTCACAATCGAAAAACTTCATTTGCTAAAGAAATATTTTGTAAATTCTTGCTTTTTCAATATCTTGTTTTCTTTTATGAGGTTAAATAATTTTGTTAAAATATATATCCCCCCGGACCCCCCGGACCATCCCTCTTGGCTACGCCACTGGGCCTAATAGGGTGGTTTCCTATTATTTTTTATTGCCTAAATCGAAAGATTATTACTCCTGGGAGTACGTATTTCACGCTTTCAGATTTTTAAATGACCATATCTATTTTTCGCGATTAAATAAAAAGTGAAAATTTTCAAGAGCGCGAAAACGCGAAGACTAAGTAGGAATGATGGGAAAAGACCGTGTGACGTATTTCTGGTTCCCCCTGCCGACTTGTGAGGTGACCTTGCGGCGAGGCTTGAGCGCTGATACGTCGCAGGCTGCTAGCAGGTAGCTGTGTACCCTGCTAGCAGGGAGCGCTTGGCTTGAATAAGGATTATTAATACATTTTCAAACGAAGAAAACTCTCCGACTTTAGCCAGTTTTAATAGGTGATTATTAAGACATGTTTCCCTGAGCTCTGTGCCTCATGCATGCATTGGTAACCTCAGACGATGTAAAACTCCTATCTACTCGTATAGAAACTAGGTCCCTGTGACTTCACTTGGAGTGGAATCGCATGGGCGCCAATCTGACCTTTTTCAAATGAGGTAAAAATTGACCGTTGCCATTCGGCTAAACTGGGATTTCTAAAACCAAATAATTTGTATACTATGAATACACTAATGGTGGGTAAGGAATCGCAATCAATGCATTTCGTTTTCTTTGATGAAGGAAACTATCCTATTGTGAATTGATGAGGGAAGCCCATGACGGGAGGGGAAACTACCCTATCGTTCAAGCAATCTAAGCCTAGCGCGCAGCATCCGAATCTCAAGCGGCTTCCAGCCTAATTCGCTTAACATCTGAGTAACGCTGTCTGTACGCCCGTAGCGATTTTTGCTTGCTAATATAAAGAAATATGAAAGCTAGTGAAAATAGTCAATCTGGCTATGGGATATTCAGTTACTTTCCCACCTCCTAGGGATGAGATTGAAAGACAAGTACTCTTTTAAATAACTGCTGACTGAACGATTTTGGAAAACTTTGTGTCATTATCAATGGAAGACCATGACGGGAGGGAAGACTGCCATAATACTTTCTAAGTACTTCATGGAAGCCTACCTTAATCGGTAGAATACTTTAATAATAGCAGTAATAATAAAATACCCCAACATCTGAAGCCTATTCTCAAGGGTTCAGAATTTCGTCACCTTATAATGTTGCACTCTATACGCGTTGTCATGCAATTTTAAGTCATAAACTCGATCCTGCCGTTAAACAATCCCTATCCAATAGGCTAGTTTCCTTCATGAAAGAAAACGAAAGGCATTGATTGCGATTCTTTACCCACCATTAGTGTATTCATAACATACAAATTATTTGGTTTTAGAAATACCGGCTTAGATGAATAACAAGGGTAAATTTTATCCTCATTTGAAAAAGGCCAGACTGGCGCCCATGCGTTGCCACTCCACTTGACGTCACAGGGACCTAGTTTCTATACGAGTTGATAGGAGTTTTACATCGTCTGAGGTTACCAATGCATGCATGAGGCACAGAGCTCAGGGATGTCTTAATAATCACATATTAAAATTGGCTAAAGTCGGAAAGTTTTCTTCGTTTGAAAATGTATTAATAATCCTTATTTAAGCCAAGCGCTATCAGCTAGCATGGTACTCAGCCACCTGCTAGCATCCCGCGTCGTATCAGCGCTCCGAGCCTCGCCCCAAGGTCACCTCACTTGCGACAGCGGGAAGGAGAATGACGTCACGCGGAGTTTTTCCCGGCATTTATACTTACACGTCGCGTTATCGCGCGCTTGAAAATTTTCACCTTTCATTTAATCGCGAAAAATAGATATCGTCATATAAAAATCTAAAAGCTTGAAATACGTACTCCAGGAGTAATAATCTTTCGATTTAGGCAATAAAAAATAATAAGAAACCCCCCTATTGTGTCCCTTTTCTGGCGGCGAAAGAAACGAGTTTAACCGCAAGGAATCACCCGGGTTGCAATCTAGCCACGCCATAAAAAAATGGCCTGCATCAAACCTGGCACTTCGCTCGAGGAAGGCGATCAATGACTCGTTTCTACCTTAGCCATAAAAATCTGAATTCTGTGCCAAATAACATATATATAGATATACATATTTGGAAAGAATCAAAGGGTGTTGACCTAATTATGAATTGAAGAGTGAAGTCAATAGAGGGAGGGAAAACCGACACATTAATTCTTAAATACAGCATGCAAACCTGCCTAAATCGGTACAATACTTAAATAAATAACTGTGTAAGAATTTACAGAAAGGGTATGGCTAGTGAAGAGTCAGATCTGGAATGCAGGGCTTTACGGTGCGGAAAAATTGACACTATGGAAGGAGGACGAGAGAAGACTGGCGGCGTTCGAGATGTGGGTGAGGAGATGAAGTGAGGAAGAAAGTGAGTGTAGCTACGAAAAATGCAGTGTCAAAGGATTGGCGCCCCTCGGCTAGAGGTCTCCTGCGCTGATGTATCTTGGGGAGTCGCCACAAGTTAAAAAATTTCGTGGGGGGTTAAGGGCTTTCCTGGCTGCAAGCCTGATTCTATATAAGTGATAAATCCCTCTTTTTCAATTTTGACAGTCTCAGATTTTGTCTCATTGCGGTCTCATTTTTATTTAATTAACGGCGGTAGTACTGCGCTTTAACAGGCAAGGGGTAACGAATTATTATCATGTTTAGTCACAGCTGCTCAAATATTTTAGATATAAGACACGATGGAATTCGAAATGTACCCAACAGCAGTTATACTAGGTGACTTCGAGAAGATTAACTTCATTCATATTCGCTAACATAAGGTAGCAGAGAGGTGTGAAGATTTTAGCATCATAACCCTGACCACGGATGGTCTGGTCTGGGGCCGTATTCTGTAACTCCAAACCGATCGGTGCGGCACCGATTCGTCGGGTGCGACGTCACACCGACTCCCGGTAAGAAGTCGTGCGATTCTGAACGAACCCGATCGGTGCGGCACCGACGAGAGGACGGGAGATCGTCGGTATCCGTACCGACAGCAAAAAGGTGTCGATACGGCCACCGACTAGTGGGTTTCATGAACTCCCCATCACACACACACACGTACGGTGCACATTGTACGTTTTATTTTGTTTTTACCTCATCACCGAGTAAATAAGGAGGTTTTCTGCAATGTTATCTTTTTCTGCCCCTTCGAATACGCCTCTATAATTCACTGTGTCATCATATATATTAATTACCTTGACAGAAATATAAGATAACGGTTAATAAACATGAGGTTTGCTAACATATAATGACTTTCTCTCATTTATGTTACCACTTAAGTGAAATTTCACTCGCTTGTAATAGGCTTTATTTCTCTCTATCATAATTTATTTGCTCCTTTGGCATAAAAAAGATATTTTTGATTAAATATGAGTTTTGCCGCAATGCTATCACTTTATATCACTCTGAATAGGCGGCTGTTATTTCACTCAATCATCAATTTGTCGTTTCTCTATCGGCATAGAAATAAGATCTTTTTATTTAAGTATGAAGTTTGCCACAACGGTATCAGTTTCTTTTTTTTGTAACAGGCAACTATATTTCATG
Source organism: Ischnura elegans (assembly GCF_921293095.1). NCBI lineage: Eukaryota > Metazoa > Arthropoda > Insecta > Odonata > Coenagrionidae > Ischnura > Ischnura elegans. The sequence goes on along the minus strand of NC_060251.1, from coordinate 28,024,080 downwards.
TCATCGTCAGCCATTGATTCCCTTGACGATAAAAGAAGATATTTGTTAATAAGTATGAGGTTTACCGCAATATTATCATTTTCTCTCACTTGGAATGCGCAACTTATACATATGTATTTCACCCAATCACAATTTATTTACTTCCTCGTCATTACACTTCTTTTAATTACACCCAGCTCCATATTTTTATAACAATTTCCTAACTTGTTCCTCTAATATGACATTTACATTTGAATCCTACGTTCACGTTCCATGGTATGTTATTTTCGTCTGCTACGGTGCCAATGGCATAACCTTCCGTTGATAACATTTAGACGGAACTTACTTATAATGACAACTATATTACCAAATCATGAATAAATAGCATTATACGGAACCAATATTTAAAAAAAGAAACTACGATCTCTAGGATAGTTTCAATAATTCATTCCAGCAACAACAATCTCCAACACGTTCAAACTTTATTGTGATGTTGTAATATTGTTTCCTTCGATTCTGTAGGTACAGCATTACTACCACACATTATATAAGCATTGTTAACAACTTATCCAATATCGATTATCTTAATCTAGCAATAAGTCGTAATTTCCGCAAATAAAAAGATTGAGAATGACGACAACAAACTGTGCCAATGAGTCTTCACTCTTTTTTACCCTTCTCATTGGTGGAGACACGTTAGATGACTTCTAACTTCGGATATATTCGGATTTTCCCTGTTTGGGAAGGAGAGGGAACCGTACCGACTGGTTTGATACCGACGACCATACTGAATCGCTGAATTTGCCGTCGTCGATATGGAAACCGTCGTCGGTAGGGAATGATGTGCTGTCGGTGGGCTGGGAAGGGAAACCGACCGATGCGGTACCGACGAAATACAGAATACGGCCCCCGGTCGGCTTGTCGGCAATCACCGAAGGCCCCGAGCTTAGGGGACCCCCACAACGCTCGCGTCTATCGTGAAGAGTATATGAAAGGCGTAATAAAAAATACATTTCTTGGGCCGAAGTATTTTTTTCAATTATAAAACTCTACGTTTTCATTAGTTGCACTATTTAGAATAGTATCACAGTAATAAGATTTTGTAAAAAATCAATCAAGTAAAGGTGTCGGATGATAAAAGAGAACACGGTGCTTTTTTGAAAGGGTCATTCGAAAAGGTTATTTTAGTGGATTTTTAGATTTCGGTGCAGTTTCAAGGAACAAATTCACTTCGTAGATGATAGAATCATAGTATTTTTTTAAATTTTATAAACTATGAAATTCTCACTCAAAACTTATACTCAACTACAACACTCACTTCCCTTACGAAATTGTTATATTTTTTATTAACATTAATTTAGTTTTTAAGCGTCAGAATAGTGCTAAAATCCATTTCCAGGTATGTGATATCCTTAAATCTTTCGGGGAAGAATCCTCTAATTTCCCGGAAAGGAGGGCCCCACCATGAGCCCCCGCCCCCAATAGCCCCGGACCGCCCCTGCATGAAATACTGATGGGTACGATCGCGTAGAAGGACAGGTGGACGTGAAGAAGTGTAAGGGACGGCCCCGAGTGATTTACATAGAATGGGTTTATTTAGGATGTAAAATATAACACATACGTCACTATGAAAAGACCAGCAGATATGAAGTCTGAATTAAGAGCTACGTCGAACCAATCTTCGGATTGATGGCTTCTAATGAAGGAGAAGCACAAATATGAGGAAGGCAGCAAACTCCAGGAATTCTCATTTCACCAGAAGGAAGCAAAGCACCGTTCACGCAAGTCCTGGTAACCATGAGACTTCGCACTCTCAGAAGACAACACGGCCGACTCCCTTACGTCATACCGAAAGGTATAACGCGCGATTCATATGTTCCTAAATAGTCGTGTTTAGGAAAATGTAAATCATGCGTCGCGTTGAGGACACCACTCACGAAGTTCCATGAGTGTTAAAGAGGTTAAGATTTTCGCTTATATTTACTTTATAATATCACTTATGCTATTTTAAATTTCGATGAATTTCCCCCCTGTTGCATAGGAGGGCAAGTAGAGACGGAGCGGTCACATCTTGGTGTACACCAGGGGGATTCGTACCTATCACTACGGGGGCGGTAAATCAGCGATGAAGGACTCGGACTGCTATAGACTGCGGGTGGTGGCAAATGTCGGCGCTAATGATGCTTCCGAGCGCAGAGCCGATAAGATCTTGGAATCCTTTAGGGATCTAAACTCGGAGGTGGAACGCGTTCGGAGGGGCACTGGTGTCAAACTGCGGCTATTCATCTGCAGCATTGTTCCACGGGTTGACTGCGGCCCTCGAGTTTGGGACAGGATGGCCTGGATCAACAAGAGGCTGTGGAAAATCTGTGTGAGTATTGGGGCAGGACTCGTGGGTCTTCGGCCATGGGCGTACCCAGCGGGGGGCACGGGGTGGCAGCTGCCCCCCCCCTTTCCACCTAGAAGCAAAAGGAAAAGTTAGTTCAAAACGAAATTTTTGAAAAAATGTTATTTAAATTCAAGGAAATTGACAGTAGTATAAAATATGCAATTTGAATCGCTGCTATAATTTCTTCAAATTTTCGTTTCTTAACCTTTTCTGTATTACACCTTGAACGACCACGGTTTGCCCACCTCCTGTTTTGATCCTGGGTACGCCCTTGTCTTCATCCGGCGCCTAGCTCGTACTGGGCTCCCCTCAAATCGTCTGAGGTGCATTACTACTAAGAGGAGTCTGAACGGGTGGCTCGTAGGATTTTTGAGCGATGTAGGTATTTTTAGACTATAGGGTAGGTCATAGAGTAGGCTTTTTAAAGATTTAGCCTCAGAGGGAATCCGTATTGCGAAAATTTTCACATCAAAATAAACTTAGGAGCGGTAACGCCGAAAAATCGACAAAACGATTTTTCTATCTTTAGATTCATATTTGGAATCACCATGTATGTCTCACTTTTACGTGGCTCCGTAGCCCACGTTGTCTGTTCTGCGCGTGGACGTTGTGGTGAAGTTTAGGGAGGGTTTGAGTCTGAAGTAAATACACTTTTTTCACTTTTAAAAGAGCCAATCTTACTCTCAAAACAATCTATGCATATGGATGAAGAGATAGTCAATAATGAATATTATTTAAGACTAAAGTTATTTAGCTAAATATAGCCTCCGAGGTAAAATATTAAAAAATTTCAACTAAAAGGAAACTTAGGAACGGTAATTCCGGAAAATAACGAAATTTCCTAAATGCGCGCTCCTGGGAATGCAATCATGTCAAATTTAATAAGCACTTCCAATGAAATTCGCCCATCTAATGCACATAAGAATGGAAAAGAACCAACCGAAAATCGATCTACAAAATATGACATTAAATTTGTCGTCGTCAATTGCCACAGCATTAAAAACGAGCGCGCTTAAAAGGAGCATAACTGACGCGGACATGGTCATGGGAACAGAGAGGGAGCTCTGAGCTGAATGGGAGCCCTCCCCCGGAAAATATTTAGAAAATTGCATGCCCGGAAAAGGATTTTTACGATATACTGGCTATTAATTACTGGATAATAGTTAATATAGATAACAGTTTCGCAAGAAAAAATTGTAAAAAGTGAGACTTTCAGAGCTATTATAAAATTTAATCGTGCAAATCTAAAGATAACTCCAAAATAAGCTTTTCGAATTACCCTTTCAAATAACAATCAGATTTTCTTTATCCTTATCCCCTAAGTACCAAGTAGGTAGAAGTCCTCCTAGTAGGTAGCAGTTGTCGTCGCGTCGCCACACAATCAGGTTTTCTTTATTCTTATGACTCCTTTAATTTATCTATTTTCATACGACTTTTTCACGCTAAACATGTTGTAAATAAATCAAATTAATGAAAACTTAGGATATTATCATTGCAAAATAAACTTTGGTTCAAGTAATGTGAGTCTTTTTTTATTACGCCTTTCATACTATACATCTTGCGACAGGCGCGAGCGGGATGGGGGCCCCTTAAGCTCGGGGCCCTCGGCGATTGCTGACCAACGGACATGGCCAGACCACCCCTGGGAACGGAGAGCTGGCTTACAGAGGATAGAAGTGACTGCGAAGGTTTTCCTCCAGGATAAAAATCCGACGATCGACGCGCTAGGACAGGTGGCGGAGTTTTATAGCATTTTAATCACATTTACACAGCACCGCCTAAGAAATAACTGACAATGAAAGAGAAAGCGTATGGTGTAAAATTAAACAACGAAAAAATGAAGTATTCATATTTGCTCTTTATGTGGACCTCAAAACTCGGAAGTTGATAGTATTTATCAAGTAGAAAATCAAATATTTACTTTGAGAGAGAGCAAAAGTTTAATACTAGTAATTATTCGGAGAAATTTTAATCTCCCATCTTTAACTTGGAATACTCACGCTTTAAAACCAAATTCAATTAATACAGAAATCAACGACATCTTACTCAACGCCCGTGCAAATCACTCACTTGCCCAAGTAAATGAAAATGCTGAAGGAAATAAAATATTAGACCCTTCCAATGGCGCCGACTCCATAGTGCCAGAGGGGGCCCGAACTCCCTCAAAACTTCGTTATGGGTGTGAGGAAAAATGTGCCAGGCTTGTCGTTTTCCCCGGAGTTTCCAGATACCGAGATTCCAGTTGTCCGAGTTCTAACGTTGATCATATGACTCTTCTAAAATGTTTAAAAAACTTAAAACTCACTACTTACAAAATTTCCCGGGGCACGATCCTCGGTTTGGGCCCCCCCAATATTTTTTGTAAGTCGGCAACACAGGACCCTTCGGCACAAAGACCTCCTCAGTTAATAAAACAAATCGATATTATTGACGGTATGAGTGGTAACAGAGTAATTTTTACAACGTTAGAAACTGAAGTAGTCAGCTGTAAAACAAAAACAAAATTGATTTATTTGATAAATGCGACTTCATAAAAATTTGGCGATATGCTTAATGATTTGTACACGAAATTGGTAGCTAAAACTGAGGATAAAAAGCACTGACGCATCATGGAAATACTTCCTCGAAATTCCACTGTGAGGAACCAACGAATATGATCCGAAAAAACTGAAATGTAAAGCACCTCGCTGGTGCAACAACGATGTTAGGAGGGACCTCAGGAAACAGAGAAAATTGTACAAATTGTTCAAAAAGTCCATTGTGTTAGGTAAAAAAAAGAAGGAATTTGAAGCATAAGAAAGTTACGCTATACAGCGCTCACTACCCAATAAATCAATTCAAATTCACAGCGAAATATCGAGGAAAGAGTAGTCTGTGAATTACTAGAAGAAAATCTGAAATATTTTCCGGAATTCCGAATACAAAAATTTATTCCAAGCAGGTTAAAAATTTCAAGTTTATCGCATAATTAATAACTGACTAAATTCTACACCCTCCTTCAGAAATTTTCTTTAAAAAAACTGAGTGTTTAAGGGACAAACGTCTGTTAAATTAATGAGGAATGACCCAAATTTTTGAGGTGGAGTAGATTTACAATGAATCAAGGTACAAGGATGGGATTGCCAGAGAATGATCCGCCGCAAATCCAGTATACCCATTGTTGCCGCTGCCATGGTTATACTTGCTCCGTAAAAACGAAGTCATTGTTTCAATGAAAGCATCGATAACTGAAGACTGCCGAGAGCCTGGAGACTGTTTTGAAGAAGTTTGAGAGAATTAAGAAGTCCTATCTTAAATAGCGCAATGGGGAACACCTTCTGTAAGTTGATTACTTTCGATCTTGATATAATGAATACAATGATGACATATAATTTAATGCTCGTGGTTAATTTTATGCATGAATTTAGGCATTCTGAATGAATCAAAAATTTTAAATGATTTTTAAAGCGAAATAAACAATGTTTTATGACATAAACTGATTGTAGTCTAAAAATAATCGTTAGAAATTATAAATGAAAGGTATATAAATAAAGGGAGAGGAAAATTTTACCGCCCAACGAAATATTTTGAAATCGCGCGAAGAGGGAGGTAAATTTATTTAGTGCATGACTAGCTGCACAATCCGAGTTTGAATCAATAAGATTATTTACGGGCGCAGAAAAAAATAAGTTGATATTAAAATATTTGAATTCAGGAAGGATATCAACTCTTATATAGTTTTTAGAGTGGATTGAGAATTTTATTTATATAGTAATCTACTGATCTAGGTAGGTTTCCACAGAGTATTAAAGAAGTGATCCGGGAGCTTCCCTTTCCTTACAGCACTAACTTCCTCAATTCACTGTAAGGCCTACTCCCTTTCAATTTATCTCCTATTCTTTTCCTTCCCCTCCCTCGCTTCCCTAACATTGTACCCTCTAACACCATTTTCAACAGCCCCTCCCCGCTAAGTACTCCCTCCATCCATACCTTCTGTCTCCTCCGTATCTCATTTAAAAGCTGCATCTCCTCGCCAACCATATCCAGCACCTCGTCGTTCCTTTTCCTCTCCGTCCATTTCACCCTCTCCATTTTTCTCCATACCCACATCTCGAATGCCTCCAATCTCCTCTCGTCTTCTTTCCTCAGTGTCCACGTTTCCGCACCGTAGAGAGCTACATTCCAGATTACACTCTTCACTACCTTTTCTTTAAACTCTTACATAACGATCCTCTCCGAAGCTCCTTACTGTTCATGAACGCCTCCTTTGCTTGTGCAATTCGCTTCCTGATGTCCTTGCTATTGTGACTGTTTTCCTCTAATGTGCTGCCCAAATAGTTGAATTGCTCTACCTGCTCAAGTTTTTCCCCACCTACTTTTATCTTGAGTCTCACATTCCTAGCTCGCGATACTTCACAAAACCGCATAACTTATGTCTTCTTGTAATTAATCCTCATCCCATATTCCTCGCACCGCTCGTCGTAACGCATCCATTGGAGCCTGCATTCCCCTCGCTGACTGGCTAATCAGCGTCTGATCATCCGCGAACCTTACCGATTTCAACATCATTCCTCCCACTTTCACTCCAGTTTCCATCTCGTCCCACGGTTCTCTTACCATCTCCTCAGCGTATACGTTAAAAAGCAGCGGCGATAGAGGACACCTCGGCCAAACCTTCCCACCGTCTCTCCGTCCGCTTCCCTCACTTGAGCAGTCTATGCGCAGTCTTCCCTCACTTGCGCAGGGCCATATACAGATTGCGAATCTGTCGCCTATCCCTCCGATCTACACCTATTCTCTTGAGAATATCAACCTACGTTACCCAGTTCACCCTATGAAACGCTTTTTCAAAATCCACGAAACACGTCCTGGTCATATTCCAGGTTCCTCTCCACCCTCGCTATCGCATCACGAGTTGACTTCCATTTTCTGAAACCAAACTGATCTCCGCCCAAATACTCTTTGCCCTCGCCTCCATTCGTCTGTTCAATATCCTCGGTACCGCTTTCGCCGCATGCGATATTAGGCTGATAGTCCTATAATCTCCGCATTCCATAGCTTTCTTCTTTTCCGGATGCGGAATTAAAACCATCTTCACGAAATCTTCCGGCCAACATCCCTCCTCATACATCCTGCGTACTAGTTCGATAAACCTTTTCTTACCTTTCTTCCATAGATTCTTCAGAAGCTCACACGGGATATTGTCCACGCCTACTGCTTTACTAGCCTTCATCTCGCGAAGTGCTCTCCCTATCTCCGAAACTAATTTCCCCCGCCCAAGATTATCCTACTCCACTGCACTTTCCCCCTCTAAACTCAATCTCTCCGGCCTGTTTCTTCCGTCAGCATCCTCGCATCTTTAGCCTTAATTTTAGACATGGCTTGCCCTATTTTGTCGCCTGATAGCGACTTATCTTTAGCGTACAACGCGTCAACTTCTCCATCCTTCTGGAACTTTTCCATTTCCTCACACTGTCTTTTTCCACCAAGCCTCCCTTGTCCTCTCAGTTTCGCGTCGTAATCGATTATTTAGTTCCCTATACATTCTTTTGCCCTCCTCTGCGTCCACTTTCTTCCACTTCCTCCTCTCCTCCATTTCCCTTATCATGTTCTCCGTTATCCACGGCTTCTTTATCCTTCTGCTGTCAACGTAGCCGATTGACTTCTCCGCCGCATTGACTATTCCCGTTTTAATATTATCCCACCCTTCCTCTACAGTCTGTGTACTTCCAGTCTCCCGGATACTATTGTCCACTAGTTCCTGATACTCTATCTTCATAGTTTCAGCGCTTCTACATTCCATTTCAACGCCCTCCTACCTTTCATAAGTCTTTTGAATCTGTCGTTGCATTTCATAAGTACTACATGTGGACTGAATCCGTATCCGCTGCAGGAAGCTGCGCGAGTTTTTCTCACGATTCCTAAACCTCTGTCTTATCATAATGTAGTCTATTTTATATCTCCTCACATTCCCTGGGCTTTTTCATGTGCACCCTCGCCCTTTATGAAGATTGAACCACATGTTTGTTATGAATAATTTGTTTCTCCCGCAAAATTCTACTGCTTTCTCTCCCCTGTCATTCCGTAATCCTAGTCCAAAATCTTCTATTTCGTGTCCATCCCTCCCTTCCCCGACTGAGGCGTTTCAGTCCCCCATCAATACCAGATTTTTCTTACCTCGTGTGTCTCTAATTATTTCCTCGAGCTGTTCATACACCTCATCTACTTTTTCCTCCCTATGATTGCTAGTGGGCATGTAAACTTGAACCGCCACAATGTTGGTGGGCCGCGCCTCAATTTCTACAACCAGAATCTTATCGCTTACCTGGTCTATACCTGCCACACGCTTACCCATCTTCCCATTTAATACTAAAGCTACACCTCGCTGACTTTCCTCCCCACCACCATATATAACCCTATACCCATCACTCTAATAGTCCCCGCCATCCCTCCACCTCACTTGCATAACCCTAAGATATCTATCCTCCCTTTATCGATTTCCCTTTTGATATTTTCTAACTTCCCCGCCCTCACCATTGTCCTCACATTCCACGTCCATACATTCATAGCTGAATTCTTCTTCTCCATCTTCTTGGTCTTCCTTTCTTACTTCTTCATTGCTGCTGTTGATGATGATGATGATAAGTCTCTGCAAGGATTTCGCATGTTGACGACCCCGAGGACCTTGCTAGCCTCGCTGACCGACCTCCGCCCTTTGCGGACGGGTCTCGGTCGATAAGATTGTGAGGCTCATTTGGTTGTACTCCATGTGTTCAGGGAAGAGATAGTTGGTAGGGTTTCCCGCTTCCATTCCAACAGTGTTTTTCACGTGACACCATCACGTGGCCTACCTTTCGTCTGGCTCCTACCCTTCGACCACGACAAGGTTGTAGCCCAAGGGGATCGAGTATAATTTCGAGAAATTTTTACGTGAATGTTTTGGGCTGTGAAAAATAACAATTTTTATCATGTGCAGAATAAGAAAAAAGTAAAATTAGTACTTTACTGAATGAATGCTAAAATAGTTATCTAAAGTTATTTAAATCTTAATGAAGGTGGACGAGGTGTTTTAGAACATATTTAGAAATGGCATATTATAGAGTTAATGAAAATCTCTGGGATTCATGGGCATACCCAGCAGAGGGAGGAGGGGGAGAGCCACCCCAGTAGAAGGGAAAATAAATTTAGTTCGAACGAAAATCTTGAAGAAAACTTTTCTTGTGAAATAAAATGTTATTAGTATAAGACATGGATCTAAAATAAAAATCATTAATTTTTACAGCAATAATTTTTAAAACAAATAAATTGCTGTCATAATTTTCTTAAAATTGTGGTTTCATTAACCTTTCCTAACAACTTGAGCGACCACGGCTTGCCCTCCCTCTCCCAGTTTAGATACTAGGAACGCTCTTGCTGGAATTGATCTCAATTTTTCACATGTGGTGAAGGGAAATCAGAGAAATACGTATAAATAGGGCAAACTTTTAACCGCCCGATCTGAACCATACATTATATAGTGAGAGGGCAAGTTTTATAATAATTGAAATATATGTATTTATTATTTTAATCTAAATTATAATCCTATAGCCGCCCTAAATACGCCGCAACGTACATTTACATTATTGAATTGCACAGGAAAATAATCAGAGGGTATAAAATTCATTAGAAGATTATTTTCACCGTTCTTAAGAACACAATTCAGGTGTGACAAGAATTAAGAAATTATCCTGAGGCGTAATGTTTCAGAAACGGAGGTTACTGACGTTCACCTGTAGAGAACAAGAACTTTTTCCACCTGTCGGTGACACTTAACGAGAAACAAAAGCAAATGGAAAAACCAACTGGATAAAATACTTCCAAATAAGCTTGACAACAAAAAGCAGTAGGTACTACAAACCAACATACGAAAATGAGGACCCTTACACTTGAAAAATAGTTAAACACGGCTGTTGTACTGCGGTTGTGGGTGAGGTCTGAACGCAGGTCGAAACGTAATTGAGAGCCTGACGAAGGGAATCGTTCGTGGGAGTGTTAATGATCCGAATCACGTGAGACGGACGAATGAGGTCTAGAAGTAGCAGAGGAGCTGTGAGCCACTCTGCAAGAGTTAATGAGGTCATGAACTTAATATATAAAGCGGTAAACTTTCAAGCTTCATCACAATCGATTCCGTTGCCCTCTAAAACATTTTCACCGATTTTCAGAATTAAGAAGGAAGTAAAACTCAGTTTCTCCTCTTATCATGACCATAGAAAGTAAAAATGATTAGAATCAGCTTCTCTGAACTTTGCTTTTAATTTGCATATACTATAACTAACCTACTTTTATATATGTACTTTGTATAATTTAACTAAAATTTTTCAACTTTCGGCCAAATATTCTTAATGCCTTTTCAGTGACTTTTTCCCCACCCTGTACTTCTCAGCTGCAAGTTGAAGTCAAACATTTTCAAGAAAAACATTTGAATCGAGCAATTAGAAATAATTTGCTGACATATTTTAGAAATATTTGAAACATATTTACAGAGTTTTGAGCAGATTTAGGATATTTTTCAGCGAATTTGGTAAATTAACAGTTTTTCAGTGGTCCCAAATAATATCAAGACACTTATAAAAATGAATACGTGAATTTTTAACCAACAAATTTTTACTTATGCTCAAAATTCAATGTTTTTCAACTTGCCATTTGCGAGCAGTAGCCTTCATGATATGGTAACCAGGGAAGAGCAGCCTAAGTGGCATAACTATGGGAAGGGGATAGATCCAACCCCCTAGAGCCTCAGAGATATAAAAAAATTATTTACAACTATTGTCTAGTTTTGACTTATAATAAATGCATCTGCTCAAAGTTCAATTTTTTCGTGCCAAAACGATGTAAAATATATATCCAGTCCTTTTAATATCTTTCAAAAATGTCACGAGATTTTGCCTTGGAGGGGTAGCCACCCTAGGCCATCCCATTCCCCCAGGCCATATTCCTCATTACGCCGCTGAGTAGCCTTACATTCATACCAGATCTCCTTCAAATGTGTAGGTACATCCATCCATCTACAGGTAAGACAGAGGGTTTACATTGAGCGAAGGAGTACTGAAGTGATGCTGAAAACAGTACTAAAAGGAAGAGTGCCTGGTAGGCGGGAAGAAAAAAGGATTTGTACTTAGAATGAAAGGGAGTTGGCCATTTTAAGCCATTAGGGAGTGGACGGGGACTAGATGAGAGTAGCTATGAGGATAGAAGAAGGCAGTGGCGGATGCAGAAAAAAAATCTAGGAGGTGGGGGGGGGGGGGACGCAAAAGATATCTCAAGCTACCTTTACTTTAATGGTAATCAAAAATGATGAAATCACATGCAAAGTTTAGGAATGTTATATTGAAACTGATGTCGTATACAAGACAATACCATCTTGTAGTGTAAAAAAATTGCAACTGGGATTGTCAGAATCAACGTATAAAAATGTTGCAGTCACAAATAAGTTGAGTTGCTATGGGGTTGTTTAGAAAAAAGGAGGATTGTTGAGGGCAGTTCTTTGTATTGGCTAAAAAAATATGGCAGTTTGAAAGATGGTTGCATCTGATCTGAACACACTTTCTAACAATTTTAATGCTTCATGATTTACAATCCCGACAATTTCCTGGCATCAACAGAATTTAATATATTCTCTTCTTCTTTGTGCACAGACTGTTGCTGTGGTAGACATCAGGAGGAGGAAGAGGTGGAGACGGTGGGGGAAGGGGAGGGGGAGGAAGAGGAGGTGGAGGGGGGGATGGAAGAGGAGGAGGAGGAGGAGGAAGAGGAGGGTTTGGAGGGGTTGCTTAGTCAACATCTCATTGCGTGGACCAACACCTGGGGGTCTCACATCCGCACACCCCCCCTCATCCTCCATCCTCCAATACAAAGACTTCAACGTATTGTAGAGGAACGTGAGGATGAGGGGGCGGGTGGGGATGCAGGAGAAGAAGACCCAAGCGGTGCCAGGTGGATGAGGGCCGTAGGGAGGTCCTTCGAGCCAGACCAGCCAGCCATTCCAGGCTGGCTTTTCCAAAGGTAATTGGTTATTTCCATTAATCTAGTCCCTTTCATGCTGAATGTCGGCTTCATCTGATGAGCATTTTCATATGCAAAAACTTAAGGCCACACATAGCCATCATGAACTCATTAAGGCGAATAACCAAATGTCCTCTATAATCAACATGAGGAAATGACATTGACCACTGACCACTGGAGTAGCAATTATTGTACGTTTTCAATCCCTGCCTCAGACCAACTTAGTGAGACCTTTGTGCCACTCCTTGGCAATTTAACTAGATCTTCCAAATCATTTTTGATCCTCCTCACAGCAGGAATATGTGGTGAACTGGCTCAACTCTCAATGATTTTCGCAAGGAAAAATGTTTTGCATACTCTAATTTTTTATAATTAGAAATGAATTCTATGTTGTCCTGTGAGTTATAAATTTTTATTGGAAATTTAGAGTCATTATTATAGTGTGAAAGTCTTAGGACCTGGTGAGTTCACATCTGATGAAAAACACGTAATAAGAAAAGTACTGTCCTCTTAAATTTGTTACTATCAATGCTGAATATCCATCAAAAATTCAGTAATGCTAGAAAATATTAGTTATTTTTATAGAGGCGAAAATTAATAAAAAAATACAGTTTTCACAAAGATTAAAGAATAGTATTTATAGCATATTTATAAAATGTATGGATTTACTTTGCATACAAATTGACACCATTTTTCCAGTATAAGCAACCTGCACATTATGCAAGCACTACCATAGCAAATTTATGGCCCTGTTGAGCTATCTTAAACACTAGTTTGATAGAGGGAGTAAGCAGAAGTACGCATTCAAATGGCAGAAGTGAATCATTACTATTGGGAGACAACCATGCCAAACAACAGTGCGTACAGAATTTATGCCACATCTTTGCTTCCAAATACGTGTCAATCAATCTTACATGATGTGAACAAAGAGGGTTCTTTGTGTGGTCGGTAGTCTGCATTAGAAGCACACTCATCTGAGAACAGTAATATTTTCATTTCAGAACCAGAACACCCGGTTCACCCTCCCTACGGCGGAACCAGGCACCGAGGGCGGACCCCCATCCACGACAACCCCTCCGTAGACCAACAGCCAGGACATCCGGCACCTCTAATGCGACCTCCTCCTCAAGCAGCAGGTTAGTTAAAATAGAGTGGTTTCCTATTATTTTTTTTTCCTAAATCGAAAGATTATTACTTCTGGAGCACGTATTTCACGCTTTTAGATTTTTAATGACAATATGTGTTTTTCGGTCGGTATGTCATCGGTGGTCGGTAGTCTGCGTTAGGGCCACCATACACGTTCAGTTTTGCCTCAAGGCCGGATGGGAATCCAATAAGGTCTGGCCTCAAGGCCAAGCGACCTTGAGGCCAGACCTCATTGTTTTCCTGTCCGGCCGACAATCCGCCTCAAGGTATCGTCACACACTGTCAGTTCTACCCTCAGTCAGGGACTGTACACTGTACAGTCCAGGCCTTGAGGCCAAACTGAACGTGTATGGTGGGCCTGAGGCTCCAGCCAAACTGCGCAGTTCTGGCCTCACGGCCTGGCCTTGAGGCCGGGATGGAACATGCATGGTAGGCCTTAGAAGCACACTCATCTGTAAACAATAATATTTTCATTTCAGAAACACCAGGTTCACCCTCCCTACGTCTACACTAGACAGCCAGGGCAGACCCCCATCCCCGACGACCCCTCCGTAGAATACAGCCAGGACATCCGGCACCTGTACCTCCTCCTGATGCAGCAGGTTAGTTGTATTAAAGACAGAAATTCTAGTTCATATGCGTTTCAAACATTGAAAGAAAATATGTATGAAGGTTGTCAAATTTACCAGCACTTTAAACATAATATCCATTCCACCCTTTCCTTTGGGATACAACCTTGGAGAAATTTGAGAGTTCCCATTGCCGCTAAAGCTGAAGAGGCACAAAATATATCTAAATTAATATCAGTAGAGGCTCCCATACCATTCAGGTGGTAGGTAAAATCCAGCAAAAAGGTATCCTCACTTACGATGTCATATAAAAAATGCTGTTGAGATGGACCTGGGAAATCTTACCTATTATGTACTTTGAAGGTAGGTTTTTTCGCAGCAAGGGGCATCAACACGCAGCTGCACCCGGAAGCCATTAGCAACTTACCAACTGCTACTTCTCTGGAAAGATGAAGTATGTACAGTAGAACCTTGGATACATCCACAATCCGTTCCAGAAGGCTGGTCTCTATACAAAATGTTTGCTATCCGCAACAATTTTCCCCATAAAAAATAAATGAAATTGGAATAATTGTTTCCTAGATCCTATTGACTCTCCATTACATGAAAGTTATGGGCTATATGTATAGGTATTGCATTACAGTGTACATTTTACTTGTAGACTTACTATTGTAGACATATTATCCATTTGGGATTGCACATCACTGAACACAAACATGACCACTAAACATCTGTTCGCTAACCGAAATTTTGTTAGCTATCCAAGGAAAATATTTAGCAAAATTTTTGGTCGTTATTCGAATAGTTCATTATCAGAGGCGTTCGCTAACTGAGGTTTCATTCTACTATGACATAAGCCTTGGAAACTCTTTGAAGAGGACCCATCTCATAAATGCAGCAGTCGTTTCAGGCAGCGAGGTTGGCAGGGTCCTTGATGCTACTTTCATGAGGAATCCTGGCAGAGATATGTCATCAGCAGCAGCATACATGAAAGAAAAGAATAAGACCAAGAAGAAGAGATCAGCCGTGAATTTCAGGACATGGAGTATTAGGGTTAAAGATCATGGCAGGCAAGAAGGAAAATATCAAAAGGGAATTGGGGAAATGGAGAATGGACATTCTGGGATTGAAGATGAATGAGATGGAGGGATAGTGGGTACTATTGGAGTGACAGGACATGATTTACATACAGTCGTGGAGGGGAAAGTCAAAGTGGGATATTAAATTAAAGCTGGGTGGGAATGTAGGCATAGGCAAACCCAGGATCAAAAGCAGAGGCTGGCAAGTAGAGGTTATAATGTAACATACAAAAGGTTGTGGAAACTGAAATTTCAAAAAAAATATCTCATCGCTTTATAAGTTTTTCAAATTATTTGCTGGGAACAAATTGACACCAAATTTCCAGTATAAGCAATCTGCACATTATGCAAGCACTCCCATAGCAAATTTATGGCCCTGTTGAGCAATCTTAACCACTAGTTTAATAGAGGGAGTAAGCAGAAGTACGCTTTCAAATGGCAGAAGTGAATCATTACTATTGGGAGACAACCATACCAAAAAACAGTACAGAATTTATGTCACATCTTTGCTTCCAAATACATATCATTCAATCTTACATGATGTGACCGATGTTGGTTCTTTGTGTGGTTGGTAGTCTCCGTTATAAGCACACTCATCTGAGAACGATAATATTTTCATTTCAGAACCAGAACACCCGGTTCACCCTCCCCATGGGGGTACCAGGCACCGAGGACAGACCCCCATTCACGACAACCCCTCTGTAGACCAACGGCCAGGACATCAGGCACCTCTACTGCGACCTCCTCCTCAAGCAGCAGGTTAGTTGAAATTAAAGATGGAAATACTATTTCAAATGCGTTTCAAACAGTGAATGAAAATATGTTTAAGGGTTGTCAAATTTACCAGCACTGTAAACATAACATCCAATCCACCCTCTCCTTTGGGATAGAACCTTGGAGAAATTTGAGAGTTCCCAATTACCACTAAAGCTGAAGTGGCACAAAATAACTCGAAATTAATCTCAGTGGAGGCTCCCATACCATTCATGTGGTAAGGTAAAATCCAGCAAAAACGTATCCTCAATTACGATGTCATATAAAAAATGCTGTTGAGATGGACCTGGGAAACCTTATACCAACCACTACTTCTCTGGAAGTATGTACAGTAGAACCTCGGATAACGACCACAATCCGTTCCGGAATGCTGGTCGTTATCCGAAATTTTTGCTACCTGCAACAATTTTCCCCATAAGAAATGTAGGAAATTGGAATAATTGGTTCCTAGATCCTATTGACTCTCTATTATATGAAAGTTACAGTCTGTATAGGTATTTGCAAGCGCAAAACTTCGATGAATTCTTCACGCAGGAACCTGTCTGTCCGATGACGGTTTGGAGGTGGTTGGCGAGATAGCTAGCCAATGCGTAGTTTGGTGACCAAATACAGCTGACGATAGTACGAACCGGTACTCCGTCTTTATGAATCTTCGGCAGCCCGTAGAAATAAGGAGGTCTGGCAGACGAAGGCAAAAGTTGAAATTGTTCTTCGTTAGAGTTGGAAGAGCACTTAATTAGCTCCCTTACATCTCTTTCAATTTTAGTAGTCGGGTCCTTCTTCAATTTTTCGTACGTCGGATCCTCCAATAGTGACTTTATCTTGGCCTGGTAATCCTTTCTGTTGATGATGACCGTTGAATTCCCTTTGTCGGCTCCCAGAATAATGATGTTACGATTGGATTTCAGGTTGTCCAGCGCCCTTTATTTTATTTACATGCTTTACACTAATATCACTTTTCTTGGATTTAAATAGAATTTGTTCAAAAATTTATTTGAACTAAATTTAATTTTGCTTCTAGGTAGACAGCTGCACCCTCCTGACCCCCATTGGGTAACTACTCTCTTATACTGCTCAAAACGTTTGGCATACGATACAAAATATTTCTCGTCCGAATCTATGAGGGTATGGGAGGAATGATGAAAAAGACAGAGTTAAATAATAGAAATACACAGAAGGAAGGAGAGGTAAGTGCACGGTATGCCAAAGCAAAGTGACTGTTGGCTGTCAAAAGAGGGCAACGCAAATTAAAAGTTAAGGCTAAAGATGGAAGGAAATGAGCCCCACAAGATTCAGTATACTACATAATTGGAAAGATTATGCCCCGAATTTCCTCGACACCGAAGATGAGGCCGAAAAAATTGAAAAGTGGAGTTAAGTGTATAGGAGAAGGATACTTTTGTACTTGTATCATAAAAATAGATATTGAGAGAGCATTTCACGATATGAAGACTGGGATATATGGTGGCATTGACAAGATTTCAGGTCATCCCGTGTAAGCTTCTGAAAAATTAGGGTGGTAGTAGAATGTTTTTTAAACTAGTACCCTGGATCTATGAGGATGGGTCTTGGCCAGAGGATTTTCTGATGACTATCATATTTCTAATGGCAAAAATGGAAGATGGAGTAAAATGCGAAAGCAAATATTTGCCTAATACCTTATGAGACAAAAGTTACATTGACAGTTCTAAATAGACGGTTGCAGTCGAGGGAAGAGAAGCAGTCATGTTATCATATATTAAGCTTTGGGCAAGCGTGGTCAATCAGTGAGGCAATAGCAGCAATGATAATAATTGTTACGAGATGCCTAGAATATAACCACTACATGCGATCCTTGTCCACGGGATCCATTCCTTGTGAGAAATGTTCCAGCCAAAATATATCCTAATAATTTTAGTTTAAAATTAGATTTAAAGTGTTTAAAATCAGGTATGTAGCAAGTTTTCACAACTTCCTAATCAGTGTTATGCGGAAGACTTTATAATCGTTCCAAAATTTTTACGAAAAATTTGTTGAGAAAATTTTTTGATTCCATATACTTTTGAAAAATGATGGAATTTGTCAGATGTATTTGAAAATTTTCAAAACGTTTAAATATATGGAAACTTAGTATTTGGCTAGGTTACACAAAGAAATAGCTTTAGTGTACTTAAGCATAAGACTCATTGCTCCCTTGCATTTCTTCCAGCAGAACTATGGAAGATTAGTGGGAGATACATCTTCCGGAAAAATCACACCCAAGAGGATTTTTTTTCAAGGCAATATTCTCTATAGCACAGGATCGGGGGAAGATCCAGGATTTTTTTCTAAGGAGGGAATTCCAAGATTTTCAATTCAAAATTTTAAACAAGGCAAATTATCTTCTCCTAATTAAGATTAAAAACAACGTACGACAATTACTGTACGAAATAATCCCTTTATTTAACATGAAATTTAATATGAAATTAAATGATTGAGGCTCCGAAATACACAAAAAAACGAATATAATGGTATCTGTAAAAAAAAAGTTGCCTTCATTTTTAAGCGTCTGCATGGGAGGGGGAAGGTGCACCCATGTCTCCCCCTAAATCCGATCATGTTCAAGGTGGTATATTTTATATGGATCAGCAGAAAAAATGGGCATAGGCCTTTTGTGAATTTTTATGCCAAATATCACGTTGCATATATACGCTCAGTTTTCATAAATTTTCTTGGGAATTGAATTTCCATATGCCTTTTTATTATTCCCAAATTTTTACTATAAATTTTTGAGTAAAATTTTGACCTACAGAAATTTTTGAAAAATGCTGTTATTTGTCAAATATAAATCACAATCAATGGCCATTTACAGAAAATGAAAATTTTTTAAGATTTTTAAAATGATTATATAGAAACTGAGTTTTTGGATAGGTTACACAATAAAATGGCATTCAGTTAACTAAACAATAATACTTATCGCTCATTTCCTTTTTTGCAGTGATTCCATGGACTCTGAGGTTATATACGTCCTCCTGCTATATCATACCCAAGAGGATCTTTTTAAATCAGGTAACATTCTCCATATTCCAGGGTGGTATAATTCATATGGATGAGGAGCCAAAATAGGCAATGTCCTATGGTGAAATTTAAATGACAAATATCCTCTTTCTCACACATTCTAGTTTCCCATAACTTTCTCCGGGAGTTAAATTTCAGTCTGTCTGATACATAATTGAATTATTGACATTTGAACTATCAGTCAGTAATTTCTCCCTTGATGGAATTCATTCTGGTATGGCAGAAGATGTTTGTCAGATGGTTTTTGTCTTCTTATTACTATGAGGAATACGGCAATTTTGGTAATACACCAGCGTAACTTATCAGAAGGGAATTTATTGAATTTGCAAATTGTGTGTGCGATTCATCCCATGGTAGACCAAATATGCGTGCCTTGGGCCGTGTGACACAGGTTATCGTATTTTATGGGCAAGGACATTTTAAACCAAGTGCGCATTTATTTCGTACACGACTTCTGATGAAGCACACCATAAAACTCTGTGTCCCACACGCTCTTAGCTTTCCACAAACACTTAAAAAAAATGAATGCAACACCCATACTGAAAGCGAAAGTGCCCAGATGAGAAAGGGTTATTGACCCACCTTAATTTTTTCGTCCCATCTTTCGGGGCACCCAAGTAAAACAGACAAATTTCAGAGCTGAAGTCCAAAGTTAAACTTTATTTTAGAAAATTTAAATGAATTATATATAGCTATAGGCATATGGAAAAACACTCTGTTAATTTGTAAAACAATTTTGTAAAGTCCATGTACATATATAGGTAATATAAAATGAATGAACTCTCAAAAACTTGTTGAGGCCTGAATCATAATTTGGTATTGTTGCATGGCATTTGAGGACAGGGGTGCCATTTGTTTGATGTCAAGAAATAAAAGTTTTAAGCTATATATTGTCCCTCATATTTATCCAGCTTAAGTTAAAGTAAGGGCCACCAACTTCATAATAATCTGGCCCATTCATATGATAAATGTTAGATCCACTGCTGTGTGGAAGAATGCAAAAACCAAAATACACTGGAAAAGAGATGAGAGAGACAAGTGCCAAACATAGCAATTCATTTTAGAAAAAAAGTCTGCATGTCCTTGGTGAAGTTTTACTTTTGATTACACTTGAAATATTCTCCACAAACAGCAACTATGTCACTCGAATTTTGACGCAACCAACATTTAATGACATGCTCCTAAAATCATTCACATTAAGAATTCACCTGAACGAAATTGTCATATCTGCGCACTCGTAACTAGTCGATTAAGTTGTGAAAATTTGTGATTCAACAAGTTCTTCTCTGCCTCTGGAGAAAACGAATTCGAATGGCATTAAAAATGATTAAATGAAATAATTAGGGTTTAAATATCTTTTCTCGGCAGGGGACGGAGCCTCCCAGTGAGAAATGGATCATCGAATCTACGTCGAATCTTCGTCGATTCGACGACTATAGATCGATATGTGGTCGACGTCGATTTTATTTGTTCAATCGACGATTTTTCGACGTGTTATTCTCATTGGTCAGCGGGGTCAGCGTGTTGATTGGCTGAGGGGAGGACTTAGTGATGTAGTTTTAATGTCTTAAAAATAACGGTGAGACGCTATTACAACATATGTGTCTAAAATAAGAAATATAAAATTAAATAATTATTTTATTTATCCATAAAAATTAGTTTTAATCTCCGAGAACAATCTTTGATTCCTTTTAATTCTGTAACTTGACCGTTGAAGTTCGATTGCGTATAGCAGAGTTCAGTCTGGTTCAGTCAAGCTGTTAGTTCTTCGCAGTAAACTCGGAACAGAGACATTCGGCGCCGTATAGAAAATTTATTGTCGCATTTATTTTGCGCGACAAAATTTGCTAGCTCTAAATCCTGTTATTGGTATTTAAAATCCTTCTGAAACTTAATGAGCTTTTGGATTCGTATTAATCATCGAAAAAGGCATGCCATTCCGTCGCTTAGTAAAGACAAGCTTCGCTACGTCTTTCATACTTCGGATTCGGTCTGCTTTTGGACCACGGTATGACAGGTAGGATTAGCTTCCCCTATTGAATGTGTTCAAGATTTCCATTTTCACACATTTGCTACATACGCCGGACCTTCTATTTGCGTCCAAGTTCTTACTTCTTTCCTGCGTGGTATGCGATGTGCACAAGCTTGGCTTAGTGACTACGTTTACCTCATTTCGATACCTTTATACTCACGTCATAGATGTCAACACCTCACATTTTTTCTCAAGGATTTCTGATTATTATTGAAGATGAATACGAAGGACTTAAGATTACAAATCACCATTATAAATTTATTTCAGCCTTCGTTTGTTTAGACTTCACGTGCTCGATTGAAATACGTCGTTGGCGCCCCATGCGGAAAAATCCCAGTACTGGGCCAGTATTGGCCCAGTACTGGGATACTTCCAAAATTGGCAAGAAAATGCCAGTATCGGCCCAGAACTGGGCCGGTTCCGGGCCGTTACTGGGCCGGTTCCGGGCCGTTACTGGGCCGGTTCCGGGCCGTTACTGGGCCAGTTCCGGTCCGTTACTGGGCCGGTTCTGGGCCGTTACTGGGCCGGTACCGGGCCAGCTCCAAGCGGTACTGGGCTGGTTCCGGCCTAGTGCTATAATCAAATTTGAATAAAATAATCGCATTGAAAAAAAACATTTTAAAGGTTTATTTAAAGTCATATAATTCGGTTACATAGAAAGATATATGGTCAAAAAAGATAGTGATTAAGAATTAATATTTCATTAAATAGACGTATTTAAGTTTGCCTTTGCCTTTTTTCGAATTTCGCACAATCTCGTGTACAATTGCTTCTTGACATAACTGTGATCTTCCACCTTTATATTTCTGGCTCTCGCGTAGTGTTCTGCATAGTCTGAAAACGAAGGATGGAGAAAGCATAAAAGCATTGAAATATCTTTATCCTCTCCATTAATTTACTATCACTATTGTTTTGACTTTCATTGTTTCATTAGTGTTGAGATTACTGTGTATGCAATAACCAACGAAACAATAACTAACCTGTAATTATACTCTGTCCAAAGCTTAATCGGCCCCAAGAAAATTATTTAAGACCTTATAAAAGGCAGTTTTTTAGACTAAGGCCTTTTAGGTGATTCATCGAAGCACCAGTGATGGCATATGGCCCAGCTATTAATAGGATTATAGTTCTTTTAAAGAACTTACTTCTAAGGAAGTTTGGTCCAATGGTGTCAGCAACCCACACATTTACAGCTCCAGCTGGAAGAATTTGTTCACAAGGCAAACTGGTATATTTACGGGAGTGCAATCCTTGATGATTTTCTCCACGGGTCTCCGAGGAGCCTCTCTTCTTTGAGAACGATACCTAGCCATGTTGACACACGCACACCACAAGCGAGACTGAACGATCTATCTACACCGGAAGTAGCGACGCTGGCTCGAAAGTGGGAGTGGGATAAGGACCGGAAATTGACGTTACCATTGGGCATTTACTCTAAAATTGAAAAAAAGTGATTTTCCCGTACGCTCTATGGTTATTCTAGAGAGCATACGGGAGTGAAATGTTTCGAAGTCCAGAGAATCCAAGATGGCGCCGAGCTCAATGACAAAAGACAATGCGCTACGCGCATGGAAATCAAAGAATGATTCAGATGACGTATAGCACTAATCATCAACCTTTAACTTCCTCACTAGACCAAACTTCCATGAAAGAAACATGTAAAATAGTATTATTCACTGTAAGATCTTAGTTAAAATTGTTGATAATATTTATTCTGTGAAAACGCAATGAATACATTAAAAATGCATATTTATAACTTTTCGTTGAAGCATGTTTTTAAAATTATATGGCAAAAATTGAAGGTTTAATTTCTGTACATGCATTAATTACCCAATCTGGACTGGAGATTCTGGCCCAGTTTTGGCGTATCTGGCCCAGTACTGGTCGGTTCTGGTCCAGTACTGGCCGTTTCTGGTCCAGTACAGGCCGGTTCTAGTCCATTACTGGTTTATTACCGGCCGGTTCTGGCCCAGTACTGGCGTTTCTGGCCCAGTACCGGTCGGTTCTGGTCCAGTACTGGCCGGTTCTAGTCCATTACTGGTTTAATACCGGCCGGTTCTGGCCCAGTACTGGCCGGTTCTTGTCAAGTACTGGCCGGTTCTTGTCAAGTACTGGCCGGTTCTGGTCCAGTACTGGTTTAACACCAGCCGGTTCTGGCCCAGTACCGGCCGGTTCTGGCCCAGTACCGGCCGGTTCTGTTCCAGTGCTAAATCAATACTGGTCGGTTCTGGCCCAGTACTGGCCGGTTATGGCCCAGTATTGGCCGGTTCTGGCCCAGTATTGGCCGGTTCTGGTCCAGTACAGGATTAATACTGACCCAGTATAAATCCAGTACTTAACCAGCATAAATCCAGTACTGGACCAGAAAATTTTTCCACATGGGGCAGCAATAGATGCTCTTTATTAGCCGAAAAGATGTATATTTCTGTAATTATTAGTAGGAATCGCAGGTAAAAAGACGATATCTCGTCGACATAGAAAACTCGTCGATGGCGTCGACGTCGAAAATACGTCGATGGCGTCGACGTCGAAAACACGTCGATGGCTTCGACGTCGAAAACACGTCGATTTTCGGACCATATAGACATCGATCGATGTGTTACCATCGACGTTTTATCGATGAGTACTTCGACGTCGAATCGACGTAGATTCGATGATCCATTTCTGTTGACCGCCCAACGTATTATAATGGACCAGGCCAACCTGGAGGCTGAACGACTGCTGCTCCTTGCGCCAACGCTGTTGCATCCGAATGCGAAGATTTGAAGAATGCTTATTAAATGCCAAAATGGCACTGCTTTGTAAATAAAAAATCCATGACGGGCTATTCTTTAAAGAGCAGTTTTCGTGTATTCTAATCCCATATTTTAAAAATCCAATAATATTTACGTCCATAATTTTACCTTACATAGTTAATTACAAGGAAACGAATAGCACGAGTGAATGCGCAAATAATGTACAATACTCTTCCCAAAGATGTCTAAATCAACGAATGCATGCTCCAAAAAAAAAGGAAAAGACACAGATTTAGTTTTTCGATTTTAACAGTCCGTGAAATCAGCAATCTATTACATTAATTTAGCAAGATAGATTAGGTATAAGAAGTCGTTCAAAAATTATGCCATTCACTCAAAGATACGTCTGAAGGAGGAGGGCTCACTTCAGACTAGGTTGATATCACACATTTAAAAAAGATAAGCAAATTCCTTTCCATGGACCACCTTGCTCCACGAGGATTTTAAAGGAGAAGTATGATGGCTTCATGTGGAGATGTGAACACTAGACTCTTTGGCGAAATGCTCTACTGAATATGCAGTGACGCTCCTCAAAATAGAGTACATAATCATCCGAAGTGCCGCTAATCCGCAACCCAATCAAGCCCCTTACCCATGTTGGTCTTATCCTTGGCCCTCAAAGCTATGGGATCCCTCCCGAAAAATGACTGCTGCGTCTGCAACTTCAACTTTTGCTACTACAAAATGCGACTAAAAATGATTGTATGCATCGTATTTCCGCCATTCTCTCGATCACCTTCGTCTCTGCATCGTTTTTCTGCGATAAAAATTTCCTTTTTTTTTTAACTGGAAGCTAAAAATGTAGCTCGTACCGACGGAAAAGGTAAACGGCAAAAGAGTCAAAGAACCAAATAAGGTGAGTAAGCGGGGCATTTGAGTGGGTTTCGAGCATCATTGGATCATCTTGAACCGTGCATTTCCCTGCTGTGGTTTTAGATACCGGAGAAACTGTGTTACATGCGCACATTTGAAATGGACGCATTTGGCTTCGGTGTGTGATGGATTGGTGCCGAAAATATTTTGTTGGGAATTAAAAACGCTGGAGTAGCTCATTGCTCTATACCAGTTATGAAGCTTGACGGCATTCATTTGGTATGAAAACTATCACAAAATGTAAGATTTATCACTTACCAGGCGAACAACATGTAAAAAGTCTTCTCGGGATACCGCGCGGATAAGATAAATTTTATAGGAGCCGTGAGAATGGGTAGCGAGTCGGTACCCATTCTCACGGCTACACCCTAAACGTCGGTGCACTCATATAATCTTACCCGCGCGGTATCCCGAGAAGAGTTTTATTTACATATCACAAAATGTTTTGCAATACACCAGTGCAACGGTCAAAAATGCATGTTGTTCATAGCAGCCATATCCGCGAGTTCAGTTCTGTAGTTACCATGGCTAGGCACACAGATGTTGACAGAGGTGGTGTAATCGGCTCGGCCGACTAATTTAATGGGCTCGCGTGCCGCGTGAACGAACGTTATTCGACTACCAGGTGCAATGTTATAACCGAATTTCTAGCCATGGCCACCAACATAGAGTTTTCTGCTTCGAATACACAAAAGTCCATCCCTGTACCAATTGGTGAAACTGAGATAGACCCTCCCCCCTAGATACGCCTATGTGCGCGATTGTAATAAAGATTAACTTCGTAAATGAATCATGTATATTTGATCCTTTCAAATTCTCATGCTGAAAAATCCATTGTTCTATCTGTTCAGGCTGCAGGGTTTCATGTCTCCATTTCACAGCACTACTCCCGGCAAAAATTTGCCTTTCTTTACACACATGTGTGGCTGGACAAGTACTTTGTAGCAAAAATTGCAAGATTTGAGAACCTTGGGAATTTTGATTAAAAATTGTATTAACGAATTTCCGAAATTCGTAATGCTACTCGAGACACTCGAGTTGAGTACCATCTACTCGACACGGCTCGATTTTAGAGTACTCGCACATTCATGGGCGTACCCAGCGAGGGGCAGGGGGGGCAGCTGTCCCCCCCCCCTTCTTGAGGCAAAAATCGCAAAATCCTTCAAGCAAAATCAGTACTGAATTGAGCCGAAAGTATTCAATAAATTCTCTTAAAACCCAGAAAAATTATACGTATATATGTATTAGAAATAAGATATGTAACTAAAATAAAACTATTTTTTCAAGGAAATAATCTCATAAATCCGATGGCTTGTCCCCCCCCCCCCCCAGTTATGATCCTGGACAGGGGCGCAGGTAGGAATTAAGGCTGGGGGGGGTTTAGGTGCAACCAATACCGAGGTTTGTGGGGGTCTGAATACCCCCCAGGATAAGCGGTCGGTGCGAGATTAATAAATTATGGAATTTTAAGACAAATGGTTCAAAATGGAAAATTTTACGGCTTTCTGAGGGATATTTTATTAATCATTAGATAAATCTATATTACCTACTTCAGGCTCGCTTGGTACTCACACGACGATCTAATACATCGGCGCAGGGATCCACTGCAGAATTGACATCGACACAGAGCAGTTAATTTATTTGTTTGTTTACTGATACACTAAAAACCTGCCATGTGACCACGAATTTTAAGTTCCAAGTTTCCCACTTCTCTTGGCACTATGTTTCCCGAGAAATGCCGGGTGGTCTGATAGTACCATATCGATAAGTTAACTCTCCCATGTATACCCACTTTTTGGTTTTTGGTTTGGTGAAGCGCATATGCCTCAGTGTAACAAACGGGTTTCCAATTAAATTTCACTTGAAATTACGAAGTTAAATTAATTATTCGTGAATATTAAAGGTTTCTATCAAGTTACTCCTGAAGCAATACATTTTAATAAATATGGTGTTAATATATGGTAAGGGGCAGTGGTGCCGGAACTCCTTTCCGACATTGGTTAGCAAAAGACGTCATAGCGAAATAACACTTTTATCAATTTTGTTTTCTCAACACTTCAAATATATACATTCGTAACTAAAACAAAAAATAGCAATAAAATGTGAATAATTTGTAATAAAAACACAGAGCAATATTTCACTTCCAAAAAAAAGTTAGTGAGGAAAGTGCGTTCCAGCACTGCTATTTTTGCCATGACGTGATGATGATATGATGGCACCTGGGGCGCAGCTAAGAATTAAGACTGGGGGAGTTAAGGTGCAACTAATACCGGTTTGTGTGGGGGTTTGGAATGCCCGCCAGGATGAGGGGTAGGTGTGAGATTAGTAAATTGCGGAATTTTAAGATAAATGGTTCAAAATGGTGAGTTTTACGGCTTTCTGAGGGATATTTTATTAATCCTTAAACTATAATATTAGTAATATCAATCCAATTCGGTAAAATGGATTAAAATTAATAATTTCTCTGAGCTCTGGGGGGGTTTTTGGCCAGAACATACCAGTCGAGCAGTTGGTATGCCTCCTCTCAACTCAGCGTAGTTATTAAAAAGACATTGAAAGTGTTTCGTAACGAACCTTTGAAAGATACGCAAAACTGCAAGGTGGATTTTCATGATGGCCATTCCCAAATTTGACAAGTTCAGTTTTGCTTTTTCCATTAATTTACATTTGAAATTAATCGCCACCATTGTTGATCGCGGTCAAGGGACTCGACAGGTCAACTAGTCGGCCGTGAAATTTTGAATGGGTCGGACATTCTAATGCGACGTCATCCACGTGTTGTTGTGGGAGAAGCGAAGGTCTTGGTTAAAATTTCCTCTTCCCGTTTGGATTTCAAGGGCCTCTGCGGTAAGTCAATTCCGGTGGAAGACTCGAGAATGCTTCATGCACATACTTCGCCGGGAGAATAACTAAAAAACGGTCATTATTAAACGATCATCTCAAAAATTTCGGACTCTATTGAATGAACCTAATTTAATCATATCACGATCTTTTTTCGGTGATTTTAAAGCGTTGAAGCTTTTCAGACACCCTTGAAGCGGATAATTTTCTACACACAAAACCATGTTATTCATGCTCAATCGTTAAATTATTCGTGCATGGCGTATGAGATAGAGGGTAATATTTACTCGTTTTAGACCCTTTGAATATACCCCATTAGTGTGAAATATTCTTGCGCATAGAATGACCTTGTCACACGATACATTTACGTAATAATAAAAACGATAATCATATACAATTCCTTCAAAATGGACGCCGCAACTGAACAACTGCTTTAAAAAATAGGCATAACAGCCCATAGTTCATGCGATTCCCATTAATTACCTTCTCAGGAGCATTGACTTCTAATGACCGTTGACGGGTATGAACATCATGAACTTTATTATATTAAGACTAGCAGGCCACCCGGTGTTGCTCGGGAAGGATAGTACCCAGAGAAGTGGGAAACTTGGAATTTATGGTCACATAGCGGGATATTTGTTTTTTTTCTCTTTAAGCGTGTTAAGAAGTGTGCCTACCCGGCAGGATGTCCGACCGCGGAAGTTGTATGACGTGACGTAACAAACATTAATGAGAAAACGACGCAAAGGACGCGTAGGACGCAACCGAAAGTAGGACTACGGGGTTTGATAGCATAAGATTCACAATTCAACTAACTTTGGCCGTAATTCCTGAAGCCGTATGGAAACGCATAGCGTACAGATGAACAGACATCATCTTTTATATATGCATATAGATTAAAGAGGAAATTAAGAAGGCTATTGTATTCAAGTCATACATTTATCTGGTAGAATTCAATGTTTTTATCTTATTCTCATATTTTAACTCCTAATGCGTCGGACAGAATTCGCTCGGGAAGTTGTAAGTTAGATCATTGGCGATGCGATATATCAAATATACTAAGTTGAGAAACGTGAGAAAATGATTACGAAATTATTACTCAATGACATCTAAGCCTTTTGAACTTTACTAACAAACAAGATTAACTCATTAATTGATTATGCTGCATTTTAGTGATGCATTTCTTTAGTATGATCTAAACTATTATGTTATCATCTCATTTTAACTCCTAACGTTTATATTACACGAAAGATCTTATTTATATATTTAAATCGCACTATTTTTATAAAAAACAGGAATTTCAAATGAATAAACCCTCATTGAGAGTTACCGGACGATTTACACTAATCAAAATACAGAAAATTAGATCATCTGAGTTCGAGTCGCTTAATTAGAGAGCTGGTTACTTATTATTAAAATATAGACGTGTCTTCGTTTCTGAAAGAGTAAAATGGCCTTTTTTCACTAAGGTTGGAAATTGTATGACACAACGAGAGAACTCAATCTCTGCCACATGTTGTTGATTTATAGCCTTTGCATCGTCACCTCGTTATATGTAACCGAAAATGTGAAATTTACTGTTTTTGATACTTTTTTCTAAACTTCAGGGAACTATCACGAACTAAAAATCATCCGCAGGATTTGTTTGATTAATCAAAATGGACGGACGAAAATTTTGAGCGTTATTGGAAATCGATTTTCGAATACAAGAACCTATCGATTCACGCTAATTATCACTGTTTTTCAAAGGAAGATTTTTTCATAAAGAATAGCGATGTAGGTATACCTAAAAATACTGGCAGGCATAAAATTATCTTGATTGCCTCCAGTTTCAAATAAAAATTTGCATGAGAAGCTCTTATTCAGGTTTTTGATAGCGGCGGTGACTGCTTCGCTGTTGCAGTCTGGTTTGTCTTCACTGGATCGTCAACTGCATTAGAGACTTCACATTCTTTATTTCACCTTTCCTTAGAAGATTCGTGTCAAAATCACAGGGACTCGAGGGAAATTCAGCGATTCGCAAGCTAGAGGTGCTTACATGGAAGACGTACTTATGCTCAAATCTCATTGCGAATACGTCTGGGAGGGTTATTCCGAAACTATTTTTTGCCTGTATTACCATAGGGTAAGTATATTAACCTACTATATGGTATTACCAAGTGGGTCTGGAGAATAATAGTGAAGGTGAAGTGGATGGAGAGGGGAAAGAACGATGAAGTGCTTCACATGGTGTGTGGGGCGAGGCAACTTCTGGGTTATATACGTAAGAGTCAGAAGATATAGATGGTGCAGTTACTGTGCGAGGAGGGGAAGTTGAAAACATTGTTAGAGGGTAGAATGTTAGGTAAACGAGGGAGAGGGAGGAATAGAATTGGGCTTATAGATAGAATAAAAGGGAGTAGGTAGTGGCGTAGGCAGGAATTTCGTTCGGGGGGAGGTTTTGGACCCCTCCGAACAAAAAAAATTTGAAATACAGGGTACAAATTGTAAGTAGAGGCTTTTGAACTAATTTTAACATAATCGAAAAAACTTCATTTACTAAAGAAATATTATTTTAAATTCACGATTTTTCAATATCTCGTTTTCTTATATGGGGTTAAATAATATTGTTAAAATATATTTCGGGGGGAGGAGGGTTCCGGATCCCCCGGAATCCCTCTTGCCTACGCCACTGGGGGTAAGCCTAATAGGGTGGTTTCCTATATTTTTTTTTTGCCTAAATCGAAAGATTATTAATCCTGGAGTACGCATTTCACGCCTTTAGATTTTTAAATGACGATATCTATTTTTCGCGATTAAATGAAAAGTGAAAACTTTCAAGCGCGCGAAAACGCGACGGCTCGTTAGGAATGATGGGAAAAGTCCGTGTGAGGTATTTCTAGTTCCAGCTGTTGGTGTGTGAGGTGACCTTGGGGCGAGGCTTGAGCGCTGATACGAAGCAGACTGCTAGCAGGTACCTGAGTACACTGCTAGCAGGTAGCGCTTGGCTTAAATTAGGATTATTATTTCCCTATCAAACGAAGGAAACTTTCCGAACTTAGGTATTTTTAATGTGTGATTATGAATTGATGTTTCCCTGAGCTCTTTCCCTCATGCATGCATTAGTAATCTCAGACAATGTAAAAATTCCTATCTACTCGTATGGAAACTATGTCCCTGTGACGTCACGTGGAGTGGAATACAATGGGCGCAAATCTGGCCTATTTTCAAATGAGGTTAAAATTGACCGTATCCATTCGTCTAAACTGGAATTTCTAAAACCAAATAAATTGTGTATTATGAATACACTAATGGTGGGTAACGAATAGCAATCAATGCATTTCGTTTTCTTTGATGAAGGAAACAACCCTATCGTTCAAGCAATCTAAGCCTAGCGCGCAGCATCCGAATCTCAAGCGGCTTCCAGCCTAATTCGCTTAACATCTGAGTAACGCTGTCTGTACGCCCGTAGCGATTTTTGCTAGCTAAAATAAAGAAATATGAAAGCTAGTGAAAACAGTCAAGCTGGCTATGGGATATTCATTTACTTTCCCACCTCCTAGGGATGAGATTGAAAGACAAGTACACTTTTAAATAACTGCTGACTGAACGATTTTGGAAAACTTTGTGTCATTATCAATGGAAGACCATGACGGGAGGGAAGACTGCCATAATACTTTCTAAGTACTTCATGGAAGCCTACCTTAATCGGTAGAATACTTAAATAATAGCAATAATAATAAAATACCCCAACAACTGACGCCAATTCTCAATGTTTCAGAATTTCCTCACCGTACAACGTTGCACTCTATACCACACTCTTCAGGAGTCTCCTACAGACATTGTCATGCAATTTTAGGTCATAAACTCGATCCTGCCACTAAACACTCCCAAGCCAATGGTGTCCCTTTTCTGGCGGCAAAAGAAACGAGTTTAACCTCAAGGAAGCACCCGGATTGCAATTTAGCCCCGTCATAAAAAAAATGGCCTGCATCAAACTTGGTACTTCGCTCGAGGAAGGTGATCAATGACTCGTTTCTACCTTAGCCATAAAAATCCGAATTCTACGACAAATAACATATAAATATACATATTTGGATAGAATCACAGGGTTTTGACCTAATTATGAATTAAAGAGTCAAGTCAAATAAGGGGAGGGAAAGCCGACAAATTAATTCCTAAACACAGCACGTAAACATGCCTAAAACGGTAGAATACTGTAATAAATAACTGTGTATGAATTTAAAGAAAGGGCATGAAAAGGGTATGGCTAGTGAAGAGTCAGATCTGGAATATAGTGCTTTACGGTGCGGAAAAATTGACACTATGGAAGGAGGACGAGAGAAGACTGGCGGCGTTCGAGATGCGGGTGTGGAGATGAAGTGAGGAAGAAAGTGAGTGTAGCTACGAAAAATGCAGTGTCAAAGGATTGGCGCCCCTCGGCTAGAGGTCTGCTCCGCAGATGTATCTTGGGGAGGCGCCACATGTATAAAAATTTCGTGGGGGGTTAAGGGCTTTTCTGGCTGCAAGCCTGGTTCTATATAAATGATAAATCCCTCCTTTTCGTTTTCGACCGTCTTAGATTTTGTCTCATTGCGGTCTTACATTTATTTAATTAACGGCGGTAGTGCTGTGCTGTAAAAGGCAAGGGGTAACGAATTATTATCATGTGTAGTCACAGCTACTCAAATATTTTAGGTATAAGACACGATGGAATTCGAAATGTACCCAACAGGAGTTATACAAGGTGACTTCGATAAGAATTACTTCATTAATATTCCCTAAAATAAGGGAGCAGAGGGTGTGAAGATTTTAGGATCATAACCCTTACCAGGGGCGGTCTGGTCAGGTCGGCTTGTCGGGAATCGTCGAAGGCCCTGAGTTTAGGGGACCCCCACAACGCTCGTGTCAATCGTGAAGAGTATATTTGAGGCGTAATAAAAAATACTTACATTTCTTGGGCCGAAGTATTTTTACAATTATAAAATTCTACGTTTTGTTACGAAATTGTTATATTTTTTATTAACATTTATTTAGTTTTTTTTAAGCGGCAGAATAGTGCTAAAATCCATTTCCAGGTATGTGATATCCTTAAATCTTTCGGGGAAAAATCCTCTAATTTCCCGGAAAGGAGGGCCCCACCATGAGCCCCCGCCCCCAATAGCCCCGGACCGCCCCTGCATGAAATACTGATGGGTACGATCGCGTAGAAGGACAGGTGGACGTGAAGAAGTGTAAGGGACGGCCCCGAGTGATTTACATAGAATGGGTTTATTTAGGATGTAAAATATAACACATGCGTCACTATGAAAAGACCAGCAGATATGAAGTCTGAATTGAGAGCTACGTCGAACCAATCTTCGGATTGATGGCTTCTAATGAAGGTGAAGCACAAACATGATGAAGGCAGCAAACTCCAGGATTTCTCATTTCACCAGAAGGAAGCAAAGCACCGTTCACGCAAGTCCTGGTAACCATGAGACTAGGCACTCTCAGAAGACAACACGGTCGACTCCCTTACGTCATACCGAAAGGTATAACACATGATTTATATGTTCCTAAATAGTCTTGTTTAGGAAAATATAAATCATGCGTCGCGCTGTGGACACCACTCACTAAGTTCCTAGAGTCTTAAAAAGGTTAAGATTTTCGCTTGTATTTACTTTATAATATCACTTATGCTATTTTAAATTTCGATGAATTTCCCCCCTGTTGCATAGGAGAGCAAGTAGAAACGGAGCGGTCACCTCTTGGTGTACACCAGGGGGAATCGTAACGATTACTACGGGGGCGGTAAATCAGCGATGAAGGACTCGGACTGTTTTAGACTGCGTGTGGTGGCCAATGTCGGCACCAATGATGCTTCCGAGCGCAAAGCCGATGAGATCTTGGAATCCTTCAGGGATCTAAACTCGGAGGTGCGACGCGTTCAGATGGGCACTGGTGTCAATATCCGGCTATCCTTTCGCAGCATTGTTCCACGGGTTGACTGCGGCCCTCGAGTTTGGGACAGGATGGCCTGAATCAACAAGAGGCTGTGGAAAATCTGTGTGAGTATTGGGGCAAGACTCGTGGGTCTTCGGCCATTGGCCAGAGAATAGCAGCTGCTGCCCCCGCCCCCAGAAGCAAAAGGAAATTTATTACAAAACGAATTTTTTGAAAAAATGTTCTTTAAATTCAAGGAAAGTGACAGTAGTGTAAAATATGCCATTTGAATCGCTGTTATAATTTCATCAAATTTTCGTTTCTTAACCTTTTCTGTATTACACCTTGAACGACCACGGTTTGCCCACCTCCAGTTTTGATCCTAGGTACGACCTTGTCTTCATCCGGCGCCTAGCTCGTACTGGGCTCCTCTCAAATTTTCTGAGGTGCATTACTACTAAGAGGAGTCTGAACGGGTGGCTCGTAGGTTTTTTGAGCAATGTAGGTATTTTTAGACTATAGGGTAGGTCATAGAGTAGGCTTTTTAAAGATTTAGCCTCAGAGGGAATCCGTATTGCGAAAAATTTCACATCAAAGTAAACTTAAGAGCGGTAACGCCGAACGACAAAACGAGTTTTTTTTCTAATTTCAGATTCATATTTGGAATCACCATGTATTTCTCACTCATACATGGCTCCGCACTGCGGAGCCCAAGTTGTCTATTCTGCGCGCGGACGTTGTGGTGAAGTTGTGGGAAGACAAAATGAGTTTTTTTTCTGTCTTCAGATTCACGTTTGGAATCACCATGTATGCCTCACTCATACATGACTCCGTAGCCCAAGTTGTCTATTCTGCGCGCGGAAGTTGTGGGAGTGTTTGAGTCTGAAGTAATTACATTTTTTTCACTTTTAAAAGAGCCCTTCAAATAACAATCGCGTTTCCTTTATTCTTCTGACTCCTTTAATTTATCTATATTCATATGACTATTTTACACTACATATGTTGTAAATAAATCAAATTAATGAAAACATAGGATATTATCATTGCAAAATAAACTTTAGTTCAAATACAGTAGTAAGACTGCGAAGGTTTTCCTCCAGGATAAAAATCCGACGATCGACGCGCTAGGACAGGTGGCGGAGTTTTATAGCATTTTAATCACATTTACACAGCACAGCCTACGAAATAAATGTCAATGAAAGAGAAAGCGTATGGTGTAAAATTAAACAACGAAAAAATGAAGTATTCATATTTGCTCTTTATATGGACCTCCAAACTCCGAAGTTGATATTATTTATCAAGTAGAAAATCAAACATTTACATTGAGAGATAGAGTAAAAGTTTAATACTAGTAATTATTCGGAGAGATTTTAATCTCCCATCTTTAACTTGGGATACTCACGCTGTAAAACCAAATTCAATTAATAGAGAAAGTAACGACTTCTTACTCAACGCCTGTGCAAATCACTCACTTGCCCAAGTAAATGACAATGCTACGAGAGGAAATAAAATATTAGACCCTTCCAATGGCGCCGATTCCATAGGGCGAGAGTGGGCCCGAGCCCCATCAAAACTTCGTTATGGGTGTGAGAAAAATGTGCCAGGCTTGTCGTTTTCCCCGGAGTTTCCAGATATAGAAATTCGAGTTGTCCGAGTTCTAACGTTGATCATATGACTTCTAAAATGTTTAAAAAACTTAAAACTCACTATTTACAAAATTTCCCGGGGCACGATCCTCGGTTTGGGCCCCCCCAATATTTTTTGTAAGTCGGCAACACAGGACCCTTCGGCACAAAGACCTCCTCAGTTAATAAAACAAATCGATATTATTGACGGTATGAGTGGTAACAGAGTAATTTTTACAACGTTAGAAACTGAAGTAGTCAGCTGTAAAACAAAAACAAAATTGATTTATTTGATAAATGCGACTTCATAAAAATTTGGCGATATGCTTATTGATTTGTACACGAAATTGGTAGCTAAAACTGAGGATAAAAAGCACTGATGCATCATGGAAATACCTCCACGAAATTCCACTTTGAGGAACCAACGAATATAATCCGAAAAAAATGAAATGTAAAGCACCTCGCTGGCGCAACGACGGTGTTAGGAGGGACCTCAGGAAACAGAGAAAATTGTACAAATTGTTCAAAAAGTCCATTTTGTTAGGTAAAAAATCGAAGAAATTTGAAGCATAAGAAAGTTACGCTATACAGTGCTCAATACCCAATAAATTAATTCAAATTCACAGCGAAATATCGAGGAAAGAGTAGTCTGTGAATTACTCGAAGAAAATCTGAAATATTTTCCGGAATTCCGAATACAAAAATTTATTCGAAGCAGGTTAGAAATTTCAAGTTTATCGCATAATTAATAACAGAATAAATTCTACACCCTTCTTCAGAAATTTTCTTTAAAAAAACTGAGAATTTAAGGGACAAACGTCTGTAAAATTGATGAGGAATGACCCAAATTTATGAGGTGGAGTAGATTTACGATGAATCAAGATATAAGGATGGGATTGCCAGAGAATGATCCGCCGCAAATCCAGTATACCCGTTGTTGCCGCTGCCATGGTTATGCTTGCTCCGAAAAAGCGAAGTCATCGTTTGAATGATAACTTAAAGTGCCTTGAGATTCTTTAATCGAATACTTGCCTGGAGAAGAATTGAAGAATTTCACAAGAAGTATCCAGTCGAAATATACAGTCCATCGTGATAACCACAATGGGAAATACCCTGTGTAAGTTGATTACTTTCGAGGTTGATATAATGAATACAATGATGACATATAATTTAATGCTCGTGGTTAATTTTATGCATGAATTTAGGCTTTATTCAGAATTAAAAATTTTAAATGATTTTTAAAGCGAAATATACAATGTTTTATGACATTAACTGAACGTAGTCTATAAATAGTCGTAAGAAATTATAAATGAAAGGTACATAAATATAGCGAGGAGAATATTTTACCTATCATCGAAATATTTTGAAATCGCGCGAAGAAGGAGGTTAATTTGTTTAGTACATGACTAGCTGCATAATCGGAGTTCGAATCATAAGATTCTTTACGGGCGCAGAAAAAATATGTTGATATTAAAATATTTGAATTCAGGAAGGATATCAACTCTTATATGGTTTTTAGAGTGAATTGAGTATTTTATTTATATAGTGTTCTACTGATATAGGTAGGCTTCCATATAGTATTAAAGAAGTGATCTGGAAGCTCCGAAATTTTTGCTATCTGCGACAATTTTCTCCGTAAGAAATAAAGGAAATAAGAATAATTGGTTCCTATTGACTGTCTATTATATAAAAGTTACAGGCTATATAGGTATTGCATTACAGTGTACATATTACTTGTGACTTACTATTGTAAGTATTGTTTCACGTTACTCCAGGAGATATACAAAGGTTCTTGCTCGAATCGAAATCAAAAGCGACTGGAAGTGAAAATATTTCGCCATCATACATTAGAATGTCAATGCCAGTAATTCTGCCTGCCCTAACTGAGATTAAGAACTTTTCCTTATCAATGGCCATATTCCCGACTGAATGGAAATATAGCTTGGTTCGTCCCATAAAAAAGATCAAAAATCCTTCAGATGTATCCCATTATCGACCTATTTCTATTTTATGCTATCTCTCAAAATGTTTAGAAAAAATAGTTCACAATCAATTAAGTGAACACCTTGAAAATCGGAATCTATTTGACCCTTATCAGTCTGGTTTTCGTAAGTGTTTCAGTACCCAAACTGCACTGCTTAAAGTAACTGATGATATTAGACTAGCAATTGAAAACAAAATGGTCACTATTATTGTTTTGTTTGACTTCAGTAAGGCCTTCGATCGTGTCGATCATACTAAGCTTCTTTTAAAACTTAATCACTGAAATTATCTTGTAGCGTGCTGAACTGGTTTCTGTCTTACCTTCATGGTAGGAAACAAGCAGTCAAGGAACATGACGGGAAATTGTCAGAATGGAATTCTGTCACACTTGGAGTTCCCCAGGGTTCGGTACTTGGGCCACTTCTTTTCTCAATTTACATTCTAGATTTGCCTCAGCAACTGAAATATTGTAGATATATGCTTTATGCAGACGACTTACAGATTTACTACCACTGTAAACCCCAAGAAATTGCAGAGGCCGTAAGCAAAGTGAATTCTGACGTGCTAAAACTGCATTCTTGGGCTGCATCAAATAATTTCATTTTAAATGCTGCCAAAACTAAAGCCCTAATCCCAGTGAGAAATGGATCATCGAATCTACGTCGATTCGACGTCGAAGTACTCATCGATAAAACGTCGATGGTAACACATCGATCGATGTCTATATGGTCCGAAAATCGACGTGTTTTCGACGTCGAAGCCATCGACGTGTTTTCGACGTCGACGCCATCGACGTGTTTTCGACGTCGACACCATCGACGAGTTTTCTATGTCGACGAGATATCGTCTTTTTACCTGCGATTCCTACTAATAATTGCGGAAATATACATCTATTCGGCTAATAAAGAGCATCTATTGCTGCGCCAAAGACGTATTTCAATCGAGCACGAAAAGTCTAAACAAATGAAGGCTGAAATACATTTATAATGGTGATTTGTAATCTTAAGTCCTTCGTATTCATCTTCAATAATAATAAGAAATCCTTGAGAAAAAATGTGAGGTGTTGACATCTATGACGCGAGTATAAAGGTATCGAAATGAGGTAAACGTAGTCACAAAGCCAAGCTTGTGCATATCACATACCATGCAGGAAAGAAGTAAGAACTTGGACGCAAATAGAAGGTCCGGCGTATGTGGCAAATGTGCGAAAATGGAAATCTTGAACACATTCAATAGGGGAAGCTAATCCTACCTGTCATACAGCGGTCCAAAAGCAGACCGATTCCGAAGTATGGAAGACGTAGTGAAGCTTGTCTTTACTAAGCGACGGAATGCCTTTTTCGATGATTAATACGAATCCAAAAGCTCATTAAGTTTCAGAAGGATTTTAAATACCAATAACAGGATTTAGAGCTAGCAAAATTTGTCGCGCAAAATAAATGCGACAATAAATTTTCTATACGGCGCCGAATGTCTCTGTTCCGAGTTTACTGCGAAGAACTAACAGCATGACGACTAACAGCTCAACTGATACACGCAATCGAACTTCAACGGTCAAGTTACAGAATTAAAAGGAATCAAAGATTGTTCTCGGAGATTAAAACTAATGTTTATGGATAAATAAAATAATTATTTAATTTTATATTTCTTATTTAAGACACATATGTTGTAATAGGGTCTCACCGTTATTTTTAAGACATTAAAACTACATCACTAAGTTCTCCCCTCAGCCAATCAACACGCTGACCCCGCTGGCCAATGAGAATAACACGTCGAAAAAACGTCGATTGGACAAATAAAATCGACGTCGACCACATATCGATCTATAGTCGTCGAATCGACGAAGATTCGACGTAGATTCGATGATCCATTTCTCACTGGAAATTATGGGAGGCACACGTATGCTTCAGCGTATTGATTTGGACCAAATACCAAAAATAAAGGTTGATAATCATGAAATTATTTATTCCCAGAATGCTCGTAATCTTGGTGTCACTATTAGTAATAATATTTCCTGGAAAGATAACGTATCCCAAATTTCAAACAGAATAAATTCCACACTATATCAGTTGAAAATATATAAACATTTACTTCCTATGGACACCAGAAAGAAACTTATTTCCACGTTGATATTTCCTCATCTAGATTATTGCTGCTTAGTTTATTATGACCTTACTGAGGAACTAAACCTTAAGCTCCAACGGCTAATACATTCATGTGCCAGATTTATTTATGGTAAACGGAAGTTTGAACACATCAGTCCCCACCTTCGGGAACTTGGATGGCTACCAGTTTCTCTTAGGAGAAAATATCTCCTGGGATTGTTCATTTTTAAATTAATACGTAATCATAAGCCAGCTTATCTGTATGATATGTTTCCCATAAGACAGACTACTGAATCCTCATTAAAAATTAGACGACAAGTTTATTTTTACTTTCCACCACACAAAAGTCATGTATATGGAAAATCTTTTGTTGTAAGTGCAATAAAATTATGGCATTCTCTGCCAACTAACTTAACCCAAGTGAAATCAATAGAATCTTTTAAATATAAATACTGGAAATATCTTTATAAAACTTTTTCTTTGTAAAAGTCTTTCCCACCTTTGTATATTGTATATTCTTGAACACTATTAAATAATATCATATGTAAAGCAAATGTGCACATCTATAATATTATTATTTGTATTCACTAGTGCCGACTGATATATTATAATGTAAATGTATTGTTTTTCTAAGGTGGCTTTGCCACAGAAAATAAATAATTATATAATTATTATTATTATTGTAGACATATTATCCATTTGGGATCGCACATCACTGAACACAAACATGACCACTAAACATCTGTTCGCTAACCGAAATTTTGTTAGGTATCCGAGGCAAATATTTATGAGCTTATGCGAAACATCATTAAATTCTACAGTTTTCGTGAAGATTGAAAAATTGAATTTATAGCAAATATATAAAATGTATGGATCTACTTTGCACACAAATTGACACCATTTTTCCAGGATAAGCAACCTGCACATTATGCAATCACTACCATTGCAAATTTTTGGCCCTGTTGATCTATCTTAACTACTAGTTTCATAGAGGGAGTAAGCAGAAGTACGCATTCAAATGAAAGAAGTGAATCATTACTATTAGGAGACAACCATGCCAAACAACAGTACAGAATTTATGGCAAAACTTTGCTTCTCAATACATGTCATTCTATCTTACATGATGTGAACAAAGATGGTTCTTTGTGTGGACGGTAGTCTGCATTAGAAGCACAATCATCTCTAAACAATAACATTTTCATTTCAGAACCAGAACACCCCATTCACCCTCCCTAGGGCGGCACCAGGCACCGAGGGCAGACCCTCATCCACGAACACCCCTCCGTCGACCAACCCCTCCGTAGACCAACGACCAAGACATCCGGCACCTCTACTGCGACCTTCTCCCCTGGCAGCAAGTTAGTTGTAATTAAAGACAGAAATGTTGAGCTATCTTCACGACTCGTTTAATAGAGGGAGTAAGCAGAGGAACGCATTCAAATGGCAGAAGTGAATCATTACTATTTGAAGACTACCGTGCCAAACAACAGTAATGAATTTACGGTATTCTTCACTTCCAAATACATGTCAATCAATCCTACATGTTTGAACAAAGACGGTTCTTTGTGTTGTCGGTAGTCTGCATTAGAAGCACACTCATCTGTAAACAATAACATTTTCATTCCAGAACCAGAACTCCCGGTTCACCCTCCCTACGACGGCACCAGTCACCGAGGGTAGAAACACATCCACGACCACTCTCCGTAGTCCAACGGCCAGGACATGCGGCACCTCTACAGCGACCTCCTCGCCAATAAGCAGGTTAAAGGAAATTTAAGACTGAAATATTGACCTATATTAACCACTACATTAACAGAGGGAGTAAGCAGAAGTACGCATTGAAATGGCAGAAGTGAATCATTAGCAATGGGAGACAACCATGCAAAGAAACAAAAAGAATTTATGTCACCTCTTTGTTTCAAAATACTTGTCAATCAATATTACATAATGTGAACTATGGTGTTTCTTTGTATGATCGGTAGTCTGCATTAGAAGCACACTAATCTGTAAATAATAATATTTTCATTTCATAACCAGAACGTCCGGTTCACCCTCCCTACGGCGGCACCAGGCACCCAGGGCAGACCCCCATCCACGACAGACCCTCCGTCGACCAATCCCTCCGCAGACCAACGGCCAGGACATCCGGCACCTCTACAGCGACCTCATTCTCAAGCAAGGTTAGTTGAAATTAAGGACTGAAATATTGAACTATCTTAACCACTCGTTTAAAAGAGGGAGTAAGCGGAAGTACGCTTTCAAATGGCAGAAATGAATCATTACTATTAGGAGTCAACCATGTCTAACGACAGTACAGATTTTATAACACATCTTTGCTACCAAATACGTGTCCTTCATTTTACATGATGTGAACAAAGATGGTTCTTTGTGTGGTCGGAAGTCTGCATTAGAAGCACACTCATCTGTAAACAATAACAATTACATTTGAGAACCAGAACAACCGGTTAGACCTCGCTACGGCGGCACCAGTCACCAAGGGCAGACCCGCATGGACGACAACCCCTCCATAGATCAACGGCCAGGACATCCGGAACCTCTACTGCGACCTACTCCTCAAGCAGCAGGTTAGTTGAAATAAAAGACAGAAATGTTGAGCTCTCTAAACCACTCGTGTAATAGAGGTAGTAAGCAGAATTACGCATTCAAACGGCAGAAGTGTATCATTACTATTGGGAGACAAGCATGCAAAAAACAGGGCAGAATTTATGGCACATCTTTGTTTCCAAATACATGTCAATCAATCATCTAAGATTTGAATAAAGATGGTTCTTTGTGTGGTCGGAATTCTGCATTAGAAGCACACTCATCTAAAAAAAAAAACATTTTCATTTCAGAACCAGAAAACCCGTTTCTCCCTCCCTACGACGGCATCAGGCACCGAGGCGAGACCCCCATCCACAACAACCCCTCCGTAGACCAAAGGCCAGGACATCCGGCACCTCTTCAGCAACCTCATCCTCAAGCGTCAGGTTAGTTGGAATTAAAGACAGAAATGGTGAGCTATCTTAAACCACTCGTTTAATAGAGGGAGTAAGAAGAATTACGCATTCAAATGGCAGAAGTGATTCATTACTAGTAGGATACAACTAGCCAAACAACAGTACAGAATTTATGGAACATCTTTGCTTCCAAATACGTTTCATCCAATCTTACGTGATGTGAACAAAGATGGCTCTATGTGTGGTCGATAGTCTGTATTGGAAGCAGACTCATCTGACAACAGTAATATTTTCATTTCAGAATCAGAACACCAGGTTCACTTTCCCTACGGCGGTACCAGGCACCGAGGGCAGAGCCCCATCCACGACAACCCCTCCGTAGACCAAAGGCCAGGACATCCGGCACCTCTACAGCAACCTCCTCCTCAAGCAGCAGGTTAGTTGAAATTAAAGACAGAAATGGTGAGCTATCTTAAACCACTCGTTTAATAGGGGGATTAAGAAAAATTACGCATTCAAATGGTAGAAGTGATTCATTACTATTGGGAGAAACCCATAGAACCAAAACACCCTGTTCACCCTCCCTACGGCGGAACCATGCACCGAGGTCAGCCCCCCATCCACGACAACCCCTCCGTAGACCAAA
Source organism: Ischnura elegans (assembly GCF_921293095.1). Lineage (NCBI taxonomy): Eukaryota > Metazoa > Arthropoda > Insecta > Odonata > Coenagrionidae > Ischnura > Ischnura elegans. The sequence goes on along the minus strand of NC_060251.1, from coordinate 27,981,321 downwards.
GGCCAGGACATCCGGCACCTCCAAAGCAACCACCTACTCAAGAAGCAAGTAAATGAATTAAAGACAGAAATGGTGAGCTATCTTAAACCACTCGTTTAATAGAGGGAGTAAGAAGATTTACGCATTCAAATGGCAGAAGTAATTCATTACTATTGGAAGATAACCATAGAACCAGAACACCCGTTTCACTCTCCCTATGACGGCACTAGGCACCGAGGCGGGACCCCTGTCTACGACAACCCCTCCGTAGACCAAAGGCCAGGGCATCTGGCATCTCTAAAGCAACCTCCTCCTCAAGAAGCAGGTTAGTTGAAATTAAAGACAGAAATGGTGAGCTATCTTAAACCTCTCGTTTAATAGAGGGATTAAGAAGAATTACTTATTCAAATGGCAGAAGTGATTCATTACTATTGGGAGAAAACCATAGAACCAGATAACCCGTTTCACCCTCCTTACTACGGCATCAGGCACCGAGACGAGACCCCCGTCTACGACAACCCCTCAGTAGACCAAAGGCCAGGACATCCCACACCTCTTCAGCAACTTCCTCCTCAAGCATCAGGTTAGTTGAAATTAAGGACAGAAATGGTGAGCTATCTGAAACCACTCGTTCAATAGAGGGAGTAAGAAGAATTACGCATTAAAATGGCAGACGTGATTCATTACTATTGGAAGATAACCATAGAACCAGAACACCCGTTTCACTCTCCCTATGACGGCACTAGGCACCGAGGCGGGACCCCTGTCTACGACAACCCCTCCGTAGACCAAAGGCCAGGACATCCGCCACCTCTACAGCAACCTCCTCCTGAAGCTGCAGGTTAGTTGAAATAAAAGACAGAAATGGTGAGCTATCTTAAACCACTCGTTTAATAGAGGGAGTAAGAAGAATTACGCATTTAAATGGCTGAAGTGATTCATTGCTATTGGAAGATAACCATAGAACCAGAACACCCGTTTCACCCTCCCTACTACGGCATCAGGCACCGAGGCGAGACCCCCGTCTACGACAACCCCTCCGTAAACCAAAGGCCAGGACATCCCACACCTCTTCAGCAACTTCCTCCTCAAGCAGCAGGTTAGTTGAAATTAAAGACAGAAATGGTGAGCTATCTTAAACCAGTCGTTTAATAGAGGGAGTAAGAAGATTTACGCATTCAAATGGCTGAAGTGATTCATTACTATTGTGAGATAACCATGCCAAACAACAGGACAAAATTTATAGCACATCTTTCCTTCCAAACACGTGTCAATCAATCTTACATGATTTGGACAAAGATGGTTCTTTGTGACATCGGTAGCCTGCATTAGAAGCATACTCATCTGTAAATAATAAATTTTTTTCGGAACTAGAACAAAAGGTTCACCCTCTCTATGGCAGTACCAGGTACCGAGAGCAGAACCAATTCACGACAACCCCTTCCGTCGACCAACCCCTTAGTAGACCAACAGCATGGACTTCCGTTAACTCTTCTACTACGTCCTCCACAAGCAGCAGGTTGGTTGAATTTTAAGACAGAAATGTTGAGCTCTAAAAACCACTCGGGTAATAGAGGGAGTATGCAGATATACGCATTCAAATGGCAGAAGTGAATCATTACCATTAGGATACAAGTAGCCAAAGAACAGGACTTAATATGGCACATCTTTGCTTCGAAATACGTTTCAATCAATCTTACATGATGTGAACAAAGATGGCTCTATGTGTGGTCGATAGTCTGTATTGGAAGCAGACTCATCTGAGAACAGTAATATTTTCATTTCAGAATCAGAACACCAGGTTCACTTTCCCTACGGCGGTACCAGGCACCGAGGGCAGAGCCCCATCCACGACAACCCCTCCGTAGACCAAAGGCCAGGACATCCGGCACCTCTACAGCAATCTCCTCCTCAAGCAGCAGGTTAGTTGAAATTAAAGACAGAAATGGTGAGCTATCTTAAACCACTCGTTTAATAGGGGGATCAAGAAAAATTACGCATTCAAATGGTAGAAGTGATTCATTACTATTGGGAGAAAACCATAGAACCAGAACACCCTGTTCACCCTCCCTACGGCGGAACCATGCACCGAGGTCAGCCCCCCATCCACGGCAACCCCTCCGTAGACCAAAGGCCAGGACATCCGGCACCTCCAAAGCAACCACCTACTCAAGAAGCAAGTAAATGAAATTAAAGACAGAAATGGTGAGCTATCTTAAACCACTCGTTTAATAGAGGGAGTAAGAAGATTTACGCATTCAAATGGCAGAAGTAATTCATTACTATTGGAAGATAACCATAGAACCAGAACACCCGTTTCACTCTCCCTATGACGGCACTAGGCACCGAGGCGGGACCCCTGTCTACGACAACCCCTCCGTAGACCAAAGGCCAGGGCATCTGGCATCTCTTAAGCAACCTCCTCCTCAAGAAGCAGGTTAGTTGAAATTAAAGACAGAAATGGTGAGCTATCTTAAACCTCTCGTTTAATAGAGGGATTAAGAAGAATTACTTATTCAAATGGCAGAAGTGATTCATTACTATTGGGAGAAAACCATAGAACCAGATAACCCGTTTCACCCTCCTTACTACGGCATCAGGCACCGAGACGAGACCCCCGTCTACGACAACCCCTCCGTAGACCAAAGGCCAGGACATCCCACACCTCTTCAGCAACTTCCTCCTCAAGCATCAGGTTAGTTGAAATTAAGGACAGAAATGGTGAGCTATCTGAAACCATTCGTTCAATAGAGGGAGTAAGAAGAATTACGCATTAAAATGGCAGACGTGATTCATTACTATTGGAAGATAACCATAGAACCAGAACACCCGTTTCACTCTCCCTATGACGGCACTAGACACCGAGGCGGGACCCCTGTCTACGACAACCCCTCCGTAGACCAAAGGCCAGGACATCCGCCACCTCTACAGCAACCTCCTCCTGAAGCTGCAGGTTAGTTGAAATAAAAGACAGAAATGGTGAGCTATCTTAAACCACTCGTGTAATAGAGGGAGTAAGAAGAATTACGCATTTAAATGGCAGAAGTGATTCATTACTATTGGAAGATAACCATAGAACCAGAACACCCGTTTCACCCTCCCTACTACGGCATCAGGCACCTAGGCGAGACCCCCGTCTACGACAACCCCTCCGTAAACCAAAGGCCAGGACATCCCACACCTCTTCAGAAACTTCCTCCTCAAGCAGCAGGTTAGTTGAAATTAAAGACAGAAATGGTGAGCTATCTTAAACCAGTCGTTTAATAGAGGGAGTAAGAAGATTTACGCATTCAAATGGCTGAAGTGATTCATTACTATTGTGAGATAACCATGCCAAACAACAGGACAAAATTTATAGCACATCTTTCCTTCCAAACACGTGTCAATCAATCTTACATGATTTGGACAAAGATGGTTCTTTGTGACATCGGTAGCCTACATTAGAAACACAAGCATCTGTAAACAAAAGTATATTCAATTCAGAACAATAACACTAGGTTATCCGTCTCTAAGGCAGCACCAGGCACCGAGGGCAGACCCCCATTCACGACAACCCCTCCGTCGACCAACCCCTCCGTAAACCAACGGCAAGGACATTCGGCACATCTACTACGACGTCCTCCACAAGCAGCAGGTTAGTTGAATTTAAAGACAGAAATGTTGAGGTATAAAAACCACTCGGGTAATAGAGGGAGTATGCAGATATACACATTCAAATTGCAGAAGTGATTCATTACTATTGGGAGATAACCATGCCAAACATCAGGACAAAATTTATGGCACATCTTTCCTTCCAAACACGTTTCAATCAATCACACATGATGTGAACATAGATGGTTCTTTGTGACGTCGGTAGCCTGCATTAGAAACACAAGCATCTGTAAACAAGAGCATTTTCAATTCAGAACAAGAACACCCGGTTCACCCTCTCTTAGGCAGCGCCAGGCACCGAGGTCAGACTCCCATTCACGACAACACCTCCGTCGACCAACCCCTCCGTAGACCAACGGCCAGGACATCCGTTACCTCTACTACTACGTCCTCCTCAAGCAGCAGGTTAGTTGAAATTAAAGACAGGAATAATAAGCTCTCTTCTACACTCGGGTAATAGAGACACTAAGTAGAAGTACGCATTCAAAAGGGAGAAGTGATTCATTACTGTTGGGGGACAACCATGCCAAACAACAGGACTGAATATGGCACATCTTAGCTTCCAAACACGTGTCAATCAATCTTACATGATGTGAACAAAGATGGTTCATTGTGTGGTCGGTAGTCTGCATTAGTAGCACACTCATCTGTAAATAAAAACATTTTTTTCGGGACTAGAAAAAAAAGGTTCACCCTCTCTATGGCAGTACCAGGTAACGAGAGCAGAACCAATTCACGACAACCCCTCCATCTTCCAATTCCTCGGTAGACCAACAGCATGGACTTCCGTTACCTCTACTACTACGTCCTCCACAAGCAGCAGGTTAGTTGAATTTAAAGACGGAAATGTTGAGCTCTAAAAACCAAGCGGGTAATAGAGGGAGTATGCAGTTATACGCATTCAAATGGCAGAAGTGAATCATTACTATTAGGACACAAGTAGCCAAACAACAGTACAGAATTTATGGCACATCTTTGCTTCCAAATACGTTTCAATCAATCTTACATGATGTGATCAAAGATGGCTCTATGTGTGGTCGATAGTCTGTATTGGAAGCACACTCATCTGAGAACAGTAATATTTTCATTTCAGAATCAGAACACCAGGTTCACCCTCCCTACGGCGGTACCGGGCACCAAGGGAAGACCCCCATCCACGACAACCCCTCCGTAGACCAAAGGCCAGGACATCCGGCACCTCTAAAGCAACCTCCTCCTCAAGATGCAGGTTAGTTGAAATTAAAGACAGAAATGGTGAGCTATCTTAAACCATTCGTTTAATAGAGGGAGTAAGAAGAATTACGCATTCAAATGGCAGAAGTGATTCATTACTAGTAGAATACAACTAGCCAAACAACAGTACAGAATTTATGGAACATCTTTGCTTCCAAATACGTTTCAATCAAATTTACGTGATGTGAACAAAGATGGCTCTTTGTGTGGTCGGTAGTCTGTATTGGAAGCACACTCATCTGAGAACAGTAATATTTTCATTTCAGAATCAGAACACCAGGTTCACCCTCCCTACGGCGGTACCAGGCACCGAGGGCAGACCCCCATCCACGACAACCCCTCCGTAGACCAAAGGCCAGGACATCCGGCACCTCTACAGCAACCTCCTCCTCAAGCAGTAGGTTAGTTGAAATTAAAGACAGCAATGGTGAGCTATCTTAAACCACTCGTTTAATAGAGGGATTAAGAAGAATTACGCATTCCAATGGCAGAAGTGATTCATTATTATTGGGAGATAACCATAGAACCAGAACACCCTGTTCACCCTCCCTACGGCGGTACCAGGCACCGAGGGCAGACCCCCATCCACGACAACCCCTCCGTAGACCAAAGGCCAGGACATCCGGCACCTCTAAAGCAACCACCTCCTCAAGAAGCAAATAAATGAAATTAAAGACAGAAATGGTGAGCTATCTGAAACCACTCGTTTAATAGAGGGAGTAAGAAGAATTACGCATTCAAATGGCAGAAGTGATTCATTACTATTGGAAGATAACCGTAGAACCAGAACACCCGTTTCACCTTCCCTACGACGGCATCAGGCACCGAGGGTAGAACCCCGTATACGACAACCCCTCCGTAGACCAAAGGCCAGGACATCCGACACCTCTTCAGCAACCTCCTCCTAAAGCAGCAGGTTAGTTGAAATTAAAGACAGAAATGGTGAGCTATCTTAAATCACTCGTTTAATAGAGGGAGTAAGAAGAATTACCCATTCAAATGGCAGAAGTGATTCATTATTATTGGGAGATAACCATGCCAAACAACAGGACAAAATTTATGATACATCTTTCCTTCCAAACAGGTGTCAATCAATCTTACATGATGTGAACAAAGATGGTTATTTATGACGTCGGTAGCCAGCATTAGAAACACAAGCATCTGTAAACAAAAGCATTTTCAATTCAGAACAAGAAAACCCAGTTCACCCTCTCTGAGGAAGCACCAGGCACTGATGGCAGACCCCATTCACGACAACCCCTTTCGTATACCAAAGGCCAGGACATCCGGCACCTCTAAAGCAACCAACTCCTCAAGAAGCAGGTTAGTTGAAATTAAAGACAGAAATGGTGAGCTATATGAAACCACTCGTTTAATAGAGGGAGTAAGAGGAATTACGCAATCAAATGGATGAATTAATTCATTACTATTGGGAGATAACCATGCCAAACCACAGGACTCAATATGGCACATCTTAGCTTCCAATCACGTGTAATTAAATTTTACATGATGTGAACAAAGATGGTTCATTGTGGGGTCGGTAGTCTGCATTAGAAGCACACTCATCGGTAAATAATAACATTTTTTTTCGGAACTAGAACAAAAGGTTCACCCTCTCTATGGCAGTACCAGGTACCGAGAGCAGAACAAATTCACAACAACCACTCCGTCGACCAACCCCTCAGTAGACCAACAGCATGGACTTCCGTTACCTCTACTACTACGTCCTCCACAAGCAGCAGGTTAGTTAATTTAAAGACAGAAATGTTGAGCTCTAAACACCACTCGGGTAATAGAGGGATTATGCAGATATACGCATTCAAATGGCAGAAGTGAATCATTACTATTAGGATACAACTAGCCAAACAACAGTAAAGAATTTATGGCACATCTTTGCTTCCAAATAAGTTTCAATCAATCATAAATGATGTGAACAAAGATGGCTCTATGTGTGGTCGATAGTCTGTATTGGAAGCAAACTCATCTGAGAACAGTTATATTTTCAATTCAGAATCAGAACACCAGGTTCGACCTCCCCAGGGCGGTACCGGGCACCGAGGGAAGACCCCCATCCACGACAACCCCTCCGTAGACCAAAGGCCAGGACATCCGGCACCTCTAAACAACCTCCTCCTCAAGAAGCAGGTTAGTTGAAATTAAAGACAGAAATGTTGAGCTATCTTAAACCACTCGTTTAATAGAGGGATTAAGAAGAATTACGCATTCAAATGGCAGAAGTGATTCATTACTATTGGGAGATAACCATAGAACCAAAACACCCGGTTCACCCTCCTTACGGCGGTACCAGGAACCGAGGGAAGCCCCCCATCCACGACAACCCCTCCGTAGACCAAAGGCCAGGACATCCGGCACCTCCAAAGGAACCACCTCCTCAAGAAGCAAGTAAATGAAATTAAAGACAGAAATGGTGAGCTATCTTAAACCACTCGTTTAATAGAGGGAGTAAGAAGAATAACGCATTCAAATGGCATAAGTGATTCATTACTATTGGAAGATAACCATAGAACCAGAACACCCGTTTCACTCTCCCTATGACGGCACTAGGCACCGAGGCGGGACTCCTGTCCACGACAACCCCTCCGTAGACCAAAGGCCAGGACATCCGGCACCTCTACAGCAACCTCCTCCTCAAGCTGCAGGTTAGTTGAAATTAAAGACAGAAATGGTGAGCTATCTTAAACCATTCGTTTAATAGAGGGAGTAAGAAGAATTACTTATTCAAATGGCAGAAGTGATTCATTACTAGTAGGATACAACTAGCCAAACAACAGTACAGAATTTATGGCACATCTTTGCTTACAAATACGTTTCAATCAATCTTACGTGATGTGAACAAAGATGGCTCTTTGTGTGGTCGGTAGTCTGTATTGGAAGGACACTCATCTGAGAACAGTAATATTTTCATTTCAGAATCAGAACACCAGGTTCAACCTCCCTACGGCGGTACCAGGCACCGAGGGCAGACCCCCATCCACGACAACCCCTCCGTAGACCAAAGGCCAGGACATCCGGCACCTTTACAGCAACCTCCTCCTCAAGCAGCAGGTTAGTTGAAATTAAAGACAGAAATGGTGAGCTATCTGAAACCACTCGTTAAATAGAGGGAGTAAGAAGAATTACGCATTCCAATGGCAGAAGTGATTCATTACTATTGGAAGATAACCATAGAACCAGAACACCCGTTTCACCCTCCCTACGACGGCATCAGGCACCGAGGCGAGACCCCCGTCTACGACAACCCCTCCGTAGACCATAGGCCAGGACATCCGACACCTCTTCAGCAACCTCCTCCTCAAGCAGCAGGTTAGTTGAAATTAAAGACAGAAATGGTGAGCTATCTTAAACCACTCGTTTAATAGAGGGTATAAGAAGAATTACGCATTCAAATGGCAGAAGTGATTCATTACTATTGGGAGATAACCATGCCAAACAACAGGACAAAATTTATGGTACATCTTCCTTCCAAACACGTGTCAATCAATCTTACATGATGTGAACAAAGATGGTTCCTTGTGTGGTCGGTAGCCTGCATTAGAAACACAAGCATCTGTAAACGAAAGCATTTTCAATTCAGAACAAGAAAACCCAGTTCACCCTCTCTTTGGAAGCACCAGGCACCGAGGGCAGACCCCCATCCACGACAACCCCTCCGTAGACCAAAGGCCAGGACATCCGGCATCTCTAAAGCAACCACCTCCTCCAGAAGCAGGTTAGTTGAAATTAAAGACAGAAATGGTGAGCCATATGAAACCACTCGTTTAATAGAGGGAGTAAGAAGAATTACGCATTCAAATGGCAGAAATGATTCATTACTATTGGGAGATAACCATGCCAAACAACAGGACTGAATATGGCACATCTCAGCTTCCAAACACGTGTCTATCAATCTTACATGATGTGAACAAAGATGGTTCATTGTGGGGTCGGTAGTCTGCATTAGAAGCACACTCATCTGTAAATAATAACTTTTTTTTCGGACCTAGAACAAAAGGTTCACCCTCTCTATGGCAGTACCACGTACCGAGAGCAGAACCAATTCACGACAACCACTCCGTCGACCAACCCCTCAGTAGACCAACAGCATGGACTTCCGTTATCTCTACTACTACGTCCTCCACAAGCAGCAGGTTAGTTAATTTAAAGACAGAAATGTTGAGCTCTAAAAACCACTCGGGTAATAGAGGGAGTATGCAGTTATACGCATTCAAATGGCAGAAGTGAATCATTACTATTAGGACACAAGTAGCCAAACAACAGTACAGAATTTATGGCACATCTTTGCTTCCAAATACGTTTCAATCAATCTTACATGATAAGAACAAAGATGGCTCTATGTGTGGTCGATAGTCTGTATTGGAAGCAGACTCAACTGAGAACAGTAATATTTTCATTTCAGAATCAGAACACCAGGTTCACCATCCCTAAGGCGGTACCAGGCACCGAAGGCAGACCCCCATCCACGACAACCCCTCCGTAGACCAAAGGCCAGGACATCCGGCACCTCTAAAGCAACCTCCTCCTCAAGAAGCAGGTTAGTTGAAATTAAAGACAGAAATGGTAAGCTATCTTAAACCACTCGTTTAATAGAGGGAGTAAGAAGAATTACGCATTCAAATGGCATAAGTGATCCATTATTATTGGGAGATAACCACAGAACCAAAATACCCGGTTCACCCTCCCTACGGCGGTACCAGGCACTAAGGCGGGACCCCTGTCTACGACAACCCCTCCATAGACCAAAGGCCAGGACATCCGGCACCACTACAGCAACCTCCTCCTCAAGCAGCAGGTTAATTGAAATTAAAGACAGAAATGGTAAGCTATCTTAAACCACTCGTGTAATAGAGGGCGTAAGAAGAATTACGCATTCAAATGGCAGAAGTGATTCATCACTATTGGGAGATAACAATGCCAAACAACAGGACAAAATTTATGGCACATCTTTCCTTCCAAACACGTTTCAATCAATCTCACATGATGTGAACAAAGATGGTTCTTTGTGACGTCGGTAGCCTGCATTAGAAACACAAGCTTCTGTAAACAAAAGCATTTTCAATTCAGAACAAGAACACCCGGTTCACCCTCTCTAAGGCAGCACCAGGCACTGAGGGCAGAACCCCAGTCACGACAACCCCTCCGTAGACCAAAGGCCAGGACATCCGTTACCTCTAAAGCAACCACCTCCTCAAGAAGCAGGTTAGTTGTAATTAAAGACAGAAATGGTCAGCTATCTGAAACCACTCGTTTAAAAGAGGGAGTAAGAAGAATTACGCTTTCAAATGGCAGAGGTGATTCATTACTATTGGTAGATACCATGCCAAACAACAGGACAAAATTTATGGCATATCTTTCCTTCCAAAAACGTGTCAATCAATCTTACATGATGTGAACAAAGATGGTTCTTTGTGACGTCGGTAGCCTGCATTAGAAACACAAGCATCTGTAAACAAAAGCATGCTCAATTCAGAACAATAACACCCGGTTCACCCTCTCTAAGGCAGCACCAGTCACCGATGGCAGACCCCCATTCACGACAACCCCTCCGTCGACCAACCCCTCAATAGACCACCGGCCAGGACATTCGGCACATCTACTACGACCTTATCCTGAAGATACAGGTTAGTTGAAATTAAAGACAGAAATGTTGAGCTCTCTTCTACACTCGGGTAATAGAGGGACTAAGTAGAAGTACGCATTTAAAAGGCAGAAGTGATTCATTACTGATGGGGGACAACCATGCCAAGCAACAGGACAGAATTAATAGCACATCTTAGCTTCCAAATACGTGTCAATCAATCTTACATGATGTGAACAAAGATGGTTCCTTGTGTGGTCGGTAGTCTACATTAGAAGCACAATCATCTCTAATTAATGACATTTTCATTTCAGAACCAGAAGGCCCGGTTCATTCTACCTAAGGCAGCACCAGGCAAGGAGGTCAGACTCCCATTCACAACAATACCTCCGTCGACCAACCCCTCCGTAGACCAACGGCCAGGAAATCCGGCACCTCTACTGCAACCTTCTCCACTGGCAGCAGGTTAGTTGAAATTAAAGACAGAAATGTTCAGCTCTATTCACCACTCGGGTAATAGAGGGACTAACTAGAAGTACGTATTGAAAAGGCAGAAGTAATTCATTAATATTGGAAGACAACCATGCCAAACATTAGGACTGAATTTATGGCCCATCTTAGCTTCCAAACACGTGTCTATCAATCTTACATGATGTGAACAAAGATGGTTCATTGTGTGGTCGGTAGTCTGCATTAGAAGCACACTCATCTGTAAATAATAACATTTTTTTCGGAACTAGAACACAAGGTTCACCCTCTCTATGGCAGTACCAGGTACCGAGAGCAGAACCAATTCACGACAACCCCTCCGTCGACCAACCCCTCAGTAGACCAACAGCATGGACTTCCGTTACCTCTACTACTACGTCCTCCACAAGCAGCAGGTTAGTTAATTTAAAGACAGAAATGTTGAGCTCTAAAAACCACTCGGGTAATAGAGGGAGTATGCAGATATACGCATCAAATGGAAGAAGTGAATCATTACTATTAGGATAAAACTAGCCAAACAACAGTACAGAATTTATGGCACATTTTTGCTTCCAAATACGTTTTAATCAATCTTACATGATGTGAACAAAGATGGCTATATGTGTGGCCGATAGTCTGTATTGGAAGCAGACTCATCTGAGAACAGTAATATTTTCATTTCAGAATCAGAACACCAGGTTTACCCCTCTACGGCGATACCAGGCACCGAGGGCAGACCCCCATCCACGACAACCCCTCCGTAGACCAAAGGCCAGGACATCCGGCACCTCCAAAGGAACCACCTCCTCAAGAAGCAAGTAAATGAAATTAAAGACAGAAATGGTGAGCTATCTTAAACCACTCGTTTAATAGAGGGATTAAGAAGAATTACGCATTCAAATGGCAGAAGTAATTCATTACTATTGGAAGATAACCATAGCACCAGAACACCCGTTTCACCCTCCCTACGACGGCATCAGGCACCGAGGCGAGACCCCCGTCTACGACAACCCCTCCGTAGACCATAGGCCAGGACATCCGGCACCTCCAAAGGAACCACCTCCTCAAGAAGCAAGTAAATGAAATTAAAGACAGAAATGGTGAGCTATCTTAAACCATTCGTTTAATAGAGGGAGTAAGAAGAATTACTTATTCAAATGGCAGAAGTGATTCATTACTAGTAGGATACAACTAGCCAAACAACAGTACAGAATTTATGGCACATCTTTGCTTACAAATACGTTTCAATCAATCTTACGTGATGTGAACAAAGATGGCTCTTTGTGTGGTCGGTAGTCTGTATTGGAAGGACACTCATCTGAGAACAGTAATATTTTCATTTCAGAATCAGAACACCAGGTTCAACCTCCCTACGGCGGTACCAGGCACCGAGGGCAGACCCCCATCCACGACAACCCCTCCGTAGACCAAAGGCCAGGACATCCGGCACCTTTACAGCAACCTCCTCCTCAAGCAGCAGGTTAGTTGAAATTAAAGACAGAAATGGTGAGCTATCTGAAACCACTCGTTAAATAGAGGGAGTAAGAAGAATTACGCATTCCAATGGCAGAAGTGATTCATTACTATTGGAAGATAACCATAGAACCAGAACACCCGTTTCACCCTCCCTACGACGGCATCAGGCACCGAGGCGAGACCCCCGTCTACGACAACCCCTCCGTAGACCATAGGCCAGGACATCCGACACCTCTTCAGCAACCTCCTCCTCAAGCAGCAGGTTAGTTGAAAATAAAGACAGAAATGGTGAGCTATCTTAAACCACTCGTTTAATAGAGGGTATAAGAAGAATTACGCATTCAAATGGCAGAAGTGATTCATTACTATTGGGAGATAACCATGCCAAACAACAGGACAAAATTTATGGTACATCTTCCTTCCAAACACGTGTCAATCAATCTTACATGATTGAGCAAAGATGGTTATTTGTGACGTCGGTAGCCTGCATTAGAAACACAAGCATCTGTAAACGAAAGCATTTTCAATTCAGAACAAGAAAACCCAGTTCACCCTCTCTTTGGAAGCACCAGGCACCGAGGGCAGACCCCCATCCACGACAACCCCTCCGTAGACCAAAGGCCAGGACATCCGGCATCTCTAAAGCAACCACCTCCTCCAGAAGCAGGTTAGTTGAAATTAAAGACAGAAATGGTGAGCCATATGAAACCACTCGTTTAATAGAGGGAGTAAGAAGAATTACGCATTCAAATGGCAGAAATGATTCATTACTATTGGGAGATAACCATGCCAAACAACAGGACTGAATATGGCACATCTCAGCTTCCAAACACGTGTCTATCAATCTTACATGATGTGAACAAAGATGGTTCATTGTGGGGTCGGTAGTCTGCATTAGAAGCACACTCATCTGTAAATAATAACTTTTTTTTCGGACCTAGAACAAAAGGTTCACCCTCTCTATGGCAGTACCACGTACCGAGAGCAGAACCAATTCACGACAACCACTCCGTCGACCAACCCCTCAGTAGACCAACAGCATGGACTTCCGTTATCTCTACTACTACGTCCTCCACAAGCAGCAGGTTAGTTAATTTAAAGACAGAAATGTTGAGCTCTAAAAACCACTCGGGTAATAGAGGGAGTATGCAGTTATACGCATTCAAATGGCAGAAGTGAATCATTACTATTAGGACACAAGTAGCCAAACAACAGTACAGAATTTATGGCACATCTTTGCTTCCAAATACGTTTCAATCAATCTTACATGATAAGAACAAAGATGGCTCTATGTGTGGTCGATAGTCTGTATTGGAAGCAGACTCAACTGAGAACAGTAATATTTTCATTTCAGAATCAGAACACCAGGTTCACCATCCCTAAGGCGGTACCAGGCACCGAAGGCAGACCCCCATCCACGACAACCCCTCCGTAGACCAAAGGCCAGGACATCCGGCACCTCTAAAGCAACCTCCTCCTCAAGAAGCAGGTTAGTTGAAATTAAAGACAGAAATGGTAAGCTATCTTAAACCACTCGTTTAATAGAGGGAGTAAGAAGAATTACGCATTCAAATGGCATAAGTGATCCATTATTATTGGGAGATAACCACAGAACCAAAATACCCGGTTCACCCTCCCTACGGCGGTACCAGGCACTAAGGCGGGACCCCTGTCTACGACAACCCCTCCATAGACCAAAGGCCAGGACATCCGGCACCACTACAGCAACCTCCTCCTCAAGCAGCAGGTTAATTGAAATTAAAGACAGAAATGGTAAGCTATCTTAAACCACTCGTGTAATAGAGGGCGTAAGAAGAATTACGCATTCAAATGGCAGAAGTGATTCATCACTATTGGGAGATAACAATGCCAAACAACAGGACAAAATTTATGGCACATCTTTCCTTCCAAACACGTTTCAATCAATCTCACATGATGTGAACAAAGATGGTTCTTTGTGACGTCGGTAGCCTGCATTAGAAACACAAGCTTCTGTAAACAAAAGCATTTTCAATTCAGAACAAGAACACCCGGTTCACCCTCTCTAAGGCAGCACCAGGCACTGAGGGCAGAACCCCAGTCACGACAAGCCCTCCGTAGACCAAAGGCTAGGACATCCGTTACCTCTAAAGCAACCACCTCCTCAAGAAGCAGGTTAGTTGTAATTAAAGACAGAAATGGTCAGCTATCTGAAACCACTCGTTTAAAAGAGGGAGTAAGAAGAATTACGCTTTCAAATGGCAGAGGTGATTCATTACTATTGGTAGATACCATGCCAAACAACAGGACAAAATTTATGGCACATCTTTCCTTCCAAACACGTGTCAATCAATCTTACATGATGTGAACAAAGATGGTTCTTTGTGACGTCGGTAGCCTGTATTAGAAACACAAGCATCTGTTAACAAAAGCATTTTCAATTCAGAACAAGAACACCCGGTTCACCCTCTCTAAGGCAGCACCTGGCACTGAGGGCAGCCCCAATTCACGACAACCCCTCCGTCCAGCAACCATTCCGTAGACCAACATCCAGGACATTCGGCACATCTACTACGACCTCATCCTCAAGATGCAGGTTAGTTGAAATTAAAGACAGAAATGTTTAGCTCTCTTCTACACTCGGGTAATATAGGGACTAACTAGAAGTACGCATTCAAAAGGCAGAAGTGATTCATTACTATTGGGGGACAACCATGCCAAACAACAGGGCAGAATTTATGGCACATCTTTTCATCCAAACACGTGTCAATCAATCTTACATGATGTAAACAAAGATGGTTCTGTGTGTGGTCTGTAGTCTACATTAGATGCACAATCATTTCTAAGCAATAACATTTTCATTTCAGAATTAGAACACCCGAATCACCCTCCCTACGGCGGCACCAGCCAACAAGGGCAGACCCTCATCCACGAACACCCCTCCGTCGACCAACCCCTCTGTAGACCAACGACCAAGATATCCGGCACCTCTACTGCGACCTTCTCCCCTGGCAGCAGGTTAGTTGAAATTAAAGACAGAAATGTTGAGCTATCTTAATGACTCGTTTAATAGAGGGAGTAATCAGAGGTACGCATTCGAATGGCAGAAGTGAATCATTACTATTTGAAGACTACCATGCCAAACAACAGAAATGAATTTACGGTATTCTTTACTTCCAAATACATGTGAATCAATCGTACATGATTTGAACAAAGATGGTCATTGTGATTTCGGTAGTCTGCATTAGAAGCATACTCATCTGTGAATAATAGCATTTTTATTTCGGAACCAGAACACCAGGTAAACCCTCTCTACGGCAGTACCAGGCACCGAGAGCAGAACCGCATTCACGACAATCCCTCCGTCGACCAACCCCTCCGTACACCAACGGCCAGGACATCCGTTACCGCTACTTCGACCTCCTCTTCAAGTAGCAGGTTAGTTGAATTTAAAGACAGAAATGTCGAGCTCTCTTTAACACTTGGGTAATAGAGGGACTAAATAGAAGTACGCATTCAAAAGGCAGAAGTGATTCATTACTATTGGGAGACAACCATGCCAAACAACAGGACAGAATTTATGGCACATCTTTGCTTCCAAATACGTGTTTTTCATTTTACATGATGTGAACAGAGGTGGTTTTTTGTGTGGTCGGAAGTCTGCATTAGAAGCACAATCATCTGTAAACAATAACATTTTTATTTGAGAACCAGAACACCCGGTGTTACCTCGCTACGGCGGCAACAGTCACCGAGGGTAGGCCCCCATCCACGACAACCCCTCCGTAGACCAACGGCCAGGACATCCGGAACCTCTACTGCGACCTCATCCTCAAGCAGCAGGTTAGTTGAACTTAAGGACTGAAATGTTGAACTGTCTTAACCACTCATTTAATAGAGGGAGTAAGCGGAAGTTTGCTTTCAAATGGCAGTAATGAATGATTTCTATTAGGAGACAACAATGCCAAATACCAGGACAGAATTTATAGCAAAACTTTTTTTCTCAATATATGTTAATCTATCTTACATGATTTGGACAAGAAGGGTTATTTTCGTGGTTGGTAGTCTGAATTAGAAGCACACTCTTCTGTAAAAAATAATATTTCCATTTCAGAACTAGAACATCCGTTTCACTCTCCCTACGGAGGCACTAGGTACCAAGGGCAGATATTCATCCACGATAACCCCTCCGTAGTCAAACGGCCAGGACATGCGGCACCTCTACAGCGACCTCCCAGTCAAATAGCAGGTTAGTGGAAGTTAAAGCACAAATATTGACCTATATTAACCACTACTTTAATAGATGGAGTAAGCAGAAATACGCTTTCAAATGACAGAAATTAATTTACTATTAGGATGAAACTATGCCAAAAACCGGGACAGATTTTAGTGCACAACTTTGCTTTCAAATACATGTCAATCTATCTTACATAATGTGAACAAAGATGGTTCTTTGTGTGGTCGGTACACTGCATTAGAAGCACACTCAATTTTAAACAATAACATTTTCATTTCAGAAACAGAACACCCGGTTCACTCTCCCTACGGCGGTACCAGGCTCCGTGGACAGACCCCCATACACGATAACCCCTCCATAGTCTAACGGACAGGACATGCTGAACCTCTACTGCGACTTAGTGCTCAAGCAGCAGGTTACTTGAAAATAAAGACAGAAATATTGAGATATCTGAACCACTCGTTTAAAAGAGGGTGTAAGCAGAAGTACACATTCAAATTGCTGAATTGAATCATTACTATTGCGAGACAACCATGAAAAATAACAGTACAGAACGTATGGCACATATTTGCTTCCAAATACTTGTCAATCAATATTTTATGATGTGAAGAAATATAGTTCTTCGTGTGGTCGGAAGTCTGCATTAGAAGCACACTCATCTGTAAACAATAACATTTCCATTTGTGAACCAGAACATCCGCCCACCCTCGCTACGGCGGCACCAGTCACCGAGGGCAGACCCCCATCCTCGACAACCCCTCCGTGGACCAATGGCCAGGACATCTGGAACCTCAACTACGACCTACTCCTCAAGCAGCAGTTGAAATAAAAGACATAAATGTTGAGCTCTCTTAACCACTCGTGTAATAGAGGTAGTAAGCAGAAGTATGCATTCAACTGGCAGAAGTGAATTATTACTTTTGGGAGACAACAATGCCAAAAAACAGTACAGTATTTATGGCACATCTTTGCTTCCAAATACGTGTCAATCAATCTTACATGATGGGAACAAGGATGATTCTTTGTGTGGTCGATAGTCTGCTATAGAAGCACACTAATCTGAAAAACAATAACATTTTCATTTTAGAACCAGAACACCCGGTTAACCCTCCCTACGGCGGCACCATGCTCCGAGGGCAGACCCCCATCCATGACAACCCTTCCGTAGACCAACGGACAGGACATGCTGAACCTCTACTGCGACTTAGTGCTCAAGCTGCAGGTTACTTGAAAATAAAGACAGAAATATTGAGACATCTGAACCACTCGTTTAATAGAGGGAGTAAGCAGAAGTACGCATTCATATTGCAGAAGTGAATCATTACTATTAGCAGACAACAATGCCAAATACCAGGACAGAATTTATAGCAAAACTTTTTTTCTCAATACATGTTAATCTATCTTACATGATTTGGACAAGGATGGTTATTTTTGTGGTTGGTAGTCTGAATTAGAAGCACACTGTTCTCATACGTCGGATCCTCCAATAGTGACTTTATCTTGGCCTGGTAATCCTTTCTGTTGATGATGACCGTTGAATTCCCTTTGTCGGCTCCCAGAATGATGATGTTACGATTGGATTTCAGGTCGTCCAGCGCCCTTTATTTTATTTACATGTTTTACACTAATATCCCTTTTCTTGGATTTTAAATAGAATTTGTTCAAAAATTTATTTGAACTAAATTTACTTTTGCTTCTAGGTAGACAGCTGCCCCCTCCTGGCCCCTATTGGGTAACTACTCTCTTATACTGCTCAAAACGTTAGGCGTACAATACAAAATCTTCCTCGTCTGAATCTATGAGGGTATGGGAGGAATGATGGAAAAGGCAGAGTAATATAATAGAAATACACAGAAGGAAGGAGGGGTTGGTGCACGCTATGCCAAAGCAAAGTGACTATTGGCTGTCAAAAGAGGGCAACGCAAATTAAAAGTTAAGGCTAATCATGGAAGGAAATGAGCCCCACAAGATTCAGTATACATAATTTGAATGATTGTGTCCCAAATTTCCTCGACACCGAAGATGAGGCCGAAATAATTGAAAAGTGGAGTCAAGTGTATAGGAGAAGGATACTTTTTTACTTGTATCATAAAAATAGATATTGAGAGAGCATTTCACGATATGAAATAGGGTGGCATTGACAAGCTTTCAGGTCATCCCGTGTAAGCTTCTGAAAAATTAGGGTGGTAGTAGAATGTTTAAAAAACTAGTACTCTGGATCTATGAGGATGGGTCTTGGCCAGAGGATTTTGTGAAGACAATTGTATTTCTAATGGCAAAAATGGAAGATGGAGTAAAATGCAAAAGCAAATATTTGCCTAATACCTTATGAGACAAAAGTTACATTGACAGTTCAAAATAGACGGTTGCAGTCGAGGGAAGAGAAGCAGTCATGTTATCATATATTAAGCTTTGGGCAAGCGTGGTCAATCAGTGAGGCAAACCTCAGCGATGATTACAATTGCTATGAGATGCCTAGAATATAACCACTGCACGCGATCCTTGTCCACGGGATCTATTCCTTGTGAGAAATGTTCCAGCCAAAATATATCCTAATGATTTTAGTTTAAAAATAGAATTAAAGTGTTTACAATCAGGTATGTAGCAACCTTTCACAACTTCATAATCGATGTTATGCGGAAGACTTCATAATCGTTCCAAAATTTTAACTAAAATTTTGATAAGAAAATTTTTTGATTCCATATGGAGAAGACACAGCCAACCTGGCGGAGATATGCCTAATGACGACCTATTTCAAGTGGAAAGGAGAATATTACGAGCAGACAGAAGGGGCACCAATGGGGTCCCCCATTTCTCCCGCTGTGGCCAACATATACATGGAAGATTTCGAGACGTCAGCACTAGAGAAGGCCCCCTTCAAACCGTCGATGTTGTTGTGGTATGTAGGCGATACATTCGTAATTTGGAGACACTGCAGAGAAAAGTTGGAAGAGTTCCACCTCTATCTTAACACCATTGACGAGGACATCAAGTTCACGAAGGAAGTGGAAAGCGACGGGAAATTGCCCTTCTTGGATCTCCTCATCACAAGAAAAGAAGACGGATCCTTGGGCCACATCGTCTATAGAAAACCAACAAACACAAACCTACTAGCCGGATCACATCACCATCCAGCTCAAATGTATGGAGTGATGTCCACAATGATCCACCGATCGATCACTCTCACGGACGAGGACCACAGGGCCGAAGAACTAAACAAATTAACGAACATACTTATGAAGAATGGATACAGACGGAGAGAAATAAGGACGGCCATCTCCCGCAAATTAAGTAAAAAGGACTCAAGGATGGAAGAAGAAAAGACCGAAGAGCAGCAGAAAAAAGCCTTCCTGCCGCATATTAAAGGGGTCACGGATAAAATATCCAGAATACTACATAAACATCACATAAAAACCGTGTTTAAGCCACGCACGCAAATTAGAGACATCATTCGAAACGTGAAAGGAAGGGAAAAATTGGAAACGGAGGGAGTATAACAATTAAAATGCGGCACATGCGACCAAGTGTACGTGGGTAAAACTGGACGCACAATAAGAACCAGAGTGAAGGAGCACAGCGCGGCGATTCGACTGGGCCACGCCGATAAGTCAGCAGTCGCTGAACATGCCGCACAAGGACATACCATCGATGTAAACAACCCAAAAATTCTCGCCAGGGAGAAATACTTTAAAACGAGGATTTTCCGGGAAGCCTTAGAAATCAAAAAACATAAAAACAACTTCAACAGAGACAACGGACAGAAGATCAGTGACACATGGCTTCCGGTCATTTCCAGAAAAACAAACTTCCAGAAAACTCCCCACCACCACCCACCACCTATAAATTGATGCGAAATAAAGACAACACGGTCATTTGCCCTGATGAGGTCTCCGGCATAGGAGAAGAAACGTCGGCCATTTTAATAACCTGACGCGGGATATTCCCAAAAAACCATAAATCTACAAACATGGACCGCGAAACCTTTAATAATTTGATTCCATATATTTTTGAAAAATCATGGAATTTGTCAGATGTATTTGAAATTTTTTAAAACGATTACATATATAGAAACTTAGTATTTGGCTAGGTTACACAAAAAAATAACTTTAGTGTACTTAAGCATAAGACTCATTGCTCCATTGCATTTCTTCCAGCAGAACTATGGAAGATTAGTGGGAGATACATCTTCCGGAAAAATCACACCCAAGAGGATTTTTTTTCAAGGTAATATTTTCTATAGCACAAGATCGGAGGAAGATCCAGGACTTTTTTCTAGGGAGGGAATTCCAAGATTTTCAATTCAAAATTTTTAACAACGCAAATTATCTTCTCTTAATAGGAAAGTACACTAGTGTTTCAAATGCACCAAACACATTTTTTTAAATAGAGTTCAGAATAACATAATGTCGTAAAACCACAGTTTAAATCCTAATACTGAATACTTGATTCGAGATGACCGTCCGAAATATGGAAAAATTCAAAGGCCGCTAAAACGGGTGTCCATGTTGAATATTGGCCGTGACGTCACAAGGCAGTAGCAGAAGGCAGCTTCTACGCCGTTTAGTTCTACCACTAGTATTGCATTGAAAAATTACAGAATTTGAGGGTATCCGTTTTTTGCTGTCATAAAATATCTTCAGATTATATATGTTGCTGCTTCTCTTTTGAGTAAATGACTTCATCATTGCGTAATATGTTAATATTCATTTACGTGTCAACTTCAAGTTTGGAAAGAGTAGTACGAATAGTACATTGAATCTTTAATAAATAGATGACGGTATTTATTTTTCGCTGGGTATATTTTGGCACAATGCCGTTTATCATGCCAAAACTTTTTTTTTGTAAGAACTGAGTCAAACTAATAAACCTATTTCAGACGTTTGCTGCAAAACTTATTCGTTGCGTTTGTATTCACGCCGGCCGGAACGTTCGCCCTTCGCAACTAGAATCATGGGATGTTAGCCTTATTTCCGAGCTGGCTGGTTGTTACAATGGTTTGCTGTCCAGGATGGTTCCAGAAAAGATAATCTTGGTTGGGAGAAGGAAAATTCCAACGATTAGTAAATGGTTTACCAAACTTTGATGTATTTATGGTCACTGAATTTTTGAAAAAGGAGGACAGGTTCAACGCTCCATAGAAATGCGAGACGTTAAGGCTAACAAGGGGAGACCACGTACCTTGCTCCATCTTTTTCAATTAGGGCCTTAGGGTGTAATTAATTAATTTTCATGCGTTACTTTTTACAAGTTATATATATATCAATTCAAAATATTCTCTAACATTCAATGGGTCGTTTGGGGTAATGGTAGCGTTTTTGAATTCAAGGTAAGATTTCCACCTTAAGGACCAGAGTTCAAGACTTCGTCATGGCACTATTTTTTGTTATCTTCATTGTGATCATACGGCGTCAAGTTTATCATTAATTATAATTGCAGCCATCATTGACATGAGACAATTTTTTTAATCATCATCATGGCGTTTAGGTATTTTAGCAGTGTCATTACAAACGTAGAGATACGATGACTACAAGGGTTGGTGTGCCCTAAAATGTTAATTTTTTATTTGCTTATTCTGACCAACTTCCACATTAAAAATGAAAACCACTCTTGCAAGAGCACATACCATTAAAGGCTCGCGGCAAGCAATAATATGCGTACAGACATAATTAATAAGAACACAAAGCGAATATAAAATACCATATATCTCGAACACTTGTAATTCACATTACTCCAAAGGGAGTTAACTTACTCAGTACCTATCTCAGTACCTTGTACTCAGTACCTACCAGTTTACCTCAGTAGCAGTGCTAAAAGAACCATTCCGAAATATAATTTCAATTTACAAATAGGATGAAATAAAAGTTGATAACCCCGGACCGGGCGCGCTGGCGTATAAAATACGTCAATCTTTGAAAACCAAGGATTTCAACATTGTACGTACATTCTGGGCTACAATGTACTTTGACTGCCTATATTGCGAGTTTTCAAAGCTCGAGGTATTGTAGCTAATTGTTTAGATCAGCAAGATGAACCCGTCACCAGTGGAGTACAAATTACGCCGCGCGACCTGCCGTGTACCTTTATATCTGTATCACCTTTAAATGTACTAATTTCAACAAATAAAGATTAACTTTAGCAAAAATCGTTTGTTATCATATATGCACATATCATGGGCAAAGTATGCATTTTGTCCGGTCGTGTAAAATAACAGTCGCGCCATAATTCTTTAACCAAACTACTTTCAGTTTATAAATTACGTAGGTCTACGCGGAAGATGCTATATTTTGACTCAACACACTTTCTGCTGTGACTGAGGTACCTATTAAGTAAATTATTATAATATAAATATCAATTTGATCTTACAATACCTTCAAATGATATTCAAAACAGAATATCATCGATAGGTAAAAGGTTCAGGAGCAGCCTTGAACCATTTATTCCGTATAGCTTGTGCTTGAGGCACGGGAATGAATATCTTCTCCAGGCTTTTGTTTCGACGTCGAGATGAAATTTGGAACAAAAAATTATTTATAATTCTATTTTGAATTCATGTTTTCGGTACTAGACGACAAATCATAGGAAGCAAACTCCACCGATTCCCGGAAACTCTCGCCGCGCTAAAGAAGGCGACGGAATACAGCGATACTCCACTGGTGACTACTGCCTTGTGACGTCACATCTCAGACAAGATGGAGGCTCTGTGTTTCAGCGCAACATGAAATTTTCGGACTTTCAAAACGTTTTAAAGGGCATACCCCAGATGCAGGAAATAAAAGTGACTAAACTAATGTTTCTTTTTTAAGCTAAACTTTCAAATTCAGCGATAAAAAAAATTAGTGCACTTCCCTATTAAGATTTAAAACAAGATACGACTATTACTGTACGAAATAATCCCTTTATTTAACATGAAATTTCATATGAAATTAAATGATTGAGGCTCCGAAATACAAAAAAAACGAATATAATGGTATCTGTAAAAAAAATGTTGTCTTCATTTTTAAGCGTCTGCATGGGAGGGGGAAGGTGCACCCATGTCTCCCCCTAAATCCGATCATGTTCAAGGTGGTATATTTCATACGAATCAGCAGAAAAAAATGGGCATAGGCCTTTTGTGAATTTTTATGCCAAATATCACGTTGCATATACACGCTCAGTTCCCATAAATTCTCTTGGGAATTGAATTTCCATATGCCTATATTATTATTCCCAAATTTTTACGATAAATTTTTGAGTAATATTTTGACCTACAGACATTTTTGAAAAATGCTGTTATTTGTCAAATATATATCGCAATCAATGGCCATTTACAGAAAATGAAAAATTTTTAAGATTTTTTAAATGATTATATAGAAACTGAGTTTTTGGCTAGGTTACACAATAAAATGGCATTCAGTTAACTAAACAATAATACTTATCGCTCATTTCCTTTTTTGCAGTGATTCCATGGACTCTGAGGTTATATACGTCCTCCTGCTATATCATACCCAAGAGGATCTTTTTAAATCAGGTAACATTCTCCATATTCCAGGGTGGTATAATTCATATGGATGAGGAGCCAAAATAGGCAATGTCCTTTGGTGAAATTTAAATGACAAATATCCTCTTTCTCACACATGCTAGTTTCCCATAACTTTCTCAGGGAGTTAAATTTCAGTCTTTCTGATACATAATTGAATTATTGACATTTGAACTACCAGTCAGTAATTTCTCCTTGGATGGAATTCATGCTGGTATGGCAGAAGATGTTTGTCAGATGGTTTTTGTCTTCTTATTACTATGAGGAATACGGCAATTTTGGTAATACACCAGCGTAACTTTTCAGAAGGGAATTTATTCAATTTGCAAATTGTGTGTGCGATTCAAATAATGTACAATACTCTTCCCAAAGATGTCTAAATCAACGAATGCATGCTCCAAAAAAAAGGAAAAGACACAGATTTAGTTTTTCTATTTTAAAAGTCCGTGAAATCAGCAATCTATTACATTAATTTAGCAAGATAGATTGGATTAGATATAATAAGTCGTTCAAAAATTATGCCATTCACTCAAAGATACGTTTGAAGGAGGAGAGCTCACCTCAGACTAGGTTGATTTCACACATTTAAAAAAGATAAGCAAATTCCTTTCCATGGACCACCTTGCTCCACGAGGATTTTAAAGGAGAAGTATGATGGCTTCATGTGGAGATGTGAACACTAGACCCTTTGGCGAAATGCTCTACTGAATATGCAGTGACGCTCATCAGAATAGAGTAATCATCCGAAGTGCCGCTAATCCGCAACCCAACCAAGCCCCTTACCCATGCTGGTCTTATCCTTGGCCCTCAAAGCTATGGGATCCCTCCCGAAAAATGACGGCTGCGTCTGCAACTTCAACTTTTGCTACTACAAAATGCGACAAAAAATGATTGTATGCATCGTATTTCCGCCATTCTCTCGATTGCCTTCGTCTCTGCATCGTTTTTCTGCGATAAAAATAACTTTTTTTGAACTTGAAGCTAAAAATGTAGCTCGTACCGCCGGAAAAGTCAAACAGCAAAAGAGTCAAAGAACCAAATAAGGGTAGTAAGCGGATCATTTGGGTAGGTTTCGGGCATGGTTATATCATCTTGAACCGTGCATTTCCCTGCAGTGGCTTCAGATACTGGAGGAACTATGTTACATGCGCACCTTTGAAATGGACGCACTTGACTTCGGTGTGCTATGGATTGGTGCCGAAATTTTTTTTTGTGAATTAAAACGGCTAGAGTAGCTCACTGCTCCATACCAGTTATGAAGCTTGATGATATTCACTTGGTATGACAACTATCACAAAATGTTTTGCAATATACCAGTGCAACGGTCAAAAATGCATGTTGTTCATAGGAGCCATATCCGTGAGTTCCGTTATGCAGTTACCATAGCTAGGCACACAGATGTTGACAGAGGAGGTGTAATTGGCTCGGCCGACTAATTTAATGGGCTCGCGTGCCGCGTGAACGAGCGCTATTCGACTCCAAGGTGCGATGTTATAGCCGCATTTCTAGCCATGGCCACGGCCATAGAGTTTCCTGCGTGGAACACACCAAAGTCCATCCCTGTACCGCTTGGTGAAACCATAGAGGGCTCTGGAGGGGGCATAAGCGCTATGACGTGAAGCTAGCTTCAACGGCACTCTTGCGCATCTAGCCATCATGCCGGGCCCGACTTCGTAAATTTGCCATAAGCGTACATGTAAAGACAATATTTTTTTTCTGAAACCAGTGACTACAGAGGTCATATAAAGGTACGTAAATATTAAGTAGTGTGTTTATTTTTCTGGATATTATTATCTATATCCGGAAACGTTCCGTTAGGCAGATATATGCTATATAAACTTTGCAGTCGCAGATGGTTTGTTGTTCGGCTTACGGGTGCAATTAATCGCACATATAGAAAGATAACAGCCACTAGTAAGTAAAAAGATAATACAATAGATAATTGTGAATTGCAATCGCATTACACTGTTTGCAGATCGGTTTTCCATTTTTGGCCTCACTTATGCATTGTTTATGTTTACATTTGCTGTTGATCTGCCAAAGTTGAATCTTGTATTTGATCAATGTCAAAATGATTTTCAGTCATGAATTAATGTTTTTGTAATTAGCCGATTAAATGAATTTTTATGCTTGATTTTGTTTTTCTTTGACAATCATAATGTTTCGACCTTTTCGTCAGGTTAAATTAGAGGCACTCTCTTAGACGAGTTCACTCGCGTGCAAAAGGGGCATTACTTGATGTGGTATGGATATTTTCCAGGGACCTAGGTAATAAAAATAAAATAATTTATATGGAAAACGTAGTGATTTGGTAATTTTTCGTCCGTAGTTGAGCACGCTCAACGACGTACGCACTCGTAGTGCATTTAACTTGCATTAGGGTCATTCCATGTCAAGTGGTCTAGGGCTCCCCGCGCGACCATCACCGATTTTGATGAAATTTTGTATGAACAGTCCCACATGTCCCAAACAAATGCTGGTAAAGTTTTAGGCTCGGCGGTGCAATATTTGCGGAGATACAGGAGTTTGATTGACCCCATACCTCGACTTCCTACAGTATGACTGTGAAATTTTCGCAATTTTAAATATCATTATCTCCGCTATTATTTTTTCAAAAGAAACGAAACTCGGCTACTTGGTACAACTTTTGGTGCTCTATTCAACGCAACAATTTAAAAATTTTAGTTAATCAATAGGACTGAACAAATTTCTCACAAAATTTGACGAAAAATGTTTTTTGAGAAAAAAATTAAAATGTTGACACTGTACAGTTCCGACAATATTCAAGCGATGAAGATGAAACTTGGTGCACGATATCTTTACATAACATAGTTTTTAAAGCAAAAATTGGAAGCCTATAGGTCATTGCATAATTTAATAAATTAAGTGTAAAGTTGCAGGTTTTTGTAAATTGGTCAAAAATAGGGTACCTTAAATCAACTGTTACAAAAATAGACCCTCTAGAAACGCTTTGAAACTAATCTAATTAGAAAGAGCATGTTTTAAAGTCTCTAAAACAGTGGGTCTGGTTTTTCATCGCGGGCAAATAAGACTAGAAAAATTTAGGCAAAGTTGACGGCGTTGTATGTTACAGCGATGCCAAAAGTGCCCTGGTGAAGAAGCGCTGATAGCGTACTTGGAAGAAATATTCAAGGACAGGGACTACGAAGAATCGATCAAATTTAAACAGTGGGTCCACACCGACTGTGAAACGCTAGAAACAAGCATTCTACCTTTGGACAGCTTCATCGAAAAACTTGTAAGCAAGATTTGGAAACTAACAAGTCACCACTTCGTTTCAAAGCATCAAAGCGAATATTTGAAGTCGTTGAAAGCAGATTTAAAGAAAACAGACGTGATCGTTTTAATGGATTTTGCAGAGAATTATTCATTCATTGTCCAGGACGCTGCCCAAGGCTTTCACTGGGAGAATTCACAAGCAACATTACATCCATTTGTTGCTTATTATTTTGGTGAAGCAGACACGCTGCAAATTATCAGCTGTTGTATTATTTCCGATTGTATGCAACATGATACGGTATCTGTACACGTGTTTATCGAAAAATTTATCGAGTTTTTGACTTCTAAACGAACGTTACAAAAATATACTACTTCAGTGATGGCTCTGCAGCACAGTACAAAAATTATAAAAATTTTGTCAATTTGTGCAACCACAAAAATGATTTTGAAATTAAAGCTGAATGGAACTTTTTTGGCACGAGCCATGGAAAGTCGCCGTGCGCCGGCGTTGGTGGTACGACTAAGCGACTGGCCGCCCGAGCAAGCTTGCAAAGACCATTAGAAGATCAAATATTGACGCCGACAGACCTATTTAATTTTTGTCAGCAGCATATCAACGGAATCAAATATATATATGTTTCAAAAGAAGAGGTCGAAAAAAGCAAGAAATTTCAAGAAGACAGATGGCAAGGAAGCAGCACAATTGCTGGTACAAGAGATCATCACCAGTTTGTACCAGTTGACTCGAAGTCGATTTGTGTCAGCAAAGTTTCAAATGACACAATCAATTTTGTCGCGAAAATTTCTGATACCGCCACTTTGCATTTAAAATTGTCTGAACCAGTTCCCGGATGTTATGTTGCATGTATGTATGACAAGAAATGGTGGGTCGGCAATGTTGTTGAAGTCTCTATCGAACAAAACGACGCATTGATCAAATTTATGCATCCTCAAGGTCCTGCTCATTCGTTTTTTTGGTCTGAAAGGCAAGACGTTTGCTGGGTTCCAGAACAACACCTCATTACTCTGCTTCCTGCACCTTCAGTAACATCATCTGGTCGACAATACAAATTCCCAGAAATAATGTTAAAGAAAGTCAACCGTGAATGCAATAGAACATGAAGAAGATTGTTATAAAATCGAACTGTATAGACTTCGGCTTGGGAACCCTAAAAGATGCCCACTTTAGGCTTGGGAACCTAGGAAAAGCTGCCCAATTATATACGGCTTGGG
This sequence comes from Ischnura elegans, assembly GCF_921293095.1. Classification (NCBI taxonomy): domain Eukaryota; kingdom Metazoa; phylum Arthropoda; class Insecta; order Odonata; family Coenagrionidae; genus Ischnura; species Ischnura elegans. The sequence continues at coordinate 27,952,713 of NC_060251.1, read as the reverse complement.
AACCGGAAAGATACCCACACAAGGCTTTGGAACCTATATGAAAAAACCAACCAGCTACAGGCTTGGGATCCTGAACAAAGAAACCCACCCGTGGCTGGTATTGTACGGCTATCGGGCGTGGCCCCTTGGCGATGGGGTTGCCAGATCAGCCATCTGAACTGGTAGTGACAAAGTCACCATGGACCAACACAATAAAATAAGTCATAATAAAGCCGACGTAAACCTGTAAAAACGAATAAGGATAATGAAAAACACAAATTGCAGGTTTAAAAAATAAGACGTTGCCATGGCAACGCCATCAACTTTGTCTCAATTTTTCCAGTCTTATTTGTCCGCGATGAAAAACCAGACCCAGTGTTTTAGGGACTTTAAAACATGCTCTTTCTAATGAGACTAGTTTCAAAGCGTTTCTAGAGGGTCTATTTTTGTAACAGTGGATTTAAGGTACCCTATTTTTGACCAATTTACAAAAACCGGCAACTTTACACTTAATTTATTAAATTATGCAAAGACCTATAGGCTTAAAATTTTTGCTTTAAAAACTATGTTATGTAAAGATATCGTGCACCCAGTTTCATCTTCATGGCTTGAATATTGTCGGAACTGTACAGTGTCAACATTTTAATTTTTTTCTCAAAAAATTTTTTTTTGTCAAATTTTGTGGGAAATTTGTCAAGTCCTAATGATTCACCAAAAGTTTTAAATAGTTGCGTTGAATAGAGCACCAAAAGTTCTACAAAGTAGCCTAGTTTCGTTTCTTTTGAAAAAATAATAGCGGAGATAATAATATTCAAAATTGCTAAAATCTCACAGTCATACTGTACGAAATCGAGGTATGGGATCAATCAGACAGTCGTATCTCAACAAATTTTGCACCGACGAACGTAAAATTTTAGCAGTGTCTGTTTGGAACATGAGGGATTAGTACCACAAAATTTCATCAAAATCCGTGATGGTCGCGCGGGGCACTTTCTGAAAATTAGACCACTTGACATGGAATGACCCATTACGAGAGGTAGCACCGCTCTTTTTCGGGGACTTTGACAGTGAAAATGGAATTATATGAAATAAAGTCGTGAGTTATTTCTGTGTAATGTCGTAAAAATTATTTTAACTTCGGGTAGGTCAATATTTGTATCGTACAGGAGCAGGTCATGACGAGTTCAATGGTGACTACTATGTTCGTAGAAGAAACGACAATTGCATAGCAACATATTCAATCGATCTTTAATTTCCGGATTAAGATTCATAAAGTTAAATTTAATGCAATTTTCGAATCGCCAGCCATTGTTTTGTGAGTAACATTGAGTCAATTATGTTTGAGTAAATACCTCATTGTCCGTTGATTATTGTCTTCCTGCAGGTCGCAAGGGCTCTGGACCAGCATAAATTTATTCTTTGGGCATGTATTACTATTTATTTTCATCGTACCTTTCGCGAAAAATGCCCTAAGGCATTATTTAATGAGTTAAGAGTAAAAATTGGTCATTGCCTCGTAAGACGTGTTATAGCGGGGCCGGCATCATGGCTAAATGCGCAATTTGGCCACGCCCCCCTGGCTTCACTTCCCGCTATTGGAGAGGATAGGGCGCGCCCCCTCCAGTAACCTCTATGGGTGAAACTGAGATAGACCCCCCCCCCCTTGATCCGCCTATGTGCACGATTGTAATAAAGATTAACTTCGTAAATGAATCATATATATTCGATCTTTTCAATTTCATATGCAGAAAAATCCTTTGTTCTATCTGTTCAGACTGCAGATTTTCACGTCTCCATTTCACAGCTCTACTCCCTGCAAAAATTTGCCTTTCTTTACACACTTGTGTGGCTGGACAAGTACTTGGTAGCAAAAATTGCAAGATTTCAGAACCTTGGGAATTTTTATTAAAAATTATATCAACGGATTTCCGAAAATCGTAATGCTACTCGAAACACTCGAGTTGAGTACCAACTACTCGACTTGGCTCGAATTTTAGAGTACTCGCACATCCATGGGCGTACCCAGCGAGGGGCAGGGGGGGAAGCTGTCCCCCCGTCCCCCTTTGAGGCAAAAATCGCAAAAGTCTTTAAGCAAAATCAGTACTGAATGGAGCCGAAAGTATTCAACAAATTTTCTTCAAACCCAGAAAAATTATACCCAGAAATATTCTAGATATTAGCAAAAAACGTATAAGATATAAAATAGACATTTTGTCGATATTTTGTGCTATGTGGGAGTTTTCTACATTTTGTTTTCTACATGCGTACTTTCTGTTTCTCGGATATTAATCTTTGTTCAGTTTTCTAATTAAAAAATTACTTCATTCATCTCATGTTTTATCTCCTATTTTTATCACCTAAGAGATTTTCCTTAAATCTTGGTGGAGGGAAGAAAATATGTCTTCTTGGTGCATTTTTCAAAATATTTTAACCATTAAAATGTCGTCTTTTTGATCAAAAAGAAAAGATTGGGTCATGGTGGAGGGAAGGAAGAAGGTATTGTTAGCCCGGGATCGAGAGGTTTTTTGACCATCTAAATGACGTCTAAATATGTCTTTTTGACCAAGCTGAAGACGTTGTGGTTAGGTCATGGTAGAGGGAAGGAAATAGGTATTATTGACCTGGGATCGAGAGGTTTTTATTGACCACCTAAATGACGTCTAAATATGTCTTTTTGACCAAGCTGAAGACGTTGTGGTTAGGTCATGGAGGAGGGAAGAAAAGAGGTATTATTATTCTGTGATTAAGAGGTTTTTTCGACCATCTAATTGACGGCTAAAAGACATCTTTTTGACCAACCAGAAGACGTCTTGATTGGGTCATGGTGGAGGGAAGGAAATAGGTATTATTGACCTGGGATTAAGACGTTTTTTCGACCATCTAAATGACGTCTAAAAGACGTCTTTGTGACCTTGATGTTCTCCCTGGGATAGGGTTCTACACTTGACTACTGATCCTCTCTGTGATAACCTTTTTGTTGGGGTATGCGTTCACACTACGTTTTCGATCTACGCACGTACGGACACACACCTGTTCGACACGATCACTGTTGTGCAAGGCTGTAGTCAGGGGAGGGATCAAGGGGGATTCATCCACCCCCGAAATAAAAAGATAAATATATATTAACTACTTCATTTAATTTTTGTTCTGTGGAAAAACCAGCAGGATGTTCGGGATCATTGTACACGCTAGCTATTACGTCGTGTCCCACTCTGACTCGAACATTTTTGGTTTCCTTTTTCGCTTGCTTCGCCTTGGAATTGCTTTCGGAGATGTCCATTCGGAGATGTCCATGTGGAGATGTCCTTTGCTCCCTTGGAGATGCGCTTGGGTTTCTTGGAGTTGCTACTATCCGCTTCATTTTTTTCGGTGGAGAATCGCTTTCGATTTATTTCTTTATTCGTTCCCATGTTGAATCCAACTCTGAATTTGTCCTCTTAATTTCAGCTAACCGTCTTCTCATTGCATCACTCTCCTCAACTAGTCGTGTTGGTGGTGAGTGTTTCACTATTGGAACGTGTACGGGGGATTTAAAGT